>NC_071517.1:9401439-9704469 GCF_027887155.1 Malaclemys terrapin pileata
AATTAGAAGCTTTGGCTGTGAAATTCAGGTATTTCCTGCAGTCGCTGGTTTAATTCACATCATGTGGCTCATGTACAATTCCTATCTGATTGGACGCATCACAAAAGAGAGCTGTGAACTGGTGGCAGCTGATACTATTACAGAACAGTTCAGCTGGTACCCCCGCAAGCTAGGTTACAAGCTGTGCTTGAAACACGTCATGCTAATTCCTCTTCGGTAGGGGATCGTGGCCTGAAATCTTTGCTCACATGCGTCAATTCTGTTCTACAATCCAGAGGTTCTTTTGCCACACAGCACTGGCCTATCTGAGCCCCTTCCAGTGGGGTGCTAAGTGATGACGACCCTTTGTCAGGCCTCGTTTGGTCTCTCTCATTCTCTCCTGTTGGGTGGGGAGGGGAGAATTGTATGTGCAATGCAGGGTTTCGTTTTGGTAGGGTTTTTATGGCTGTTGGTTTGTTTGTTAACGTCCATTCCGCTTGGCAGGTCGAAGAAGCGTGCCTCGTGTTTGGAACAGAAGGTGGGGAGGTTGCCGATGGTCCTTAGTTCCAGGGGTAGTTCATTCCACAGGTTCAGACCTGGCCCCTCAGAAAGCTGTGTCCCTCTCAAACACTGACTTACATTTTCAAAAGTGACCAGCTATTTTAAGTGCCTCCATTTTGTATGTCCAGCTCGAAATACCATAAAGGAGCCTGGATTTCAGAACATGCCAAGCATGACTGAGAAAATCAAACCCTTTCAAGGCATCTTGAGGTGGGCACTGAGAAACCGAGGCACCCAAAATCTCTAGTCACTTGACAATTTAGGCCAGGGCCTTCAAGGGGACTTCTAGGGATCTGGGTCCTCCACGCACAGGGGGCCCAGCTACCACGGCAGTATGGCTCAGAGCAGCAGGGAGTGTGGAACACTACTAATTGCTGCCAGCCCATCACGCAAGCAGGAAGCACCACTATGAACCTCTCCTGTTGCAGAGGCAGGAGTGGGAGTCACATAACTTGTGTACTGTAGCTGGCATGCGCGGCACAACTGACCATGACTAAGTAAGGTTTTTTGGTGCAGAGGGCCCGGTATAGGCTTTATCCAGCCTCCTCAGTATCTATTACCCATCGGGGTGACTTGATCGAACTAGAATTACCTACATAGGGAAAAACTTTGATATAAGGGAAACTCTCATACAGCAGACAAAGACGTTACAAAAGCCAATGGTTGGACGTTGAAGTCTGCAGTAAGATAAGAAATAAGATGCACATTTTTAACCGAGAAGGATTAACCATTGGAACAGATTGCCAGGGGCTTTGTACCAAGACTGGGTGGGTCTTCCTGAAAGACACAATCTAGTTCAAGCCCAAGTTGCCTGGCCAAAGGCAACAATCACTGGTTATGGCGACAGTGCAGCCAGACACCTGCAGCTGGCCGTGCCAACTTGCGGGACTCGGGCTGACTTCCGGGCTCATGCTGGAGCCCGGGCTCAGGGCCCCTCCCACCTCACAGGGGCCTAGAGCCCAGGCTCCGAGCCTGGAAGTCTACACTCCAATGAAGCAGCCCCACAGCCCGAGACCCGCAAGCCCAAGTCAGCTGGCGCAGGCCACCCCTGGGTTTTTCACTGAAGTGCAGCCATAGCCAGTGTGTGCAATCTATGGCTTGTGTGATGAAGAAGGCTGGATTAGCTGATCAGAATGGTCCCTGGCCTTAAGCTCCAGGACTGTTTTATCTTTGGAAGGAGTGGGGTGTGAAGGAGGAGGCTGGGGAGAATCCTTCAACTATTACAAAAGATTTATTTTAAAATATAAACATTCCCCTTTAACGTTAAAGTGCTTCAAACCAGTAACTCAAAACAATCAATAAAAAAGGTCCATGTTTGTAACCATGACCGGCCTTTCCTGTTTTCAGCACTAACAATATCCCACTGGAGTAGCTTTTTGGTCTCCAGCCTATTTATTGGTGTGCTAATGCTGTCTGTGCTACACATAAGAATCAAAGCAGAAAGTTAAAGCTAATCACATCCACAGGCCTTGCCAAGGAAAACAGGCAGCCCCCTTCCTTCTTACCTCGGTACCAGGGGAAGACATTTGCAGTTGTTAGAGGAGGAAATGCTTGTAAATCAAGAGAGTTCTGTGCCTAGGGATTCTTAGGATGCGGTATTGTCAGATATCGGAGGTGTCAAAACAGGAAGCGCTGAATCAAACTGCTAACTACAAGAGCAACGAGTCCCCAAGACGGGCAGTAGAGAGGAAGGATGATTTTGTGGTTAAGGCACTCTACTGGGACTTAACAGCTCTGGGGTGAATTCTTAGCTCCACCACAGACTTCTTGGGTGACCTTTGGAAATTGACATCTCTTTATACCTCAGTCCCTAGTCTGAAAAATTGGGATAATTAGCCTTCCTTTCTCCTTCCCTTGGTTCATCTATTCTATTTAGATTGAGAGCTCTTTTGGGGGCAGGGATTGTCTTCTAGGGCTTTTCTATACAGGGAAATTTACCCATAACTATTCTACTATTGCTGTTCCGGAATATCTCCCCAAGTAGGCATGCTTATTCCATAATAGCTATAACACTGTCAATTCACACCCTGTCTTATTCTGGAATAACTTCCTCGTGTAGACAAGCCCTTATCATGTGTATGTACAGCATAATGGGGCCCTGATCTCAGTTGGTGTTTCTAGGCACCACTATAGTACAAATAATAATTCAGAAGGAATGAAAGAATGAAATGACGGAGCTGAATTGTTACGAAAAATAGCCTCATTAAAATCAGCTAGAAGTTAGCAATGTCCTTATTTTTAAGAAAGGTGCTCAGGGTGATCCTTAGAATTACAGAGCAGTAAGTCTTACCGCAAAACCAGGTAAACTGATTAAAATGATATGTAAAAATAGAATTATAAAACACCTTGTTGAACATGCTATAATAGGGGCAAACCAGCATGGTTAATGCTGAGGAAAACCATGCATCTCTAATCTACTAAAGCATGGCATAGGCTCCTAGTGGCTAAAGAAGAACTAACTGATATAAATTATATGGACTTTCAAAAAGCTTAAATGGCAAGAAGCGATCACTGTAGAACTCAATGAAAACCTTTATTCAATGCACAGAAGTGGTCAAAAATGCACGTAAAGCATTAGAATGTATAAGAAATGGAATGAAGAATAATACAGAGAATATGACAATGCTATTTTATAAATCAATGAGAAATCCTCACCTGCAATAGTGCCTTCTCTTCTGATCTCACAAAGGATGCAGCAGAAACAGTGGAGTTCAGAGAAGGGAGACAAAAATGAGCAGAGGCCTGGAAAGATTTCTGCCTGAGGACACGGTAAAGATTGGGGCTGTTTGGTTTAAAGAGGAGATGAATAAGAGAGGATGTGAAGGAGGTATACAAAACAATGAATGGTACCGAGAAGGGAAATCAGATGCCCGTTTATCCGCTCTCATAATACAAGAACAAAGGCCTATTCAAGGAATTCAAAAGGCAACGCATTTAAAACTGAGAAAAGGAAATACTTTTTTATATACCATAGATCGGGGTGGCCAAACCACGGCCCGCGAGCCACATGCAGCTCTTTTACCATTAAAGTGCAGCTCACAGAGCCCCCACGTCTTCCCCATTCTCCACCTACCTGACTGGGGGTGGGGGAGCTCAGGAACTCTGTTTTGCAGTGGGGTGGTGGGGTAGGGGCTTCTGCCCAGCAGGGAAGGGGGGGCGTCTCAGGGCTTCTGCTCAGCGAGGATGGAGGGGGTGTCTCGGGGCTTCAGCCCTGCAGGGCACACCTGCTGGAGCTCGAGGCTTCAGCAGGAGCGGGGCTGAAGCCCCAAGCCCTGGCAGGTGTACCCCAGCTCTTGAACTTCTCAAGATTGTCGTATGCAGCTCAGAAGGTCAGTAAGTTTGGCCGTCCCTGCCATAGATAATTAGCAGGTGGAACTCATTGCCACAAGATGCTATTGAGGCCAAGAGTTTAGCAGCATTCAGGAAAGTATAGTGAATTATGTGTATAATGAAAACATCCACAGTTAAGTTAAGGTAAAAATATAAGAGATATAAAGCTTCTTGTCTTAAGGTGTAGGCCAACGGGGCAGAATGGGGATTAGAAAGAAATATCCTTTATAAATAGGTAATTCCATACTTGTCCACTAGGAGGTTTCTTCCACCTTCCTCTGAACAGTATGGTACAGAGACAAGATTCTGGACTTGATTGACCCTGCATCATGAAATCATGGCTAAGTGATTAACTGCCTCCTCATGGAACTCAACTGAATTCACATTTGACTGAGCTCCTCTGTCCAGAGATGGGTAGAGAGTGGGGAGCTGCTGCCCAAACTTGGCATTGTGGCCAAGCTCTGACCTGGAAGGTCCAGGATTAACGTTATTACATGTATCAACTCATTTCAAACGCGCAGTCGCTTGTGTCTTCAATGCTGGAACTGAACTTCAGGTACACTCGAAGCAGCCACAGGGAAGCACTGCCTTGTGGAAAGAGCCTTCCTAGGCCGGGTGAGCAGTGAAGGTCCTATATAGTCTCCAGGGGAACTTCACGGGAGTGGGGCCCTGTGGGTCATTAAAGGGGATAAAACAAATTAGATTTCATGGACCTGTGCAAGAGGAGAGCAGATTATAAAGCACGTGCTAGAAATCTTTCCCTTATGTAAGGTCTGACTCCAGGTTAGCTCCTGGAAGTGCGCAGGGTAAGAAGTTGGGCTGCCAGGAAGAGTATATAGAGAATGTAAACATTAAGGGAATTGTGTCACTGACTTCAATGGGGCCAGCACTTCGCCTAAGGCCCCAGGTCACAAGGGTCCTGATCCGGCCTTCCTTGAAATTTAGTTCAAAACTCCCATTGATTTTCATATGCAGTATCGGCCCCAAAGTTCTTAGGCATGGGCATAATTATGTCCCATTGACTTCAGTTGGACTAGTCATGTGCTTAAAGTTAGGCCTGGGCTTAAGTTCCTGGCTGAATCGGGGCCTTCATTTAGATTTTTCTCACAAATTTGCATCTAGGACGTCCACTTCCAATTAATATTTCACCTTGAAGCATGTTTCCTTCTCCTCCACTTTTCCTGACCACGCTGCGCTGTGAGCTGCTTTCATTTCAGTATGGATGGCAGACCTAGGTGTTGAGAGGAAGGGCAGGGGCATGTCACCCCACAGGAAGAATGGTTGGGTGGCTGATTCTTTTTGGCAGAGGCCCATGGTCCTTCCAGATGACTGGGGAGCATTTGTTCAGTCTGGTTTCTTGTAAGAATCATTCTGAATTTGTTAAAGTTTGCAGGGAATCACTGAAATGTTTAGTATCAGAGGGGTCGCCGGGTTAGTCTGGATCTGTAAAAAGCAACAGAGGGTCCTGTGGCACCTTTAAGACGAACAGATGTGTTGGAGCATAAGCTTTCGTGGGTGAATGCCCACTTCGTCGGCTGCATCCGGATGCATCCGATGAAGTGGGCATTCACCCACGAAAGCTTACACATCGGTCTTAAAGGTGCCACAGGACTCTCTGTTGCTTTTTACTGCAATGTTTATAATTTATTAAACAGGAAAAAAGCAACCAGAAGGCCACGTTCATTTGTGAAAACACATTTGTATGCTGGGTACTAGCAATATTGTATGCTCTGAACATTTTTTTTTAAATGCTGGTAATCTAAATCTATTAGGTGAGTACATTCATTTGAAATTTCATAAAGGGACGCGAGCATAAGTATTTGCAGGATTGGGCATTTAAATCTGCAAACACACTGTTAATTTGAATTTAAATATCTGTAAACATTTACGGTCTGGATCTTTGGCTAGTTTTAAAAAGCACAATTCTGTTGCAGTCAATGCAGATATGCCAATTTCTCCCAGTTGAATATCCAGTCCTTATGGCACCGATCCTGCAAAGACTTACGCACATACATCATTTCATGTGCTGTGAATGGTCAATGGGATGACTTACAGTGTGTAAAGTTAAGCATGGATGTAAGTCTTGGCAGGTTTGGGGGTTTCTCCCCCACACCTGAGTTTATAAACATCAAGGTTACTAAAATAAAGGGCTTTTTTTGAAAATCTGATTTGAACTGTATTAATAATCCTTTATGCTATTTGTTCATATTTTTCATTTCACTCCAATTAGTCAAGGGGGAAAAACAGATTAGCGAGTTTCAATTTAGTTTCTTATCAGTTTCACTTCCAGGCTCTTATGCTGTAAGCACAATGTTATTGTTGTTTGGGTGCTGAGTATAAAATACACTTTCTGTAAGGCAATTCATGACAACTTTCCTATCCAGATTTGCTTTTGCAGGACCCCTTCCTCCTGCCTTTCAAAAAATAATAAAGATCCTACTTGACAGTATCCCTTTAAAATGAGAACACAAACAACCACACGCCCAGATTTCTTCATTCCAGGGGCTGATACTTACCTCGGAAAGGCCTCCCAGGGCTGGAGGTTCTAGTTGAACATTGCAAGAACAATAAGGATTTTTAGGGGCATTATGACTGGGTTAGTAAAACACAGCTGCCCCTGAAAGTCCCTCATTTTTCTTGCTGCCTCTCAGTGCCCTCCAGGTCCCTGTCAGCTAGAAGAGTTGACAGACTTGCTTCACTCTGGCTTGCTTGTGCTGTGTAAAACGGACACAGGAAGGCTTCGGCAGTTTTCCCAGCCCTACTCTCCCCCACACTCCCTCCCCAGCAACAGCTCAGAGAGCCCAGCAGTGCTGGAAGTGCTTAGTCATCATAAACTTTGCCTTTCAAGCTAAATATTGTAACAATGTGGTTATAGGCTGCAGTGCAACCACACAGGTTTTTTATCACTAGCCCCCTTTAAGCCAAACGAAATGCCACTCAGCAAACCCTGCCAGATAGCTTTTTTAGCCTAAACAACTGGGGCATCAAACAAATAGGATTCTGTATTAAGAACACACAAGGAACAGGCAATCAGATCGGAGCTGGCATTTTTGGCTGGGGGAAGGGGCTTTTCTCCAGCTCAGAGAGACCGATATTGACAAGGTCATTCCACAGATTAGTACCGCATGTGTTAATACAGCACTCATGCCGTAATCAGAAAATAAACCGCTGTACGCTAACGGAAGGTCAGCCGTAACAATCAACTGTCAGTGGTAGGAAACCATACACGGCTTCCCAACAGCATCAGTTACTTTTGATTTATTAATAGAGGCAGGATGGTTGAGATTTATATTAGGGGATTATTATTGATTTTTCTAAGAGCCCCAGTCATGGCCTGGGACCCCTCTGTGCTAAGTGATGTACAAACAGAACTAAAAGATGGACCCTTCCCCAAAGAACTTCCAAGCCAAGTAAATTTTAAAGAGGCCTATACGATTTAGGAGCGGTGCCCCGCTCTTATTGAAAGTCTATGGGAGATAGGTACCTTTTAATTCCTTTGAAAAATCCCATAGTAAATCAGCAAATTCAAGACTGCACAGTTTTGAGTGAGAAGAGCAAGGCTTTTTGTAAATTCACCAATAATTAAAAGCTTTAGTAGGTGGACTCAGCAGAAGTCCTGAGCTGATCCCCCAAATACCTCATTTTGCATTACATCTAAGGTGCTTACATGGCCCACATCTCCATTTTCTGAACGCCTCACAGCCTTTAATGTATTTAGCCTCATGATGCTTCTGTGGGGCAGGGAAGTGCTATTCTCCCCATTTTAGGGATAAGAACGTGAGGCACACAAAGACTAAGTGACTTGCCCAAGGTCACACAGGAAGTCTGGGCCAGAGCACGGAATTGAACCCAGAAGGCCTAAGTCCCAGGACAATTTCATAACCACTGATCCAGCCTTCCTCTTGTGCTAAAGAAGGTGCAAACCTTTCCCCGTTCACTTCTTGGTAGTAGGCTAGGAAGAACGTCACTGGTTTGACAGCCCTTAAAACGTAGCTAGTCTCCGCAGAGCAACCGCCAGCAGCCCTCTGATCGTAAACAGAACAGCCTTTGCTGTGCCCCCTGGTTGCCCGGCACTGTGTTGGATTCAGTTTCCAACAGGTGTGTTAACATTCATCTCCAAAATAAAGTAAGCTAGGCTGGCACATTCGGCTGCTTTCTCTGTACAGAACTGCATCTTGTTTGGAGCTGCTGAAGCTCCAAACACGTCGTCACCACGGATACAGCTGGTAGGTTAGCGATTCCGCTTTGCATGCAGTGAAAATGACTAGATTTTACACACTCATGCAGACGCCAATGAGGTGTAATATTAGTTTTATATCTCCCATGGCCTCTGGTGGGAAACCACATTCTGCAGCTGCAGGCAATGAGAGTTCAAAACGGTCCATAAGCCCCACATTATTATTTATACAGACCATTTTTATTTTATTGAGATTTTTTTCCCAGGGCCTGATATACAAATAAAAGGGAGTTCTTGGTCTGCATTTGCTAATAAAACACCAGCCAGGCTTCTGAGCCAAAAAATGTATTTGCATCTTTTAAAAATGATGACAGCGGTTAAAAAAAAAAGTCATAGCTCCGTGACGACACTGGTGGCCTAAAGAAAGAACAACGGCAAGGTCCGGTGCAAAGCAGAGCGGAGTCAGAGCAGCAGAAGGCCCACTTTGGAAGCTGGCTCATTCATTTAAGGAATCTATTCTTTTGTAATGAACACCAAGTCGTTTTTGGACCCAGATTAGAAAGGTGCTCTTATTATTTGCAAAGGTTTGAATGGGGTTTTCTTTATTGATTAAAATAAGCAACCTTCTTATTATTCTTTATTATTCTGGGAGTGCCTAAGAGCCCCAGTCCAGGATCATGTCCTTGTTGTGCCAGGTGCTGTACAGACAAGAAACATAGGAGACAGTCTGTGCCACAGAGAGCTGTCAATCTAGACATTAGACAGGACACAACAGGCAGATGAAGTGGGACAAACAGGGTAACAATAACATGAAGAGAGTTTAACAGAAAAGCAGAAATCACAGAGTGAAATCCTAGAGTCACCAACATCAGTGGGGCCAGAACTCCACTCACAGGTTATTATTCATTTAGAGCATTATCTGCTAGGTGATTGGTTCTTCCAAACGGTCAGGAAGGACAGTCCCTGCTCCGAGGAGCTCTCAAGCTAAAAGTTTTTGGATTGAAAATTCCTCTTTGGCATTGCAAGTCCAGACAGAGCCGCACTATGCAAAGTGCCCCCGAAATGGAAAGCAAGACCCAGCAGTTTAGTTTCACTATCCAAGGCCCCAAGTCAACAAAAGCATTTAAGCGTGTGCTTAGCTTTAAGCAGGTGAGCAATCCCACTGTCATTCAGCAGAGCGCTTAAGCACATGCTTAAATCCCACTGACATCAGAGGGACAAGTCGTGTGTTTCAAGGTAAGTTTGTGCTTTGTTGGCTCTGGGCCTAACTAAGCTCAGCAAAATGCAAAAATAAGACAAGGCAAGGAAAAAAAATCATCATCAAGCATGAGAAGTGAATTAGATTTTTAAAATTCTTTCAGCTTTAATCATCTGAAGGGGTCGTTAATAACAGACAAAAGGTTGTTTGTTTGTTTAAAGCATAACTTTTACTTTGACAGTTTCCTTTCCAATGCAAAAAGTGAGAACAAAATGTTCTGTACCCCAAATAAAGGTGCAGCTCCTCGGCTGGTGCAAATCAGCAGAGCCAATGGACCAACACCAATTCACACCAGCTAAGGAGCTGGCGCTTTAAACTGCAGCCCCTCCTCCTGCTCCCGCTGGAGTCAACAAGAGCTTTACCGCTGATCTGAAGGGCAGCAGACTCAGAACTCTCTCTATTTTAAACTAGACCAAGTGCAGTTGAAAATACGTTAACAGTCTGAGAAATCTAAAAACACGTTACATTTCTTAAAGCTGAATCTGATTGTATTTAAATGAGCCAATAGACAGAACATCAGGAAAACGGCTGACGTTCAAAGATGTGGCCTTGGAATTTATTAACGTCTTTTGAGAGATGCTGGCAATGCATGCATCCAAAAATCAGTTATTTATGGTATTTAGCCTCTAGAAGAACATACTATCTTTATGAATAGAGCCTTGTCTCCGATTTGTTCTTGAAATTATGATTGGGGCTGAGCATCGTCTTAAAATGATATTACAGATCTCCAAGGAAATATTAAATCAGTGACCTCAGAGTACAAATAAACGCATATAACTTCCTGTCCCATGCTCTGTCAACCATGCCTCATGCAGTGACTCAAGCAATGTGCAGTTGCACCAGATGTGGAAGATAATGCAGACAGCCATCAAGAGGTTACTAGCTCAGAGAGTCATGCAAGTTACTAGCCACACCAAAAGACAACTGTTTAAAAAGAGACTGCCAGGCAGGGTTGATGATAGGTCTGAAATTAGACCCAACCATTTTGGTTTGGGGGGGTGGGACAGCGTGTGTGCTGGCTGCACCCTCATGTCGCTCTGCCCAAACCATGCTTGTGAGCAAAGCCAGTGGGAGGAATGGAAGGTCAGACTCCACCCTTTCACTGCTACAGCTGGTATCTGGCAAGATCATCTGAACAACATCAATATCAACCCAAACCCTTTCTTTATTCTTCAGATTCTTCCAGTAGCAAGTTCAGGGTCTGATCCTGTAGCTCACGTGAATATGGGTTACAGGACTGAGCCCTGAGGTGCCACATCTTATCATGTTGACTGTCCAGATAAAACAACACATGAAATTACAAAAAGATCAGAAGCCACATACTTCATGCAGCACAGAGGCCATCTCTCCTGCTACAGGACGATTCAACTGCTCCTTGCTACGCCTATTTACCTCCACTGCAGAGAGCCCAGTTTACTGTGCTAACCAATGCATAGATTCCTTTGAAAGATACAACTCTTGAAAGGGCAAGTATGTTATATGGGAGTGCTAAAACATCCAAGAGCAGAGAGTACGTGCAGAGGGAAGGAGGGGCAGTACCAGTGCTGACTGGAAAAACACCCAGTCCCCAGGGCTGGTTAGGAGCATTTAGAATCACCTGCATTTTACTTGCTTTGATGTCCTCAATTTGGAAGCGCCTTTCCCCCTCCTGTATCAGAAGAGCTGGAAAGCCCAAGTTATTTTTAGGGGAGGGGACATCTGAGGCCTATTAAGCTTGCCAATGTCTCTTTGAAACCTGTCAGGTTTGGAGACTCAAACACACCACACAGATTTTCCATGGAGTCTTCTTAGAAAAAACAGCAACCCAACAATGCAGGAGCCAATAGTTCAAATAGTAACTTTTAATGCTCATCTAACACTTTCACCTCATCGCAATGACCTCACCGTTATTTATGTGCAGGGGACTCACACACCAGAAGAACAGAGCAAGGCACCTACAGTACCTGACTCAAATTACATTAAATAAAACAATTAGTCACCATAATAAACAAAGAAGTCTTTCCGACGGCTGCTGTATCACACCCTCCATGAGTGGGACGAAACTGGCCAATGGTATATGGCTGCCAATGATCACAGTGTCGGCTTTGCTGTTCGATAGAAGGACTCCAGACACATGCCAGCAGCAGCATCACAAAACTAAGCTAAGCCCTTAACCCTTGACAAAGATAAACCACTAAACCAAGCATGGACTCTGGGGGGGGGAAAGTGCTGTGGGCATGAGAGCTGGGGTACTACACTGCTTGGGGAAAAGAGAACAGGAGGGGAAGTGCTGGGAATCCATCACTGGCACGAAGGCACCGGATCTCTGCGGTGAGGATTCTGGGGTTATGTAGCTCCCTTGGGATCTGCAGAAGTTGGCACCAGCCCCTGCAATGCCCGACCATTTAACTGGGGAGAAACTCCACAAGGGGTTCTCCTCTTTGGGTTATACTAAGTGAAGGGTGATCCGGCCCAATGGATTGATCAAGGAAGCTTTGATACTGAAGACTGTACCAAAGGAGATATAACAGGGGAGGTTAGAGTCTGATAAACAACCTCAGGGCAGGCCAGATTCTGATCTCAGCTACACTTGCATTAGGCCAGAGTGGCTCCACCAAAATCACTGATTTTAGCCTGGCCATGCACAGGTATAACTGAAATCAGAATATGGCAACAGAGTCCCTGTTGCATTTACGAGACATCAGACATTTATTTAATATTTATTTGATTTAAAGACACCCACTTAGTATCATAAACACCTGCCTAGGATATGTATTGTGCTTACCACAGTGTGATCCTATCATCAGAGACGTGGTGACTTAAAATTGTAATGGAAACTGTTGCTTTTAAACCAATTAAGAGTCACCTAAAGCATGTAAGGCCCTGATTCAACAAGAAACAAACATGTGCTTCACTTTAAACATGGGCTGAAAGACTCAACCACTGCAGCACTAAGAACCTGGCAATGCAGCTGGCCGACACCAGCAGAGGAACGGACCTCAGTGATGTGCCTTGGCCAAAGTGCCGAGCAAGGCAAAAAATAATAAGCAAAGATCAGGGGGAAAAGTGCCAAGCAAACTAGATTGTTAAAATGGTTTTCCTTTTAATTAAATAAGGAATTATGAATAATGTCAAGGAACACATTGTTCCATTTACAACATACGGCTTTTTAAGCTAAGGACTGGCACTGTCGGACCATTGACATTTGATGAGATTTGGGTGCCTAATTGCCTCACGTTTCTTTGAAAACCCCAGCCCAAAAGCACCTTCAGGTTCACCCGTTTATCACACACACCAGTACTTTTCAGAATTCCCAGGTGCTGATATGGTAAAGCACTTAAGCCCAGGAGTAATTATGTGCTCAAAATTAAGCACACGCTTAATTAATTTGCTGAAGAGAGATGTGATTACTCTTATGCTTCAAAGTTAAGCATGTTAAGTGCTTTGCTGAACCAGGGCCATGAATCTGATCCAATGGGTCATGTAAGACTCCTAGTTCCCCAATTCCTTGAGGCCCAATAAGTGAAGTGAATTTACTAGACATCCTTTTATTGACACGCGCTGATAAAATACACAAGGTTCAACCTGAGTCTGATTTTAGATTTTAAGTGCACACTTTTCTTACAAAATTATTTCTAACATCCTTAGTTTACCTGGCACGGATATTACCAAAGATTAGTAACATGAATATACCATATGCCTTTACCTATTGTCTACTAGCACTCTTTCTTATGCCGAATATTCTGCCTTGTGCAACGTGAGTGTTAAAATAAAAGGTTAATTTGATTTCCATTTTTAAAAATTGCTTCTAAAGCCTGTATTGATATCACACAAATAGTTATACAACCTCGGGGGACTGGAACATGATAGGAAAGGACCATGTGCTGAAGCAGAGGATCGGTACTAAGGAGTCTGCACTGATTAGCACTCTAGGCTGTGCAAATTACAAGCCCTGCAGAAAGGGGATAATAATGGTTATTTCATAAGGGTGTTAGGGGGATTAGTTAGCTTGTATTTGGGAAACGATCCTCCAAAGAAAATGTGAAGTATTGTTATTACTAGCTGAGGGCCCATCGCATGACAGGGTGCAGTCAATAAATCATGGGTCAGGCCTGGTTATTTGTGTAAAGTCACATTTTATTAGCCAGAACGTTACAGGATGTTTGAGTGTTTTTCTTGTTGTATCTTTCTGCCTCCTCAGCACAGAGTTATTCCCAGCTCATAACTGCAGGAAAATCAAATCTCCTTCATTTCCAGAAGGTGAAAAAATTGAAATAAGGGAGTCAACACAAAACTCCACTTCTTGAAACATAACTGCTACCATTTATGGTTTTGCAACAGAAACTCATGCTCAGGCAAGTTGGCTGAAATAAACAAACTGGCTTCTCAATAAGGAATCCACATGACCTATCAGTAGTGCCAAAAGGGGGGGACTCCCCACCCGGATCAAAACCTCTTTTAACAATGACAGACCAAGAGATTTCAATTAGCGTGTGGCATGTTCAAATCAATTTTCAATGGGCAACCAAGACAGCAATGATTTTGATTATAAGGATTAGAGAAGAAGGTTGTGTCAATTCTGTAGGAAGCATCCGCCTTTGTGGGAAAAAAATAGCTACAATAATTAATAAATTGTGGCTACTACTTTCAACCAATCCAGTCACATGTTGTTTATTGTCAGTAAATTCATGAAAGAGCACTTTTTAGTCACCAGGGAAAGTGAGAAAGAAAAAAATCTTAGATTGCCCGAAAGATTTCACATGGAACCCTAATATTCTCTCTCCTTTCACATTGTTAATAGGATAAACTCTCTCTTTAAAACTGTGCAGCCTCTGGATTAAAACCTCAGTGTTTTGTTGGGCATTTACATTGATCTACTATTAAATACAAGAAAAACCTTCCTGCAAAAAAAAAAAAAAAGTCTGTTATTAGACAGTATATCTGCTTAGCTCAAACGCTACATGGCTTTTATGTACTGGGGAATTTGTAAAGGGACTTTTTTCCACTTTGATCTCACCCTTGTAACTTGTTTAGAATGTCTAACTATAGGAAACAATTGCTAGACATACTGTAAGTGATAGTTGGACATATGCTATATATTTTGGGGGTCAATTTTGTATTCAAAAGCCTGCTTGTGTGAGTAAAGGTCCCAGGAACAGGTCCCTGGTTTATTAAATTCCATTAAATAAGCTAGAATGGTGTCGGCAACACAAAGTTCATATTTTAAACATTGTCCTTTTCTCTGTTGCTAATACATACGATTCATATGAGTAAAGGTTATCCTCATTTATGGGCAGCAGTAAAATCCCAATGTTCAGTCCGACCAACACATACACAATCTATATGAAATGTTGTCTATAGGGACTATATTTCAATATGATCTCTGTCCAATGATTTGTTAGCCAATACATATATGTTAGGCATAGTATAAACCACATTAACGGGTATTCTGTGCACAGTATTAATATAAGTGTTTGGAAGTTACGTTAACTGAATGTATTATGCCCTTCCCACAATTATGTTCACTCATGCTAAGTATCCCATAACACTTGGCAAAGCTGACGTCAGCTTTGGCACTAGCTAATAGAGAACTTGTCAAATGCAAAATATATACATTCAATGTCCTAGCATAGGTATTTTCACAGGCAACTGGTTTAGAATATAGTATCCAAAAGACAAGGAAGAAAAATACAGAACAAAACAACAAGTTAAGGAACTGTTATGAATTGAAAGGTTGGATTTTAGTGATGTATAGTATGTTGTAACTTGTAAAACCCATACTATAAACTTGGTTAGGTTAAATGCATATTTGCTAAATACAGTTATTTAGTCTCTTGAATATTTTTAAGAACGAATTGTGACTGTAGTCAAACAATTGACTATGCCTTTTACTCAATAAATTAAACAGTAAAGCAATCTGTTACAGTAGCTGCTTTGTATGTCCATAACTTTAAAAACATGAAAAGAAAAAAAGGGTCTGTAAGGAGTATATAAAAGTGAAGCAAATCTGTGTAATATTCTCCAGACAAAATGTGCAAAGGATAACATTGTCAAAAGTGCCTAACTGACTTAGGTGTCTATGCTCCACTTTCAAAAGAGTACTTTCAATTAGAGCTGTGTGAATAACTGAATATTTGTTTTGTTGGACAAACCAAAGAAAATTGGGGGGAAAAATTGTTTCAGTTGAAATGATTTTTAGGCGAACTGAAAAAGTTGGGGGGAAATTTCATTTTTAAACCTTTTAAAAAATTAAACTGGAAGTAAAATTCCAAACTTAAAGCCATTTCAATTCGAAAAATCAAAACTTTTGGTTTAGGAAATGTCAGAACACGTTTCAATTTTTTCAGATTTCATTTTTTACTGAAACAATTTAGTGATGTGGACATAAAGTCACACAGTGTTGTGGTCTGCCCAAATCTGCACTTCCCGGGTGAAAAAAGTAAAAGTACTGTAAATGAGGCTTAGATTTCTAAGTGACTTAGGAGCTTTTGAAATTTTAGTCAGTATCAGCATATGTCTTTTGAATGGCTTACTCTTCCCTACTCTTCCCAAGCACTGCTCAGTAAATGACTGAAAAAAGTAAATTTATATTTTATACATTATAAAACTATATTTACAAAAATGGGGCTTGATCCTGTTTCCACTCAAGTTAATAGGAGTTTTAGTATTGACTTCAGGGCAGCAGGATTGGGTCCACAGTACCCTGTCTGGGCTTGATTCTGCTCCCACTGAGGTCAATATGGTGGTCTTCTCCTGGACTTCAATAGGGTTTGGGATCGGGTTTATTGGCTAATGCCTGCTGTCCTGAATCCTACATTGTAGAATAATAAAATAAACAACATACATAATTATTGCACAGATAAGACTCCGTTGAGTTTGGAAAACTTCTGCCCTCCCTACTTGTGCTGTCCAATCCCTTTTTGTGTTTTCCTCAAGCTCAGACAATGAAAACAGCCTGCTTGGTTTCACTTTTGTTTAAAGCCATTTTCCTTCCTGAGTCTCACACAATAGCTCAGTGATGCTGTTCAGGTCTGCAGCACTGCTGGGGAGTATTGGCAGTTTCAGAAACTTCATGAAAACAACTCTGTTCAGACCAGATCCTCAGCTGGTGTCAATCGGCATCACTCCAGTCAAGTCAGTCTGGTGGGAGTTTACTTTTGAAAGCTATTTTTGGATGTTTACACCACATTGTATCTAATCCAAAATGGACTTGGGACTCTCCAAGGGAAAAAGTACTTTTGTTTGTAGATAGCTGGGTCAGACCCTCAGCTAATGTAAGTCGTAATAGCTCCACTGAAGTCAACATCTATGTCCATTTACAGTCGCTGAGGGTCTGGCCCATTATGTTTTGCAAAAGCGTCTTTATAATTTTTCTTTTTAAACACTGACATCTGTTTACAGCCTGAAAACGGCTGATTGTCATTCAGTATTCATGTAACACTAGTAGCTAGTTATAAAATATTTGTCTTTTGAAAACATGCTTCAAAACGGTATCTCAGAGCTCTGAGTTTAGCACTGTTTCATATTGATAACACAGCGCTCCATAATTTACAAACATTTCTTGAGCATGGAATAGTCATAACAACGATCCAGGTGAAAAGACGCCCCAGATGTTTGTCGGACAATATTACTGTTCACAAAAATTACACCTCAGCTGGGGTAAATCAATGTCGCTCCACTGACTTTGGTGGAGCAAAGCCAGTTAACTGCTTACAACCGCAGCACTATTTCCTTGGAGAGTTGCAGCTCCATTCTGGGTTACATACAATGTGGCATAAATATCAAATCCCAATTTATCGTTCACGATTAAACTCCCACCAGATGTTTTGAAATAAAGCAACAGATTAGAAAAAAAAAACGAACAATATCCCACTGTTAAAAAATATGTCAAAACTTTAGACAAACTATATTATATAACACCCTATATTGGCCAGTAAGCATTTTCCTTACTCTGTGCAATGTTTACACTTTCAAATAGGGTTGTATGAAACAATTGCTCCGATCACTGCAATCACCACAAGATAAAGTCACTCCATAGAGAATTCTGCAGAGAGATTATTGCTGTGTTTGCAAAGATCTCGGTGGAGAACCCCTGTCAAAAAAAGCCTCCATTTCATTGTGACTAGTAGCTTTTAGTGGCTCTTGATAAAGAAATTAAATTAAGTCCTTGGAGGAGGGAAGAGATAGTGTTAGTTTTACAGCCTCAACATATGCAGAACTTCCAACTGCATATAGCACTAATGTCATAAATGTGTGTGAATGTCCTCATTCAGACTATAATTTATTCCCCAAGGAGATGCTAAACTAGCTCAACTATGTTAAATGCGAACCAAACTCTCCCAATGAAGTGAGTGCAGTATATGTATCCCAGAGCTAAATTTAGTCTGAGGCTTTCTGTAATTCTAATCTCAATTTACCACTTAGAACTGCAACAGACAAACATTATAAAATGATTCCGTGAAGTCTGTTAGAGTCGGTAGCTATATTGGGTTAAGTTCTAAAAACTCTTTATTAACTAAGATTGGGGACATTTATTGGAAATTTACTCCAGATAAGTTACTCAGTGTACTTGAGAGTTTGATTTTTTTTTAAATGCAAATTATTTTCTAACACTTAATATTTTCAGGTTGTTTTTCAGGTCTTTAGGGCGGACTCATTTCAAACGGGTACTGTTAATATAAAAAAAATCATTAACTGTGTTACTGAAAACGCCACAATGACATTAAAAAGACAGAAGCTGTAAATATCTGAATGTGCTTTTCATTATTATGACATTTGTTTACTTTTATGTATTTTGTTCACCTTGAACAATAAAAGTAAATTGGTCAATTCACTTTTGTTTAGATTAGCTTTCTAGTTCTCATTTAGTAGTGTCTGATTGTTGCATTTGTATTTGAATCCTTTTTTTCCCTTCCCCAAAATGTTTTTATTGAAATTAGTAAGCAATAACATTTATAGATTACACATTTATATTCTTATTAGGTTTGGTACAAAATAATAATTTTAAAACACAACCTAGATTTAAAATTTCATTAACGATATCCCTTTAATTATAAAAGATATATTTAAAAGTGGAATAGAGGACATTATTTCTTCTACGAACTATCAAAATAATTTTAAAAGTGTTTTTAAAATCAAGCTCATTTAAACTGATCTATATTTAAATTGTTGTTTCATAACGAAAAATCTTTTGATTTGTTTCCCCAAACAAGATGTTTCGCTACCACCCAGCCTGGAAAGCTCCAAATATGTTTGCCATGACTTGTTTAATAGGAATAAACTCCATTATATGTTAAGAAGTCTATTTCCAATAAGCTGAACACTCCCACCAGACCTTAAGGCTTCCCATTGATCATAGTTGGGAAAGTCTGAGTTTTTCAAAAGCGATTTTGCTGCTGTTTTTAAAAGAGATTGTGGTCAAAATTAAGATTCCTGACAAGGTCTTACTCTTTCACGCTATAAATTCTTAATTGGTTTTCCAGCATTTGTAGGTTGCTATTAGCTCCATTCTCTCAAATATCAGCCCATCCTTGCTCTTCCTAAAAAAATTCCTTTTTGTGGAAATACGATATTATTCCAGATGTTTCAACATATAGCAATTCTGCTTAACTCAACCTGATCGCAGCTCTGTAATGAAGCCGAGAGTTAAATAGCTTCTGGAACTTATTCCTTAAACTACTGTGCTTACATATTTGAATTTAACCCCATGGATAGCATAGGATTCAAAAGCCACGTCCTTTGTAATACTGCACAGATCTGACTAAAGGCTTTTCCGTATCCACAAAACCTTTGGTTCAAGAATTGCTTTAGCTTGCTGTCTAGTTATCTGCTGAATAGTTTTGACAGACAGCGTATCAAATTAAATTTAAACATGTTTTAAACTGTGTTCTTCGTCGAATTAGAAAGGAAAGTGTAGTTTCTGAATGAATGCTATTCTGGCATTTTAGTTCTAGGGAATTCCTAAAACTGAGAAAATTGACAATGCCGTTTAAAGAGATTCAAAATAAGAATATCCCAGCTTTTAGCACCACTGTAGTTAGTGGGAGCTTTTCAACTAAAGTGAATGAAAGCAGGATCAGGCCCATATAGTGCTTTTCCTCACTAGATCTCACAGCTCTTTACAAAGGAGGTCAGTATTATATTCCCGTTTTATGGAGGACTGACCCTGTCCCATTCCCCAGAAGTTATTAGAATAATATCAATGTTTTATTAGCTCTTTTAATAGTGTGCATTTCACTGTTATTTATTATTGTCTGTTTAGGGCCCAGAAACCTTGGTCAGGTGGGACTCTTTACAAGTAAATAAATAATTGTGACCGAGACCAAAGGTCCCTATAAGAGGTGCTCATAATGGGTGCCACATTAGCTAATCGTACTGGGGAATATATTCAAACCACGAGCAATGCAATGGAAAAGGGGAACAGACTGTCCCATGGTAGAGGACCCTGGGACACTTTGAAGGAGTTTCCCCAAATTATCAGGGGGGTCTGGAGAGAAACAGGATGTCCCCCACACCATCAGCATGGGTAAAACATAGGGTTCCACGACCAGACCCTTTGGATCCTCCAGGATCTACACAGATCCTGTGGAATCCACAGCAGCTCTGCGTCATCTCTCTTGGGCTCTGGGAGGGTAACCATTTGGACTACCCAAAAACTGATCAAATAGGTCATGAATCCTTAACCCAGGGGTCGGCAACCTTTCAGAAGTGGTTTGCCGAATCTTCATTTAGTCACTCTAATTTGAGGTTTCACATGCCAGTAATACATTTTAATGTTTTTAGAAGGTCTCTTTCTATAAATCTATAATCTATAACTAAACTATTGTTATATGTAAAGTAAATAAGGTTTTTAAAATGTTTAAGAAGCTTCATTTAAAATTAAATTAAAATGCAGAGCCGCCCGGACTGGTGGCCAGGACCCGGGCAGTGTGAGTGCCACTGAAAATCAGCTTGCGTGCCCCCTTCGGCACGCGTGCCATAGGTTGCCTACCCCTGCCTTAACCTGTTCATTAGACAATACCCTTTGCGGGTTCCCATTGCAATAAGTCAATTAACAAAGTAAGAAAAATCACAAAAACTCTCCAGCAAGCAGAGATGTTATCCCAGAACAGGAGAAACACCAGAGACTGAAGTCCATAGGGACTGGCTATTGCTACTGATTTTACATGAAACCTCTCAGATACTACAGTGATGGGGGTTGAATAAAACCCCAAGACAGATAGAGAGAGCAACATCCAGCAAATTACGATGTGTTCTAGCCATTCATCCACCCCATCTCTTCCATTTGGAATCAGTGACCTTTTGCTATTCAGATACAGGTGGGGAGGCAAGCTATGATCAGCATTAACAATTTGGAAGCATTGTCTTTCCTTTATCATTCAGAAATGTTTAAAAGAAAGTGCAAACATTCCTATCGTAGTTTGTGACTGTGTTTCTTTAAGAGCTGCACTTTAGAAAGAGCTTATGTTATACACGGCTGGCACGCTACATGCTCTGCATTCACCATGGGGGTGCACAGGGGCGCCAGATTCCGAAAAGAGCAGAGCATGTTGGGTACAACTGGGGTGCTAGGCGCTTGTGAAAATCTGGGCCCTCTCATGTACTGAACAGCAGAGCAAAGAGCCAGACACTCGATACAGAATATAATCCAGATTGAAGACCCCTTCAATCACATACATGTGTAAAACAGATTCTCCAGGCTCATTATGTCCCAGACCCCCCTGTAACTCTTCAGACTATCACCTTTTGGGGTTCCCTATCATGAAGGTCAGTATTTGCAAACATCGAGCCACAGTGGTTCCTAAACACTGCAAACAAACATTCTGCTTTTCTCTTCACCGTTCAAGTAGTGAGAATCCAGCACGAACCCCACCCCTCTCCTTACTAAGATAGTTGTCTTTCAGGCCTTATCACAGACAAAACACAGCCCTTTTTTGTGCCAAAGGAGTAGGACCTGCCAAATATATACCAACTCTTTCAGAAGGCTGGAAATGTCAGCCTTACAGTGTAGTAAACTTCACAGTAAAGGCTCTGACATAGAGACAAGCAACTCTGCCCAGAACTAGGTTATGGTACATGCTGTCAATTCTGACTGCTGAGGAAAGTCTATTTGTACACCGAGAAAGATTAGCAAAAGAGGCGCAAAGTTAAGAAGTGAAAATAAAACAAAGCCCCATTATTATTAGGGAAAAAAGCTCACTGAGCCTGTAACCCAAAAAGCATAGGACATTATGAAATACAGATTAACAGTAAAATCACCAGTTAAGAAAACTGCCCATCAGAGCAACAACTTGCAGCAGAAGTTTGAAACATTTACCGTTCTAAGGTGTTGGCTGGGCCAAACCTGACGCCTAGTCTAAATACGCTTTATGTCCAATTTAAAAAAAAAAAAGGGTAATTATTTTTACTTCGTAATTTGTCAAAATCACTTAGCCGTTGAGGGAATTTTAGATTCAAGTCTGATTTTTGAATCCAATCAGAATGGTTAAATCGAACAATGTAATGATGCCAAAAAATTATTTGCGTTAGCCTGTATTGCTCTTTGGGGAAGGGATTGTGTTTAGAAAGTGCCTTGCACATTGTGTGTGCTACTGAAATCTAAACAAATATTAATAATGAAGATGAATGGGGAAAAATACAATTCCTAATATCAGCACGTCTGTCACTAGAGTTCTCTCAGTGATAAACAACTGCATCCACTCTAGTTCAAAACAGATGTTTGTGCTTGAAAAAGTTTGTCCTTTCACCTTGATGAATGACATGGTTAAAGAAAAAGCTTTTTAGAAGTGACGCGTGTTTTGGGATGTTCAAATTGAGACATTTAAAGGAGTCTGATTTTCCAAAACAGCTGAGCACACAACCTCTGAAAATTAGTCCCTTTTAATAGGTTTCAAACTGGGCACCCAAAATTTGAAAACCCAAAGTCACTGGTCATTTTTGACAATTCTGGCCTAAAATGCACCAAGGAAGGAGAGAAAAAAAATATTGCTGGAAGTAAGGCATTTCAGATAGTTATAAACCTGGCAAAAGCTAAACCTGGCATCTTATGGGACTTTACAAAGCAAACCACAAGAAAGAAACTCTCCTTGTGAAAGAAAATCTTTAGCTGTCTCATTAGATAGTCCCAAGAGACTGAATAGTGAGAAATAACATGTATAATCTTGACTCAAAAATGCACTTCCCTTGAAACAGAAAAAGTGATGTCCAAAAAGTGGCACCGAGAGGTAGAAAGACGACAAATATGGATGCAGAAGCGATTTACACAGCAATAGACATCTCTCCCACATTTCCACTCTACAGGCTACAACATACCATCAGTTTTTAAGCCTAAATCCCCACTGAAATCAACCATCCCGCATAAAACTTGATGGCAGGATACAGCCCTGTACGCCCTATGTACTTTTACAACGTGCTACCTTCGCTCGTCTTGCTGTAGCTCCCATATGTTTCAGGGCAACTGATTAGACTCAGATTGCTGTGATTTCATTACAGATTAATGTAGTTTAAGGCTAATGATTCCTAAGGAGGAGGGGTGGCATGTAGTCCAGAGACAGAACTTACTTTCTATAACCACGTTCAGTGTGACAACGACAACATTTATAATCTTGGGGCAAACCCACCATTTTAGATTTTTGCCTTTACTTCTTATTTTCACATACTTTTCCTTCAGAGCTATGTGGAAAACTGGTGGGGTGGGGAGAAATTTGAAAATAAAAAAAGTCCCTTGAAATTTTGTTTCAAAGAAAGTTTCCCATCCAGCTCTTAGTATAATGTTTTATAAAGATATCAGGCCCAATCCAGCACTCACTGACTTCAGGGGCAGCAGGCTCAAGTTATGAACTGAAAACATCAGAAATGTGTACACATGGGCAACAATTCTTTGTGGGTTAAAACTAATATGCCTATGATACATTCTGGAAGATTATTATTTGATTATGCAATGTACAATGTCAGAATGCAAATGTTTTAATCTTATATACTCTGTGTGTGTGTATAATAACAATGTTTGCAAAGCACTTTGGGATTCTTCAACCAAAAAGCATTATGTAAATATTAATAATGATTACTGTTATGAATGAGTCCTTTAGAATTTGATAGGGATGAAACTGATAGGGTTCTTCAGAATCCTACAGAAAACTCAAAATAGAAGCTATGTTTTCTATATTTATATATAATCATCCTTATACAATTCTGGAGCAGCAATATTAAAATGAGACATTACCCATTAAAAACAAAAATCTGTTAAGTTCTAAAGGATGTTTCAAAAATCCCCAAGAAAGGTTATTGTTCTCAATTAAATTCTATACAATTTGTACACAATTACTACTTGGCCTTGCTCCTTGTTCTATTTCAATATTCTAGCCTCTAAAAAAGGAGAAGTCAAAACTCTTTAGCCCTCAAAGTATTCCCTACATAAGAACTTGAGGAGGAAAAAAGTTAATGGTAATGCAGACGGGCACGATCATTATATATATTTTTATAAGTGATTGTGCCCTTCTGCATTGTTTGTATATATATATATACAGAGAGAGAGAGATACAGTGTGTGTATAGTATCAGAGGGGTAGCCGTGTTAGTCTGAATCTGTAAAAAGCAACAGAGGGTCCTGTGGCACCTTTGAGACTAACAGAAATATTGGGAGCATAAGCTTTCGTGGGTAAGAACCTCACTTCTTCCGATGCAAGTATATATATTCACACACACATATATATTATACACATACACACAATGCTAAAGGGGCACTGTATATGTAGTCATACATGCACACCCATAGATATATATTCATAGACACACAATAAAAGCTGGGTATGAATAGGCAAGATTTAGAGCTGTAAGAAGCAGATCATAAATTAAGGACAAATTTCAGGGCAAGTTTTGGGGGGTTGGTGATACAAGCATATTAACACAAAAAAATATAATGGGCCAAGCTATTTAATAGATGAATAAGTTACCAGATTTACAAAAATCTGATCAGCTGTGTTTTCTGAAAGTGAAAGTTGGAAGAAACAACTCCTGTGAGCACACAGACAGTTCAGGCACTTCTATATTACTGCAGAGAATTCAGATTTTTTAAAGAACCCCAATATTGACAGTGCACTTAGCTTTAAAGGGTTTCCCCTAAAATAGGCTTTCTAGAATTATGTGCAAATTGTGCTAGTACAGTGCAGTCAAGAATCATGGGACCTCAAAGTGATACAATAAAGTCAAAATTAATTACAACAGAAACTGTACGCCACACGCAAATGTCTGGCTTTTTCTTGAGGTTCAAGCGCAATGCATTTCAAAATCCCCAGAGTGAATTTTTTTTATGGTACAACTCTTCTCCTTTGGCTTTACAACATCCCAGCTAGTATAAAAAGTTAGTGGCCGCTCCCTCCAAGACAGACGCCACTGCCAGCCCATTGCTGATAACCCCCGTTAAAAAAACCAAAACCAAAACCTTCTTCTGAGCTTTCATATCTGAATAAAGAAATAAATAATAATGTATTTGTTTATAGTCCAGGATGAATTGTACTGCGATCTTGGATTAGATACACTCAGAATATAAAAGAAGTGAGTTGGTTTGTTTGTTTTTTCCTGGGGGTGAAGAAATACATTTAACCATTGTCTAAAATGATTTTTTTAAATTCTATCCCTCGGACGAGGAGCGAACTCAAAACTCACACATCTAGTACCTGGAAATCTTTAAAACACAACTAGGGTGACCAAATGTCCTGATTTTATAGGGACAGTCCTGATATTTGGGTTTTTTTTCTTATATAGGTACCTATTACCCCCCACCCCCGTCCCAATTTTTCACACTTGCTGTCTGGTCACCCTAAACACAACAGCCCTGTTGATGATCTGTGCAGCCCAGAAAGCCCAGTTAAGGTGGGGGCATGCAAGAGTTAATAGCCCTGAGAATGATGATTATTTTTTAAAACCAAGATCTTTTCTCCCACCCCCCGGCTCTAACTTTCAGCTGTTGTCATTCTTCACTTGTTTCACTGCCCTGTGGCACTGCAGGTCCTGGGAGCCGAGAACTGGGACTTTGTAGGCCAGTTGAATCCACAAACCTCTCATCTCGCCCGCAAAGACCCAGCCCTAGACTCGCCCAATCCACCCGATCGGACACCGAGAGCAAAACACGGGGTTTAAATGGTTTTTTAAAAACAAAACAAAACTAGGGATTCAGCACCTGATCTGGCCGCTGGAGATGGTTTTAAAAAAAATCAATTCGCAGCAAATTGGCATCGTCTTATCGGCACACAATACAGGCACGGGAGCCCCTAACTTTAGGAAACTCGCCTTCAAACCACTGCCCCCCGCCCGCCTCCCCCGTGGGTGGAAATCAAGCCGGGCGTCTGCTCCAGGGACCGAAATCCGCCCCAGAACCGCTGCGAGTAGCAAGTGTCCCAAGCTGCCCTGCCCGCCCGCTGAAATCCGGATCCCTGGTTTAGCCGTCTAGCCAGCCCGAGGGTTACCGCTTTCCGATGTAACCCAACGGGCTAACGTGCAAAGCCGCCGGCAGCGCCGAGCCCCTGCACCAGGGAAGAGCATCTCTGACTAGGCATTGTCTGCAGAGGGAGCTGAAACGGATCCGTTTTGCCTACAGAAAGCAGAAGTTTACACAAGGGGGAGGAAGGGAAAATCGTTTTAAAAATCCGGTTACCTTCTCTCAGGGCACAGGACCCGGGGGGGCTCTTCGTGCCCTGCCCTATCCCCAGACAAGCAGATCTCCCAGTGACGGACGGCAAAGACTTGACAATTAAGTGGAGAGAAGCAATGGGTAACCCCCACCCCCAGCCCAGTCGCTAGAAGGCGGATATTTAAGCTGGTATTTGACCACGTTGAGGATTTTTTTCCACCCTTCCTCTTTGCCCTTGTTAAAAAAAAAAAAAAAGAAATGCAACCGGGACATGACAACATTTCCCATTAAAAACAAAAAGCTGTTACATTTGCCCAGGATATGGGGGGGGGGGGGAGAGCAAAATCCCAACCCGACAAGTAGAAGGGGGAGGGGGAGAAAAAAACACCCCACCAAACCAGAAAGAGGCGACTGGATCCTTGCACCATTCAGAAACATTTCCGATTCCGCGGAGTTTCCGTCCAAGTTGGAGACAAATATCCTTCGAAAGTTCGCCCGGCGGAGCCCCACGTGTTAATGACACATCCAGAATGCGAGCGGCTGCCTTTCGGATGCCCTGACGCCGCGGCCACGGATGACAGGGGGAAACGCACCCTCCTGTGCCCAATCTCTCGCGCTCTCCTGGCTGTTTAAGGAAGCACCCTAGTCCCCACCCCCTAAATTAGACAGCTCTGGCTGCAAGTTAGCTTGGCAAATGTGGAGGCTGGAGGCTTTCCGTGGCTGCCACCCTCCAAAAAAAAAAAAAAACCATCATCATCATTTGGTCAGTTAGGGTTTGCACAAGACAGGAAACGGACAGTCACAGCTTCGAAGGTTTTCCCCTAAGTCATTATGCCTTCTTGTTTCCAGTAATTTTCCTCTTTTTTTTTCTCTCTCTCTCTCTCCATTCGCTTCCATTTGAGCAATCCAAATCGGATTTTTTCCCCCTCTAAACTAAGGGACAGAGAGGCCCCCTAGTGGATTTCTCAGCTGCTACCGTCTAGAGCTGTAGTTTTCAACCTAGGGTACTGCAGAGGTCTTCGGGGGGAACATCAACTCATCTAGATATTTCCTAGTTTTACAAGAAGCTACATAAAAGCACTAGCGAAGTCAGGACAAACTAAAAGTTCCTACAAAGACTTGATACGGCTCTATAAACTATACCGTGAAGTGTAAGTGCAATATTTATATTCCAATTGACTTTATGATTTGGTAAAAATGAGAAAGGTCGCAATTTGTCAGTACTCGTGCGTGACCCGTTTGCATTTTTATGTCTGATTTTGTAAGCAAGTAGTTTTTAAGTGAGGTGAAACTTGGGGTACACAAGACAAATCAGGCTCATGCAAGGGCTACAGCAGTCAGTTGCAAGCCACTGAACTAGAGCTCATGAAGCACTGCCAGTGAAGTGGCAGGGGGGTTACTTGAGTGTCAGCCACATTTTCAAGAGGCCACGGATTTTAGTGATACTTCAATTTTTTCAGGGGCTTGGATTGCGAGAGCGTGGGCCTGATTTTCAGAGGGGGTGGGGTGGAACGGAATGAATAGGATTTGTGGTTGCTCAGCTATTCTGAAAATCAAAGCCAAGGTCTCAAAGTTAGGCAGTCAGAAATCAGTACTCATGACTCAAAATCATGGCCCACATCTGCTGCAATGAGTAGGTGCTATAGAGTGAGGGCCATATAAATCCATTCAGATTGGAGCTGTGTACCTGTTGTTTATCCAGTCCAATCCAATCTGACTTCAGTGAGGCCAGAATCTGAGAACTGATGTTCTTCCTGAAGGCTAATATTTTACTGGATATCTGTGTATGGTACCTGAACCTTGTGCTTGGATGCGTTCTACTTCTACGTGGCTGCCTTTATACTTGCATATAAGAGTTCTCTTATCTAGTTTTCTGTCTTTATTTTAATCTGCATATCTATTAGTCCTGTGCACTTTCTTAGGTGGCTGTATTAATATTTGTGTAGGGGTTTTCACCTAGGTTGTATGCTAATATTAGCTATTTATGGGGGTAAGATCATGTGAAATTTCATATTCTATGGTACTTCGACTTTCCAGGGACTATAACACTGATTTGATCTCACATCTGTCGGGGCCTCCGATATGTCGCCCTAAAGCATTTACGTGTGTGTGTGATTCAGGAAGACATGGCATATTCCCGTTTCCTATTTATTGCGTTATTCACTCAGGTTAGGGCAATACAGGAAAGGGGAGTATCCCAGATGACCTAATAGGTCTTCTTCATCTCTGGACTCTGCAATTCTGCAATAAAGCCACA
This sequence comes from Malaclemys terrapin pileata, assembly GCF_027887155.1. Lineage (NCBI taxonomy): Eukaryota > Metazoa > Chordata > Testudines > Emydidae > Malaclemys > Malaclemys terrapin. Next base: position 9,429,607 of record NC_071517.1, read on the forward strand.
TTGATTGTATTGTCAGAGCTACCATCTAATTCTAACCTCATCATGATCATGAAGCAGAATCAGCAGCTGAAAACCAGGGACTGCTGATTCATTCCTCTCCTACTCCAGTCACATCTATTGCTACTCACTGTACATTTCTTGTTCAACGACTGCAGACTTGCATTGGTGTAGGGAATGACCATGGTGGCTGTGCAGAGGGCCTAAAGACAGAGCATTGGATGGGCCTAGAGACAGAGCAAAAGTTCCGTACAGCCCCAGTAAGAAATTTGAGAGAGAAACAGGCCAGTGCTTTCAACTTACTCACTCACTCATTCAGGGGGCTTTACAGCCAGCATAAAATACATCCAAGTTTTCGTTTAAAAAGAAACAATTTTAAGTAAAACAGAAAATTATTTAATTGCCCCAAGATCCCACTTAAAAAATATTTCACATGCCCAGTTGTTATAGACCTGTTTTACAGAAATCCTGAACAGCGTAAACGCCACTTGAATTCAAAGGGAGCTGTAGGCGCTCAACACCTGTGAAAATTTGGCCTTATGTTTGTATTGCAAAAAGAAACAAAAAAGGAAAATCTTCCAAATGTAGAGTACTTTTTCTGTGCACATGCGTACACACAGTAACTTGCCTTACATTTATGCATGGCAAGATGACATACACAAGATGGGTACACAACTGTCCAGTGCGATTTTAGTTGTAGAATCAATTACTCCCACACTATCTCCTTAGGAGAAATATATCAAGGGACGTTTGTATCTTAGTTTTCATGGGAAACAGTAGCTTGAAGACTTAAGACTTGATTGCTCTGGGCCTGATTAGAACTAGCTCTTGCATCTGATCCTATGATTGTCATCATCTTTAATGGTCTTTGTATTACGTGGGTCCAATCCTTCTCCCATAGGATATGAATAAATCCTGTTGACTACAATGGGAGTTACTCATACTCAACAGGGTGAGATGAGGGCCCCAGACAAGCCTGTAAATACATCAGGAAGAGAAAGGAAAGGAGGGCAGTGCATCTAAATACATCAGAAATGACTTAGACAATCAGAGTATAAGTGACATGTTACTTTGGATGCTGTAGTCTTAGTTGGTTAGAAAGTCCATGTGTCTTGTAGTAATGGGACATGGAGGAGGTCAGACACTATGGTGATGAGATAGATAGATAGATAGATTTCATAGAATTTCTGGAGAAGTAGCTATTGTGAAATGTCATTTTGTGCCAGTTTGGGATGTGCCGTGTTTTAAATTATATAGAGGCCACTACTAAGGGCAACACAAAGAGTGATCATTTATTTGTTAAATTTTAGTGCTGAGTGGAAGCTGCCCAAACATCTCCAAACCACAAAGCGAGGTAAACAATTTGACATATATGTAATAAAAACAGCACTTAGCATTTCTCTAGGATTTTTCCTCCAAAGACCTCAAAGTGCTTTGTAGAGGTGAATATTTTATTCACGGGGAAACTGAGGTGCAGAACAGTTAACTGATTTGCCAAGGTCACTCAACAATAGCAGAGTGAGGAAAAGAACCCAGATCTTCCAGTTGCTAATCCCGTGCTCTTGCTGTTCTGCTGCCACTCCCAAGTAATATGCAAACCAAATAATCATCTACGGAGAATAAAGTTATTATGTTCCCTGGTTAGAAGGTTGCTGAATGTTTAGAATCAGGGAGTATGCAAAATAAATAAGGGATCACAGGCTAAAAGGCTCAAGACAAAACTGTATGGAAAGTATTGAGATAACATATATTAAAGGTAGATGTTAAACTGATGCAGTTGCTGGTCATGTGTGATGATAACATAGAGATAATCACATCATCACTACAGAATAACGCAATTCTCATATAAAGATTTGCACATACTGTTCAAGGTACTAAAGCTCTCTCCCTGAGTGATGTGGTGATGACCCAGAAATTATTTTTCATGAAGGAATAACACTGATAACATTTGATTTAAAGTGATAAGATCATTACCGTGTTTACAGAGATCACAGGGTAGCCTGTGCTGTTCATTCATTATTTTACCATACTTGGTTTTTCTATAGTATATTCTTCTTGCTCCTTTTGGCCAGTTCCATTAACAGCAGCTCAGACAGAAAGATTGCTGCATTTCTTACTTGTGGTAAGCCCTAAAAACTCAAAGCTAAGAATATGTAAAAACAGGAAGAGAGAACAAGACAGGAATAGAACATTTGCTACCTCTCATATGCATAAGAGAGAAGGGAGATACTTCTCCCAAATTAACATGATCACATATTGCTTGGCTGGAGCATCCCTGAAACAGCTGTTTAATTTCCTATTTTCAGCACCATGCGTGTTGATTCAGGTCCTGATCTTGTTCCCAATGGAGTTGAGGTCAAGCTCCTATGAATTTCAATAGGAGCAGGACGGGGCATTTATTCAGGATTTTTGCACAGCATAAGTTCCTACACTGTAGCCTGATCCTTTATGAGGTACTCTCAACTTCCAAACAGCCTGTTCTTGCTCTCACAGAAGGCAGTGGCAAAACTTCAGTGGGAGCAGGTTGAGTTGCACTGAAGCCAAAGTCTTCACCTTCACCCACAGATCAGAGCTTTGGACTTCACCACATCTTCACAGAGTGGGCCTTCCCCACACAAATACCTGCTGGCTGTGCTCCAAGGAGTAGGGAATCAGGGACTGCAGCTCCGTTCTGGATGGGGGTTATGAAAAGGATTAACTCTGCATTCAGTTCCGATGTAATCACAACTGTATCAAGTTGTAACACATCACAATTTTCACAACTCTAAAAATAAATGTAAGCAGTTTGTTAGAACCAGTTTAGCAGCCAAAGGGCTAATATATTAATAACGTTAGACTAACAATGGCACGGAACAATAACCAGGGAACAATGGATTAACTCACTACTGAAAATAGCCAAGTTTAAAAAAAAAACAACACCTAATTTTTACAAGATCCAAGAACCAGCTGCGGCAGCCCTTTTTTGGTATCTCCAGAGATGTTAGTTACTCCCCTCTACATTTCATAGAGGATATGTCAGCCATTCCAAATTACTCCAGATTCACACCAGAGGTCAGAATGTGACTCATGGGCTTGAATGGGAGAATTCTCTGAGTAATAAGGGTTTGCATCCAGACAACCGTGTTTTTAACTTTCCTTGGCGTCGTATCTCTTTTTTATCTTTCTTCTTCTTTGCTCTGTTGTTACGTTTCACCTTCCCATGTAGTGCGCCTCGTTCTGCTCTTACGTAGACCCTGGGTGAATCAGGAATAATACTGAAGTCAATAGAGCGGGTTGCACTAATGTATAACAGGACTGACATCAGGACCAGTATCTTTGACTGTAGGCACACTATGTACAACCCTTCAGTTAATTTTTAATAAAGCACCTTTCATCTATAGCTCTCAAAGCACTTTACAAAGGAGGGCAGTACCAATATCCTCATTCTACAGATGGGGAAACTGAGGTACAGACAGGTGAAGAGATTTGGTCACAGCTAGCCAGCGGAGACAAGAATATAACCCAAGTCTCCCGAGTCCCATTACAGAACTCTATCCACTGGGCAACACTCTCTCTCAGGTCGCTCATCTGGGTTTGCACCTTTGGACTTGATTCTGCTACCCTTACTCATACTGACTAGCCCCTCACTTTGAGAGTAGGCCCATTGATTTCTGCTGAAATTCACAGAGTGTGGTCCTAGGGTGGCACAAATAAGCCCAAAGAAACAAAGCCAGGTTTTCTCATCTGGCTGAAAGCTGGGATTTAGGGTGTTTTACTCCCCAGGGCTACTTTGCCAAATCCCAGCCTATATATGTAAGTGGGTAAAACTGAATTAATTCGTTACTGAAAGAGACGAAATTCAGCTGCCAGTGGACCAACCTGCAAAGATATTGTGCTCACGTGAGTGTGACTGAACTTGGTGGTCATTAGATGAAAGTATGAGACCATAACAGATAGACAGAATCACATTTTTTTGGTCAGACTAGTATATAATGGCAAATTTAACACAACAATGCTGAGCCTGCAGACATAGTGACTAGCCCTGGGTGCATTTCACGAAGGACATCCATTGTTTCTATGGTATGAATAGATGTTTCTCCAAAGGGCCAGATCCCCACCTCAGTTACACCATGTAAGGCCACAATTCTATTCCCATTGACCTCAATGGTGCAGGAATGGGCCCTAAATGTGGAGTAAGTCCACTAAAAGTCACTGTAGAATAGACCAAAATCTGCCCCAGACACTATGATTTGGGCCTGATTTTCAGAATCGCTGAGTACTCCCACCACTCCAGAAGGGAAGGGGAACCAAAGCATTAACTAGCAATGATTAACCTTAGAAATAATGGTTTCCTTTTCAAACACAGAGCTGTGCCTCTTCTTAGTATAATGACCTCTGCTCCAATTGCATCTATTAAAGACAATTCCTGGGGGAGACAGCTACATGTAACCCAGATGTTACAACTGTGGAAACAGCAATCACGGGTACAGTGGTGTCATGGGCAGTTTAAATTCTTACTGTCTGAACAAGAAGTTACGTATATAAATAATGGGTGCGTTTGTGGGAGCAGCTGTCAATGGGGAAATCCCCTTATCCTACCATAATCCTACATTCCATAACCCCTGGCAATTAAACAAACGTTATTTACGCTGCTGCTTCCTCCATGGGGGACCTTCAGTCCATGCAATCCTTCCTCAGTCTTTTCAAGTTTCAATCTCAAAATATGTTGCAAGTGTTCTCTATTTGGGAACTTGGAAGTGTGATGATGTTAAACCCTGGTTGATGAAGGGCAGGAATTAGGGGATTTAGCTCAACTAGGGTCTAACAAGAAATGGGCTCTGAAGTAGCAGGTGAGAATTTGTTTGCACAGCAGAAATCTTGCATTGGCTCCAAGAGATTTAAGTGTCTGCTGAGGGGGAGAGGTGTGCACAGGACAATCTATGAACAATGCTTATTTGGCCTTTGTTACTATAGTACCTGAACACTTCATAAACTTTCATGTATTTATTCTCATCACATACACTGGGAGTCAGAAACTGCTATGTTCTAAACCTGGCAGGACAGTAATTCCGTGTCTCGTGCCTCAATTTTCTCATCAGTAAAATGGGGACTTGGGCCCCGATCCAATTTCCATTGAAATCAGTGGTGAGAATCCCATTGATTTCAATGGAGTTGGATCGGACCCATAGCCCTTACATACCAAATAAGGCCGCAATCCCACAGGTCATTCCATGCAGTCAGACCCCTGCGTCTGTCGAAGCCTATGGTGCTGTGCACTGACAGAAGGCTTCACCCGGGCAAAACAATTTGCAGGATCGGGGCCAAAGGCTCATCAAACTTTATTGCTGGTGAGAAAAAAAAAATTAAAATCTGGGCGCAACCATAAGCAAATGTTAAACTGAAATGATAAAGGAAATATTATCCAGCTCACTCCATCGTATTTCACATGAAGATTTATGATGCACATTTCAGAGGCAGTAAGGAGACAGACTGTGTGTTCAGACCCTCCCAGCCTTTTCTCCCCATCTGTAAAAAGGGAATATCCTACATGTTCAATGCTGCAGTTTAATATCATTGCCCCAAATCAACCAAGATATTAGTACTATTGGGCCAAAGTCGCTCCTGGTGTCACTGTTAGTACAGGGATGGATTTGGTCCAGTATCCTTTAGATGGTGGAAAACAATACAAACTCTAAAAGTCAGAAAGTTTGTAGTTTATGCGCTTTTTATACTGCTGATGTGGTGCATCACTGGGAATTCTGGATCCTGGCTTTGTCCTCATAATCTTCATGTTGTTTCAGGGGAGCTGTATTGTTTTGTACTGAATGCAAAGGAAATAGTTCTCCATTCAGACATGAGGACTAATAATTTGGAAGCTGTTAGTCATCCCAGGCCTGACTCTGATCTCGTTTACATTGTCTTTGCAGCCATACAATTTCACTGGCTTCTGTGGAGTTATACCCTAATGTACACCTCATGAAAGTAAAAACTATGGTCCTGATCTTGCAAATCCTTACTCACCGGGGTAATCCGTGCTCCCTCCTGTTGTCAACTACTCCTGTGTGCAAAGTTTACAGGACTGGGCCCTGAACCTCTGTTTTTTTCCATTAATTCTACAGTCACAAAGAGGAGTCGGAAGCTTTAACATCCTCTGCGGTAATTCTAATGCTGGCTGAGACCTAGCCTCGGTAACATGGTGGAGTGGAGCTCCTAAAATGTGCAGGCCTGTTGCTGCAGAGGTCAGACGTACTGGTGAGGAGATGAGATTATAAGTAGCCCCTTAGGGGGAACTAAAACATTTGGCATAATTGAAGCTTTGTTACACTCATACCAATTGGAACTTAAACTGGCATCTCGCTGGAGTTCAGCGCAGCAACTGCTGCCATTCAGCGCGAAAAAAATATGTCCAAGCCTATGCAAAGCTGAGGAGGTCAAATTCCAGGGGCTCCCATGGCCTCGTGCGGTGCAAAAGCCAGAGAGATTACTTGCTGAATCGGAGGCTTATTTTGCCTCTCCAGCAGTTGCCATTGTGGTAACAGGAAAACAATACTGCTTCTTAGGAGACAGAGTGTTATTCATTTTATCATTCTTTCCAGCTGCGTCACTGAACCAGAGCAGTTCCCTCCTGCAGAAAAACCCGCAGGAAGGGAAACTCAGCAAGGTGAGCCTCAGAGAGGTTTCCTAGACCCATGCCCATTGGTGGGAGGGGTCTGGAGGGCTGAGGATTTGGTGGACCGACGCCCATAGATCTTGGGGGGTACAGAGAGCAGGGAGCCTACCCCACTTTGTGCTGAAACAAGATCTACCCTGCAGGGACAGCTCCTCTACTCTGGGCAACATCGCCATTGGCCGAGAGGGAGAAGACATTCTTCAGGTTTCCCGGCTTGTCATCCGGGCTGGCTCCACAATCTATGCGGCAGCAGCTCACTGGGCCTTCCTCTTCTTTCTGTCTGTCACCTACACACTCCTCTGATCTGCCAGCCACAGCTCTGTCCCTGAGCCCTTGTCCCGCCCGACTGCAGGGCCAGAAAATGAATCCCCCAACTGCTCTCCCCAGTCCTCATTTGGAAGGTTCCACGCCTGGATTTCCGGCAGATGGTCCAGAGCCTATGGGTAAGGAAGAGAGGAGCATTCACCACTTCAGGTGAGGACTGCAGAGAAGAGGTAGCAGAAGGGATGGGAATTGTCCAGCCCCTGTCTACTAGTGAGCTGGATGGCTCACCCCAGGAATAACTAAGCATGGGTCCCCCAAATCCTTCTTTATATTTAGAGACCAGACTGCGCACCACTGCATTAGTACAATAGGAAACCTTTATATTGCATTAGAACAGTCATATCAAACCTCTATTTGTGCTTCATTAACACAACATCTAACAATCACATACGCCTCTACCCCTATATAACGCTGTCCTCGGGAGCCAAAAAAATCTTACTGCGTTATAGGTGGAACCGCGTTATATCGAACTTGCTTTGATCCGCCAGAGTGCTGCTTTACTGCGTTATATCCGAATTCACGTTATACCGGGTTGCGTTATATCAGGGTAGAGGTGTAGTGCCTTACCTCCAGAAGTATCTCAAAACACATTACAAATGACTGGCTATGGAGAGATCATCTCATTTAGTGAAATGCAGCAACCTCTGGGCCGGAACTCAGCACACAGCAACACTACACAGCAGGTTACCAATGGAATTCCTTTAGTATTTCAGGGAGAATTTGGGTGAGCAAAACATAATTATCCAAATCACAATCCTGCACTGGTATGGAAATGGCTGAGTCGTGCTTTTCTGTCTCTATAGTCTATGTCTCCATGAAACTGGAATTTGTTTAGGAGACACCCACATGCTGGCAAAAACACTATGGGATCCTTAATAAACACAATCATAATAATACCTAGCTAGCACTTTTCATCAGTAGCTCTCAAAGTGCTTTACAAAGGAGATCATTATCAACATCCTCGTTTTACAGGGGAAACTGAGGCACAGGAAGCTGAAGTGACTTGCCCAAGGTCACCCATCAAGACAGTGGCAGAACCAGGAACAGAACACAGGTCTCCTAAGTCCCCATGAAGTGCTCTGTCCATCAAGCCACGTTGCCTCCTTCACAGATGTGATCAGGACCTCAATTTTGCATCTTATCTAAGACTGCCTCCAGCATCACACTGCCCCTAACAGAATGCTGGGCCGCTGACTGAGAGGCAAGAGTGCCACTTATTAATGTCTATTAAAATGCTAATTCGGTAAGAATTGGGGCCTCATTCTGCTAAGTACTTCACACACCCTACACAAAAAGATTGTCCCCCAAGAGCTGAATTATCATCATTACTTCATGCAGCACCTTGGGTTTCTCCCAGGGCTGTCTCTTAGACTCGTTACATGAAAAAGCAGCTATTTCCCCACCCCCACAATATTTTTTTTTTTCAGCAAAAAGTCTTTAACCTGAATTCTGACTTCTTCAAGCACCTTTTTAAAAAAAAATTAAAATAAACCCCAAGCTTCTAAGGCATATTATTCCCAAACACATACTCGCGCCTCCAGCAGAACAAATCAAGTCATTTTAGTTTCTGCTCAGGCCTTCAGCATGCAGACAAAAACATTTTTTATTCATCAGTGGTAAAAGGCTATAGCCATTTGACTTTAAAACACAGACATGCTTAGTTCTGGGCTCTCTTCCAGGAAGTCTGTGTCACCCAGGCTGTAGATCGATATGTTTGTCTGCAAAGTCACCCTTTTGATCTGTAATTTTTCATTTTGACACAAGAAATGCCTCTTGGTCAAACTTCAGTTGGTCTATTAAATTCTAAATCATAATGGAAATGAGAATCACATTGCTGTAACCATGTGATGACTACACAGTTTGGCGTTTACTTATTCTTCTGTTAGTTTGCTCGACTGTATATTTATGATTCCAACAACACTGAAAATACTGTTCCCTGGCTTCATTTAGGATAGTTGCTTTTTTGGGGGGTGGGGGAGAGGGAGAGTGGTCTGGCTTTCTCATAAACCAGCCACTCCACTTTATAGAATAAATCACTCATTGAATTGCTTAAGCGACATGAAATGTTATCACAATTTTTTTATACTGTGCTACGTGAGCATCACGTCAGCCAAGACCTTCCATTTATTGTTTATAAAGGTAGGTTTGGACCCAGAAGCCCCATGCTCCTTAGTCCCTCCCCTTCTCCTAGGGTGACCAGACAGCAAGTGTGAAAAATCGGGATGGGGGCTGGGGGTAATAGGAGCCCATATAAGAAAAAGACCCAAAAATCGGGACTGTCCCTATAAAATCGGGACATCTGGTCACCCTACCTTCTCCCCCATTAGCTCTTACTCATATGAGCAGTCTTATTGGCTCCAGCAGGACTGCTCAAGCCAGGAGTACTGGAACCCATAAGTGTTTGCAGGATCAGACCCATGCATTTATATTTTTCTTCAATGAATGAGTTCAAGATTTTCTCTAACAAAGACAGCTGGTGTTACGTGTAGGGCAGTGCATAATTTGTGCCAGGGCTTAGCTCCGGCACCTCTGGACTTGCAGTTCATAGCCCCGGCACCTCTGGGCTCGGCAGTTCATAGCCCCGGCACTTCTGGGCTTGCTGCATCAGTAATGAAAGTAAAAACATTGCTTGAGCCCTGACACCTCTTTCATTACAAATTACGTACTGGTGTAGGGAGTAGGGAGGAGGCAAAATGGCTGGAAAAAGAGCCCCCTGCCTTTATTAACTGCACCAGCCGTACTGATCAGGCTTTTGGAAACATCATGTTCACACTAGCCATCCACAAAAGCTTAACATAGGTTCTGGTCGAGTCACTCCACATGAATATTACATAATCAGATTTGCATAGCTACTCCCATGCTAACACAGTGCTTCTCAACTGGTGGGTCGCAACCCCGGGAGGGGCTCATGAAAGGTAATGGCGGCGGTGGTTCCCAAGGCATTGAGAATTTTTTTTACAATCTAAGCAAAGGAAGCCTCACTTCCCAAATCTCTGCACACCTTTGCTCTTCAAGGTCAAGTATTTTCTGCCACCCTCTTGAAACACACACACACCAGTTACACAGACATCTTTTTTTTTTTAAATCATCATTACATTTTTTACACTTACTTTTATAACAAATGGAAAGGGGTTGTGAAAATAGTTGACTGAATAAAAGCCGCCAATCTGAATGGGATGAGAAACACTGTACAGGACTGTCGCATCTTACGCACATTTAACATGCGCGATTTCAGCTTTACGCGGTCGGCAAAAAACAAAAAAGGGAAAAATAACAATTTGAATACTGTACCTGTAGTGCAGGCAATTCCACCCGCCATTGAACTCAATGTAATTTTGACTATACGCGGTTTTCGCTTTACGCACTAACCGCGGAACGGAAGCCCCGCGTAAGATGAGACTCACCTGTACTAACACATGGTCAAGATTTCAAGAGGCCGGTGATTTTGAGTGTCTCCATTTTTGGGTGCTCAACCAAGACACCTTAAAGGGGCCAGATTTTTGGAGGGTGCTGAGCACTTTGTGAACATCAGGCCCCTTTAAAGCAACTCAGGTTGGGCACTCAAAAAAGGAAATACCCCAAATCATCAGACGCTTCTGAAAATCTTGCACCCCTAGCCTTCCAGCTGATAGGATCAAAGCATGAGTCTCTTGATTATTTAAAGGGGCATTAAAAATTAGTTAATTCCTCAGATTTAGTTTGCTAAACAAAATTCAGACTTTAAAATCTAATAGATGGAAATTTCATTTTTTTTTAATTCAGTGAATTTTTGGGGTAGGGGGAAAGATGACGGGAGGGGCAAGGTTGGGGGAGGACAGAGGGGAACGTGAACATATCCCAGCTGTGCTGTGAATTCAAACACAAAAACGAAGTGCTAGTGCATCAGAACCAGAAAATGAAACTGACTAGAAACAAAAGTGAAAGTGACCTACGCAGCATCATTCTCTAAAGGGAGAATAATACAGTATAATGTAAGGAAACAGCACCCATGATGAAAAGGAAGTGAGCTTGCCCAATTCTTCCAGCTATGTTTATCTGAAGTATTATTAGTAAAAGAAATTGCTTTTCTCTTTAAATGTGGAGCCAGGCCTCCGTGGTATAAATCAGTGTAGCTCACTTGACTTAAATGGGACTATATTAATTTACATCAGTTGAGGACCTGGCCACGATTTTTAACGGTAGTTGTTACTCTAGACCTCTATAACTTTGGAAATACGTGTTCTACAATTCTGCTAATAGATTCACTGTGTAACGGTGACACGGTATCCCAGATGGATAATGGTGACATTGTATGGGCCAGATTCTCAGGCGCGGAGCACCTGCTACACCTGATGGAAGGATGCGTTCAAGTATCTTAAACTCACCTTTGCCCCCACCTCCCCCTGGCTGGGGCTGTCAGTGCTACATCTCCTTGGAAGCCCAGCACAGAATCTCACTCCAAGAGTCCGGATTCCAAAACCCCTGTGTTAACATTAGACAACACTTCATTCCCCAATAACAGCGTCAATCAAATCCTTTCAGGTGCAACAGATTTCCAGTCTGAGTGCTCAGCTGCAGAAACGCGTCTACACAATGTTTAAAGCAGAACCCTCCCAGGATTAATCCATGGATAGGATTAAAATGATTTTGTTCAGCATTTGCTTGAGGTTTCATTTTGCCCAGCGCGTGACACTGGGAGTTCTGGTTTTCAGAACACTGTGCTGCTCTATCTAGTGGGTCTGGAAATCACATGTTGGAGCTAGCAGGGAGGTGGGCACTTTCATTCAGTCCGATAGCATCATGCAACATAGCAGGGCTCTTTCATTGCATCTGACCTCCCAACACGAGAGGTGCGGTACCAGGGCTCAGGCCTGGCGCAGCTCCAATGCTATGAAGAGTACAAGCATTTCCTTTTGCAGAGTCGGTCTGTTCAAAGGTCAGTAGGATGCCTAATGAACACATCTACCCTTTTTATACCCTGACAGTCCCATCAGTAGCAAAATGCCAGGGACAAAGGCTCTCCACAGTCTGTCTTAACTGCCCAGTGGGGGAGAAAAATCAGATTCACCATCCATCATTTTTGAGTGGTTTTCTTGGAGAATAAAACAGTGTAACACATAGGGCCTGATCCTGTCCCCCCCTACTCATGCTGAGTGGCACTTTTCCAGGCAGAGACCCACTGTATAATGTGGGTGAGTACGTAAGTACTAAGGATGGCAGAATTAGGCTCTTACCAAGCATTGTTAAACGTCTCTTGCATCATAATTCAGTGCAGCTGCTCATTCATTTGTCTTTCACCAAACCTGCTTAGGTTTTCTGACTTATTAAGAAACTGTATTGTTTATTATTTGTATTGTAATAGTGTCAACGGGCCCCCTCATGGATCAGTGCTCCACTGTGCTAGGTGATGTACAAACACATAACTGAAAGATGGTCCCTGCACTAAAAGGCTTACAATTGCTGTGGTTCAGGTTTCATAGAAGAAGAGCTCTATGGTGCTGGGAATGTACTTCGGCTCTGTAGGGATAGTACTGAGATAAGAACCCTGGAGGACTGGCCTGGCGTCAATCAGAGCAGGGGAGGGAGTACAAAGAGCATTGTGTATTAGCATTGTAGTAGAGCTCAGAGACCAATCAGGTCAGAGGCTCATTGTGCTAGCTGCTGCACAAACACATGGTAAATGACAGTCCCTAACTCAAAGAGCTTAGTTTAGTGGAATTGGTAGGTCTGGGTTCTCTTCCCTGCTCTCCTACTCACTACATGGCGGCCATGAGCAGGCCACATCTGGGTCACAGTTTCCCCATGTGTAACATGGGGACAACCTCTGGAGGACTAGTATCCGAAAAGCACTTTGAGATCCTCGGTTGGAAGACACTAGATAAGCACAAATATTAGTAGTAATTTGTTCTACAGGGGCTAAAAACTTGCACTCCAGTTGGTGTAGTTTCCCATACATACCCTCAAGAAATATATCATCCCTCTCTCCATTAACAGGGAACCCTTGTGACATAATCCTTGGAAGAAACGTATGTTTCTCTAATCTCTTAACTAAATTTGTAGGTTTTAAATTTTATCTAGTCCCATGTGCAGGACTGCATTTCTCTCTACCCTTCCCATATTAGAAACGCATTGAATACAGCCCAACGGTCCAATTGTATTTGCAGGATCAGAGCCCAAGATTTTCACCCTACAGGCGAGCTACAAAGAAAACAGCAAATGCCAGGGAGGATCTGTCCAGCTGAGTCTGAACAAACACTGATGAAACTGGACCAGATTAATGCAATAATCATAAACCCTGCATATGTGCAGAGTGTTTTCATCTTCCAAATGCTAGGCAAACATTCCATTCCATTTTTCCTGCCTATGCAGCTGTGAGTTAGAATGTATTATCCCCATTTTACAGCTGGTGAAACTTAGCAGCAAGTAATTGGCTTGTTAAGGCCACAGAGAAAGTCAGCCTCAGAGATGGAATTAGTACTGAAAATGCCTGGCTCTCAGTCTTATGGCCATGTCACACTTTTGTGCAAGAGCTGACTAATCCAATGTCCAGGAATTGCATCTCCTGCCTTTTACACTGAGATTTAAATGACACTTTCTCTGGTTTGATAATATGGTGTCCCTCCGTAACACCTTTTATCCTAAGATTCTAAAGTGCTTTAAACACATGAATTCTTCCAACACATATGTGGGCTAGATAAACGGCATAATACCCATTTAACCTGTGAGTAAATGTGAAGCACAAAACAATTAGGGACAGATTTTCCAAGAGCTCAGCTCTCACCAAGGCACCAGAATAAGTGGCCTTCTCTTTAAAAGAGGTGGCTCAGGTCTTCTGAAGTATCTAACCATTTGTGACTTTGCAATCAAGTAAGGCAGTGGGAGAATCAGGACCAGAGATTCCCAGGCCCAGATCCACAGTTATTTAGGCTGCCTGATTTCCGTGGATATAAATGGAAGTTAGGAGCCTAAATACCTTTGAGGACTGAACCTCACTGCTCTACTCTAACCCCTGGACAACAATGCCTTAAAGCAGTGACTCTCAACTTCATCCATCTCAGACCCCCTAGCTTAGAATTCTGTGTCGCAAATATGTACGTTACACAAAACTGATATAACTGCCTTTGCATCTACATTTATGCAAAGAGTCCGGGAGCCAAATTCAGCACTGGTGTAAGCAAGGGCAACTCCAGCGAACTCTCTGCTTCCCCAAATTTACACCACAATTTGGCTTCCCAATACCGTTTACAGGTGTTATGCGTCGCAACAAACCAAAGCCCCTACACAAGGGTAAAAGCAAGAGGAATTCAATGTTTCGTGCTTACCAAGCAATCCTCCACCTTTCATGCAGCACCAAATATTCCTTTTATTGAAATATTTACACGCACGATTATTAAGCAAAACACACTGCCTCTGTCCTCTTCTCAAATACAGTAGTACGACAAAAATCACTGCAATAAGTGGCGTAAAGGTTTCCTTTCCATATTCTGCTCATCACAACATACTGCTGTGTGTCAGGGAGGGGTCTGAGCTGTAGTTTGGATGAGGAACTGAACTTCCAGCATTGGGGGTGTCTTAGATGCAGGGTTTTAATTCAGACCAATCTCTAACATACATTAGGTGCTTTTGGGTTACAGTTGTTCATTATCCATAAGGAGCGTGCTATCAGTGTCTCTTATCTCTTTATTCATCCTGGATTTGTGTCCACGGCTAAGGGTGTGATGTGGGGCTCTGCAGTTGCCGCTCACTCAGGCCTGGATGGCACAAAGGGATTGCTCCCTTTAATAGAAAGGAGTCACTGTTTCCCTTTCCCCACAGCATCTTCGGTGGTAATTTGGGCTGAGCGCAAAGGAACCTGAGAATTGGACACCTAATCTCCCGAAGCTACAGTGAAAATCCCAGGCTGTCTATACATGCCCAGTGTTAAATAACCATGCTAGTGTTGCCAACTTTCTAATCACACAAAACTAAACACCCTTGCCCCGCCTCCTGCCCCACCACTACCCTGAGACCGGACCCCTACCCCACCCCTTCTCTGAGGCCCTGCCCCCGCTCACTCCTTCCCCCCTCCCTCTGTCACTTGCTTTCCCCCACCCTCACTCAATCGCTCATTTTCACTGGGCTGGAGCAGGGGGTTGGGGTGCGAGGGAGTGAGAGCTCCAGCTGGGGGTGGGGCCAGAAATGAGGGGTTCAGGGTGCAGGAGGGGGCTCCAGGCTGGGAGTTGGGGGGAGGCGAGGGCTCCGTCTGGCAGTGCGGGCTCTAAGGTGGGGCCAGGGATGAGGGGTTTGGGGTGAAGCAGGGGGCTCTGGGTTGGGGCTGAGGGGTTCAGAGTGCGGGAGGGGGGTGGAGGCTCCAGGAGGGAATTTGGGTGCGGGAGGGGGCACAGGGCTGGGGCAGACGAGTCGGGGTTGGCAGCGGGTTGGGGTGTGGGCTCCGGGAGGGAGTTTGGGTGTGGGAGGGGGCTCAGGGCTGAGGCAGGGGGTTGGGGTGTGGGAGGGGGTGAGGGCTCTGGCTGGGGATGCTGGCTCTGGGATGGGACTGGGGATGTGGGGTTTGGGGTGCAGGAGGGGGCTCTGGGCTGGGGCTGAGGGTGCGGGAGGGGGCTCCAAACTTGGGCAGGGGATTGGGGTGCGGGAGGAGGTGTGGGCGGCGCTTACCTCAGGCGGGTCCCAGAAGCGGCCAGTTTGTCCCTCAGCTTCTAGGCAGAGGCGTGGCCAGGCGGCTCTGCACACTGCCTCCGCCCGCAGCTCCACGGCTAACGGGAGCTGCGGAGCCGGCGCTTGGGGTGGGGGCAGTGCGCGGCGCCCCCCAGCCGTCCCTCCGCCTAGGGGCCACAGGGACATGTTGCCGCTTCTGGGGAGCCGTGCAGAGCCAGATAGGGAGCCTGCCAGCCTTGGGCCAACCAGACTTTTAACGGCCTGGTCAGCAGTGCTGACCGGAGCTGGCAGGATCCCTTTTCAAGTGGGTGTTCCAGTTGAACACCGGACACCCGGAAACCCCGCCACATGCATGTCAATTAGGAAGATTAGTAACTAAGAAGATTGAAGT
Organism: Malaclemys terrapin pileata; assembly: GCF_027887155.1. Taxonomy (NCBI): domain Eukaryota; kingdom Metazoa; phylum Chordata; order Testudines; family Emydidae; genus Malaclemys; species Malaclemys terrapin. The sequence continues at coordinate 9,445,602 of NC_071517.1, forward strand.
GGGCACAGCAATTTGTTTTAAATACATACAGTTATTATTTGTTTAGTACTCAAGTGGTCTAAGGGCTTAATCAATATCCCGACCGAGACCAGGGCAATGGGTTCTCTGGTTTCAATACCAACCCGCTTCCCCCAAAGTAGGGTTGCCAACCCTCCAGGACTGTCCTGGAGTCTCCAGGACTGAATGATTAATTTTAAATGAACGATTATGTCATCCGACGAAACCTCCAGGAATACATCCAACCCAAACTGGCAACCCTACCCCCAAAGCAAAGCAGAAAACTGGCCAGCTGCAATTTCCGCATGCAATGAAACAGGGGCTGCCCAGCTGTAACCCGGCACAATGCATGACAAATCAATGAGCCCAGCTGCATTCCCAGTGCAAAGACAACTGTCATTCCACCCCCGTCACACACAAACCTGTGCAATGCAGGAAAACCGGCTCCCCGGCTGCAATCCCTCCCCCCGTTGCAATGCAGGAAAACGGGCGGCCAGTCCCCTTGTCTTTCTCGCGGTCTCTCTCAAGCACACCACACGCGACCAATGCAGGAAAACGCCCCCCCCCGGCATCCCTCCCCCTTTGCAACGCTGGAAAACGGGCTCTTCTGTTGCAATTCCCCCCCACCCCCTTTGCAATGCAATGCAGGAAAAGAGGCTGCCCGACTGCTGTCCTCCCAGTACAGTCTCGGCTCCGCTTTGGTAGCTTAGGCTAGGGCCAGAGATCGCTGCTCGGAGGGGTCTACAGAGCACGTGCAATCCCACCCCCTTGCAGCGCTCCTGGCCCCGCAGTCTGGAGGGCCCGTGCGGACCGGTGCACGCTCCTTTGTGCGGCGGCGCCAGGAGAGCCCGCTGCGTGCAGTAGCACCTCCCCGGGGAGGAGCAGGGGGAGGTTACACGGTCCCCTCGGCGCTGCAGCCCGGGCCCCCCTTTGTGTCTCTCACTAAACGGAGCAGAGGCTGAAAAATAAAAAGAGGCTGCACAAGGCGGAGCCAGACTCCCCTTTCCCCAGCAGCCCGGGCGCTCCATTTCCCTTTCAGGCACGGACGGGGTTCGAACCCGCGATCTTCGGTTTACGAGACCGACGCCTTACCACTTGGCCACCGCGCCTGACGGGCTAGCAGCAGGCGAAAGCAGCCAGTGGAAGGCAGCAGCCAACGATCCCGGGCCTGCGTTCCATCCGCCCGGGCCAACGTTCTATTTGCCCTGGTCGCGTTCCCTCCGCGCGGCCCAACGGTCTATGCGCCCGGGCTGCGTTCCATCCGCGTGGCCCAACGGTCTCTCCGCCGCTGCCCGCGCGGAGCACAGCGCCCAGCTGCCCAACCCCCGCAGCTCCAAAGCAGCCACGGATAAACTTTCCGGCCTTATGCATGTAAAACAGCCTGCCGGAGGGGAGGGGAGGGGACGGGTGGATTGTAATGCAATGCTGCACCCCTCCGCTCCTTCCATGCAGTTCCCCCAAGCACCAGCAGCTCTAGAGCAGGCAAGGAAGATATTTCAGGACTCATGCGTGCAGTTACTGAGGGAGGGTTGCAATACACCGCGGCCCCCCTCTTTCACCCTACAACTTCTTCCCCCTAGTACAACTAAAGCAGCAGCCGCAAAGCCGCCAGAGACCAACTTTCAGGTCTGCTGTGTGCAAACTGCACACGTCCTCCGCGACTGCACCTCAAAATCCTTCCAATGGACCCCCAAAATCCCTAGTAGCTATAAAGCTGCGAGGAGCAGTCCAGGCCTCAATGCACCTTGGAATGCATTAAACCAACTCTTCCCTGCTGTGCTTCAATTTGCCTCTGAAAAACCCGCCAGAAGTTGCAACGCGACCTTGGACAAACTTTCAATGGATATGAAATCCTCCCCTGTGAGAACGTGTGTAGGGGGCGAGTGCACCTTTCTCTAGCTCCCGTCTGCAACGCTCGCCAATGAGAAAAGAGCACCGGCTGCAGCAAAGTAGTCCCGTTTCCACGTTCATGCACGTAGCACCCTGCTCCCTCCAAGATAAGTGGTTGCAACCATGTAAATTAGACTGCAAGCTTCCCATGCATCCATCGGGGATTTCAAGGTGGCATGTTATGGATGCACCTTTCCCCACCAGGATGTAAGACGTTCACTTCTCCCTCTTCCCAAATAAGCAGTTGCCAAGGTGGCAAACTTCCACGACTCATGCAATGCGGCATGCAATGTAGGCCTCGTTCTAGAACGAGTTTTCAGACATTCAACCGGCTCTAGACACAGAGAGAGAGAGATTCCCCCCCCCCCCCCCCCCCCCCCCCCCGCAAACGACGGGAGGGACAGACAGCCCCATCGTGGCTTGGATCCAAGGATATTAGCTGTCCTCAGAGCGCAGCTATCTTTCTCCCCCCCCTTAGGTGGGGCAAGATCCTTACCCAGCCAATGCATTGAAATCTGGGCACCAGAGTAACAATGCCTTGATGAAGTTGGCTAGATTTGAACCTGCGACCTCAAAGTACAACGCTTCCTAACCCACATCCAATCCTCTAAGCCACGGAGCGCTTCATGCTACAGCGTTCACTCTGTTTCTATAGCGATGCAGCAGTAGCCACACCACAAAGCTGGCTAAAAAGCCGGGCTGTTTCCCCAGTTACCAATCTGGGACCTTTCACGAGTGTTAAACGCACGTACAGCGAAGTGTTCCATGCCGCACGCTTCGAATTATTAGCACAGCGTCCAGTCTAAACGTGAAACGTCCCAAGAAAGTGGGTTTCCCTCACGTTCTTTGGGAGAACATCCTGCAGTCTAATATAATTATATAACATATAACATAACTCGTGTTTGTAGTTTGATCCTATTATTATTCATTATATAATAAAATACAATAAAATCATAACAACATTAATATCAACTACCACTTTAGGAACGTTTTCTCCTTTAGGTTTACATCCACTAAATCTCCAGTCTTCTGGCTAATGTTGGGTCAGACCCCACGAAGTGAATCAGTTGCGATTTCACCCGATATCTTGTTGTTAGGGGAGAATTTGCACTGTGTAGTTTTGACACATAATGTAGCTTTGCACTGAAATAACTTTTTTGGCTTCCAGTTTTTAAATTGACATACCTTACTTGGCTTTTAGTGGCTGATGTCTTCCTCCTGAAAACAATATAATTTAAGTGGAATATTTATATGATATAATTTAATCTAGCTAGCTTTCTATAATGTATCTGTCAGTTTGCATCCAGGCATCCGTTCAGTCTTATTTGATTCAGGGCATCCTAAAAAAAGTACATGTATTCTGTTATACTGACACTCCCTCCACCCCCCTTTGGGTAATTAAATAAAGACCGAGACTTGGTTTTAGGACTTCAGCCCAACAAATAGCTGGCTTGGAAAGTGAACAGTTGCTTTGCTAAGTACAAAAATTTGCTTTTCAAATTAAAAAACACATGGGAAATCACCTCCCAAGCAACCAACTGCACTTGCATTAGGCATTATTGTTTATCTAGCTACTGATGGGTATGTAAGGAGTAACTAATACTATTCACCACTTATAATTAAACCTGTAAGGGATAACACAGCTCAGAACAGGACAGAAATACAGAGTTTGGCATTTATTACAAAAGTTAAAAACTTTTCCAGAAAGCTAATATAGACTCCACAAGATTTACACATTAGAGTCAGGACGACTTTTATTCAGTCGCGTTTTCTTTCTATGATTAATCTCCCTTCACGTAATACTTTGTGTCACATACCCCAGGAGGTCTGCATCTGTTCAACGAGCGGTGTCACCCACTCAAACAAGGAGCGTGTAGAGGCAGAAGTGCATCCTGGGATGAATATATTAGAGGACTCTCGGCAAGTGGCAATTGGAAGATCAGCCTCGAGATATTTGCCAACAGAGGACTGACTAGGATGAATCCTGCACAAGCAGCGGCTCTGGGCCTAGCTACAGACTTGGGCAGGGGTTCTCAAACTGGGGGTCGGGACCCCTTAGGGGGTCACAAGGTTATTACATGGGGGGTTGCGAGCTGTCAGCCTCCACCCCAAACCCCGCTTTGCATCCAGCATTTATAATGGTGTTCAATATATAAAAAGGTGTTTTTAATTTATAAGGGGGTCGCACTCAGAGGCATGCTATGTGAAAGGGGTCACCCGGACAAAGGTTTCAGAACCACTGCACTTGGGGAAATGATCGCCTGCGTATAATTAGCGGTCTGTGTTCCCTGGCAGAGAACAAGCTGAATGCGCCTATTTCCCAGAGCTGGCTGTGTTGCCTGGGAATAGTGCCACGATACCTAGGAGACTGAGGGCTGATGCCCCCCCCCCCATATCTCTCACCCCCTGAATCTTCAATTAATACAGCAACACAAATACAAATCAACCCCTTCAGTATACTGCGCCATGCCACCGTGTGCTTGTAATAAGTAGCTCTCATGCCAAGAAAGGTCAAAACCTGCTCGGTCCTAGGGTGTGGCAAATGAGCACTGTCTGCAGTAAAGAGACACAGTCCCTGCTCCCCTGCATGACTGTAGCTGGAATATACGCACTACAATTACAGTACAGACGTGCAGAGAGTGACTATATGGGCCAGGTTGCCAGAGCCGGCTCTAGACACCAGCGTTCCAAGCATGTGCGGCACTTTTCAAGGGGCAGCATTTTGGCCCTTTGGGGGCAGCACTTTTCAAGGGGTGGCACTCTGGCTTTTTATTTTATTTTATTTTATTTTTTTGCTTGGGGCAGCAAAAAACCTGGAGCCGGCCCTGCAGATTGCACAGTTATTTTGGCTGCACTGAGCAACAGAGGGTCCTGTGGCACCTTTGAGACTAACAGAAGTACTGGGAGCATAAGCTTTCGTGGGTAAGAACCTCACTTCTTCAGATGCAAGGCTGCATTGTTTTTCTCCTTTCTCTGACGCATCTGGCTCAAACTTTTGCTGGAGGCAGCAGTGTTTTAACAAGGTGATTGCGACATCCCAATACCAGATTTCAAATTCTCTGCCCCTCTTTCCCCTCCTTTGTTCTTCCTCCGCCACTTCTTTTCCCGCTAAGGGGTTTTAAAAAATTTACTACAAAGACCTATATCGCCATCTGCTGGAATGATACTGAACTGCACATTAAAGTTTGATCTATTTTGTCTAACTTTTCCACCAGTGCTTTTGGAGCTTAGTTGCCTTGCCTGCCTTCCTATTTCAGGAGGTGTGGGAGTAAGGCCATGAATTTTAAGGTTAAATATTTAATGCACGCCTTTAAAAAACGTTTTGTGCATAATGAAAGAAAACTGGCCCGTTGGCTCTGAGACTGAATAGCATGTTTCTCTATTACAATGAACTAACTATGTTGAGCCCTTTAAAATGGTTCATGCTTTGTGGGTAATGTGCTGATAGATCTTATCTGCAAAAGTGTCATTTGGATAGAATTCGGTCCTAGAGTGTTTCACTGACACACTAGACAATTTGCTGAGGTGCAATGGGAGATGTTTTGCTACTGACAGCATTCCAGGGTAGTGACCGTTAATGTCTAATGTTGACCTTTAATGTTGTTTTTTAATCACCCCACATTTAGAACGGTCAAACAGTTCTAAAGAGATCAAAATATTTCATGACGCACATTGGGCAATTTATTGGGATAACCTACAAATGCAAAATGCAACAGGGTAAGCATTGCACGTAAATACAGACGTTCCGCTGCTATTGAATGATGCGTACAGCAGCCTAAGTAACCACTCTAGCATTCTTAGGATGTCTATTTTGTAATCTGGCCATTGTGCCATTTTTCCCTGCACCAAAAATCTATCCCCAGCTTCATAAAAATGCTGTATCCCTGGGTCATTATGGTTACAAGCTAAGTGTCACAGTCACATCATTATGGCAAAATTGTAATGCATGATGTCCATAGGCCTGCTCATGATATAATAGACTTTATCATCCCTTTAACATCCTTTTTACAAAGGAGTGTTAACGAGACAGGTTATAGAATAATACATAATGGGCTTAATCCTGAAATACTCAAAACTCATGTTCTAAACCTCCTTTCTACCTCTGCTGATTCTAGGGCCAGCTGGTTCCAAACAGGTCTACACTGATTTTTGCTGGCTGGAATGGTACCTTCTGCATTTATTAGGGCAAATAACATTTAAGGGAGCGATGTTATTAGATTAGGGCCAGCAAGCACAGAAGACAGCTGATCAAAGCAGCAGAAAGCAATAGCTCCTATGACACAGACACCACAGGGATGAGTGTAATAGGAATGCCAAGATAATACGGATAGATTAGCGCCCTCCTGCCAAACTGCAAGAACTGACCAGGGTGCTCACCTACTGGTTCCATGCGTGGTGTATCTCCTTTGGTAAAAGATGTAGTTGCTGCCATTCAAGCTTATAGTCAAGACTCACAAGTTCTTTTCCCAGCTCTGCTACTGAAAGGCCCTTCACCTCTATCTTGCCTCAGTTTCTTCCTCTATGAAATGGAGCTAGATCAGGGGTTCTCGCGACAACGTTTTTGGTGGCCTCCAAATGCAGCCACCACTTCTTGCTGGTGGCCACTCTGACAATTTTTCCTAAAATACTTAATTAACTTTAGGGAAAAAAAAACAAATAAATATGGACATACACATGTCCAAATCATTGTAATTTATTTATATAGTGTTGGTTTTTTTTTTTTTTTTTTTGCAGACTCAATAATAAAAATAATGCACACTTGTCTCTATGCTTTACTGGACCTGAACAGAATAGAAACACAAATAAGATGCTTTGCACATTCTTGTCTTTTTTGTTGTGGTTTCTTTTGCCTTTTTGATTTTTTTTTTTTTAAAAACATGCTCGCTAGTAAGCCTGCTGCTGGGAAAAGCGATACTTGTCAGTTAATATCACGTTTCCCAGCTAGTTACTAAGTCTGCTGTGAAACATGATATTAACAAACATACAAATATCACTTTTCACAGCAGATTTACTCAGCCCGGACAAGACCAGGGACAAATTAAGCTCTGGATGGGGAGGTGGGTAGGGAGGCAGCAGGGGCGATAGGAGGGGCATGAGCCCAGAGCCCGGGGGACGGGAGCCTGCCACGGTGCAGCCGGAGCCTGCTGCTTGCCACCCCAGAGCTGAAGTCCGACCCCATCACCTCTAGGAACTCAGCAGCTGTCTGCTCCTCCACTGCTTCCCCCACAATCACCACCCTGTTTCTAAAGCAAGCTGAGGGTTTTGGATTAAAGATCCTGTGCACAGCATAGTGAAGAAGTAGTCGTATTTGTTATTCAAATATTGCAGATGTAGTGGCACACTGAACTCACGCACAGTTTCCACCAGATGTAATAGCGGTTTGATTTTCCCAGCAAGTGATGTTTTTATACAGGCGAGTAATTAAGCTGGGAAGTGGGTCACTAAAGCTTGTTAGCCTGACCTGCTGTTGTGTTTTGGGAACAAAATCACCTCCCATCTCTTTTGTGAATTGAGGTTAGCACACACAGCTGGGGGAGCGGGGCGTTTTCTTTGAGCCTACTATTATGAAGCTGTATATCCAAAATTTCATAGTACAGGGAGACTTGGAAGCATGGGAAGCCTCAGAAGATAATAGGTCGCTAGAGAGCTCTATGGATTATTCATAAGCCATTTTTGCTCTAGTTCTGAGCATGAATGTAAGGAGAAATGCCGTCAAGCATTGGAAGGAGCAGTATTATAAAAGGGTGCACATTGTATTAAGAATCTGCCTGCCGTCTAGGTAGCAACACAGATCTTCAGAAAATAACCGTTTGAGCAACTTAAAAAAAAAAACCCTCTTGATTTTGTGAGATCATTTGATAATTATAAAAGAGTCCCTCCCCCTTGAACCCCTTTGGAGGCCAAGACTCTAGCCAGACAATCTGATACTTGAGAGGTGAATTAAAAGCTTAACTGATAGAAAAGAGGCCTGATTGTCCACTCCCCTGCAGGCCAGGTGGTCATTTAGATTAGAGTAAAAGCAGGTGTAAAATGCCACAAAATCTGATCGGTAACATTCAACACCCACTTTGAACAGGTGCAAGTGATGGAAGGTGCAGCGCAGTAGCAAATCAGGCCCAATGGCAGATTTTGAAGATGTGATACCCATATCTGAAGCAAAAGTTTGAGCTGCAAAAGATTACTGGAGAAGGGCACATGGCACAGAAGCCTGGCCATCCTCCAGCTACATTAGATAGTAAAATGGTCGCAGGAGTTAGTCTTACATTTGCAATGGGATAAATATAAGAAGCTAAGACTGTTGGTTTGCCCTGATCATGTTATACTGCCAGCAATGTAAGATGCATGACAGTGAGTTAGAATGGCAAATGTGCCAACGGCAAGCATTGGTATAACATTTCTGGAGTACTTTTCCAGACTGCCATAGAGGTTTATATAAAGAATGAACTGAAAGTCTTGCTACTGCTTTTCATCACTTTTGGCTTCTCCACAGGTGCCATGTTTCCCTGGGTGCTGATAACGTATGCTGTTGTTACCCCTTAAATGCTTATATTCACGCAGCCTCATCTCATATGATGTGAATTACAAGTATCTCTGTTTTGGAATCTGTCGCAGTATGGATACAGGCCTCTGGGACTGGCTCATGGAAGGGCTAAATGGGCAATATCTACTATCTGGATTAGAATTCTTTCATTAGTCCCAGAGAGAGACTGCCAGAACCCATCTGCGCGGTTGGTTTCTCTTTTCCTATTCTGAATCACCCACCGCCTGACAGATTAGAGTCTTAGGTATGTTTACCTTTAGGATAACGTGCTGATGGAGTTTCCTTAGCACTGGAAGAGACTCCAGTGTTTGCAGCTGGCTGTGAGACTCCATTTTGGATCAGGTGACGGGGCTGGTGATGTGTCCAATCTATTAGGGGTGGGGCTAAGGGACTATTAAACCTCCTACAGGCCTTATTCCAGTGTGAGGGCCCGGGTTAGGGGGAAGTCTGCACTAGCCTCGAAATGCTTATTTCAGATTTGGAGTGGAGCAGAGCTGAGATGTTCATTCAGGCTTAGAGATCTAATGTGATGCCAACTCCAGAATTTACTGTAGTTTTAGGAGCTTCCTCTAGTGCTCAGAGCTGGTAGATTTCACTTATTGGTAGGAAAGCTTTTTTTAATTAGGGGATTTCTAATGGCATGTTTATTTTTTATTAAGCTACTACTAGAATACTGCAAGTTGAATGTCATGCTTCCTCTAGGATCTTAAACTGAAACTCTCTCTTCTCCCCTTTCCTCTATGTGTGAGTGTGACCACTATTTGTTGTCTCCTTCTGGGCATTGCAATACAGTCTTTGCAAACCTGAGAAGCTGTACTGAAGTTCTACCATAGTGTTTTTTCCTGCCAAGAGTTTTGCAAAAAGTGAGAATTCCTCTTGCAATGTCTTGGCAGGCTCCATCTCTCTAAAGTACTAAGTGACCTTTACACAGCAGCAAATATCTTCATTTGTATCTGACAGTCTCATTCTTCTACTGACTACAAAGGAGTGTCTGCTGCTATCTGGATGCATAGATGAACTGCAGAGATAAGCAGAGGAACAGTGCATGGCGAATAAGTGGGCTAACAAATTCCAGTACAGTAGAAATGACTGGATTCAAATCCGCAGCAGTAACAGGAGATACTGTGGAAGAGGTTTCTGGTTGCATCTGGTGCATCAGGCTCTCTTTGTGCTAATAACTGGATAAGGAAAATTCCTCTCCAGAGTGGTTAGGGAAGCTGGTGGTAAAACTGGGGTGGTAGCATGGTCCGGTCCATACACTGACCTTTAACTGAGATTGTAACTAATTACTGGCACAGTTGGCTCTGTGCATGATTTGTGTCTAGACACCACATGGTTCTACTCAGTATTGGTAACCAGTTTTAAGCCTCGGCAGGCACAGAGCGAGGTCAGCAGGTTGGTCTCTGCGTAATGGGGAATCTGACTCCCCAGTGGGTCTTGCTTTATGTGCTGCTGAGGCTGCATGTCTCTCAGGAACTCCATCCCCTTGGGTCTCTGCTGGACAGAGATGCTCCCGTTTCCCCAGGATGCATTCCTACAAACGGTGCTCTGATGGGAAAACAGCTGCTGGGTGGATGCAAGCTAAACATTACTTCACCAGTCACATTTAAGAGTAGAAAGGTGGCCGGTAGGGCTGACAGCGATAAAGACTTCCGTTTGTTGCAAGATAATGTGGATGGAGGTAAATATGCCTTAGCTGATATAGCCCATACATGTAGTAAACTACTGGCACAGCTAAATGACCTCCAGTTGGTCAATACTGGAGTTGAATAACGTTAGTCACCGAGTCAGAGAGATGTATGTACAACTATCTAATATATGCACATGGCCCCATTTGAGGCCTTAGCTCTATTGCAGGGGTCGGCAACCTTTCAGAAGTGGGGTGCCGAGTCTTCATTTATTCAATCTGATTTAAGGTTTTGCGTGCCAGTCATACATTTTAACGTTTTTAGAAGGTCTCTTTCTATAAGTCTATAATATATAACTAAATTGTTGTATGTAAAGTAAATAAGGTTTTTAAAATGTTTAAGAAACTTAATTTAAAATTAAATTAAAATACAGAGCCCCCCGGACCGGTGGCCAGGACCTAGGCAGTGTGAGTGTCACTGAAAATCAGCTCGTGTGCCCCCTTTGGCATGCGTGCCATAGGTTGCCTACCCCTGCTCTATTGTAATACCCATACTTCTTAGATTTACTGTAACTTGCTACTTATGAATTGTGCTGCTCCCTCCCCCAAATTAAGGAATCAAAACATGCACCAATTAACCACATGGCTCAGCAAATGATCTATACTGGATCCAGATGTAGGACCTGTGTCCTGATCCTGCAAACTGGCCACAGCTGGGAGTTCCCCTGGACTTAAAAGAGGAGTGCTTGGAGGAATTAAAAGATCACTCCCATGAAGTAGTAACATTATGTATCCTACAAACTCCTGGAATCTCAACATAAGTGTGTCAGGTAAAGAATATACTGAGCCAAATCTATCCCCCCATGCCAGCCATCCAACAATACTGAAGTTAATGGGGTTGGCATGGATGTAACTGAGGGCTCTTCCAATCCTGCCCTCTCTCTGAACTCAAAGCACAGAGTTAAAGGTTTAGAGTGATCTGAAATACGCAGTGTATAAGTGGGACTTGTGGCAAAGGAAAAGGTTAGGTTAGTCACCCCCAGTAAAGACATTGCCTTTTAGTCATGCAGGAAAAGCAAATAATTTATTTACACATCTGTTTGTACAACATTACAGCTACCTGTAATGATCAGCATTAGCGAGAATAGCATTTTTCCATAAAATATATTGCAAGAAAATACAGAGAAAGTGATCTGGTGACATACCGCAACAATATTTATTCCACTTGTGTTGTAATTAACAGGATGAAATTAAAAATAATCATGCCATTTTAGTAGGCTATCCATTTCAGGTCTGTTTCAGTAACCAGGTGATGGGTTTTGTTATAGTTCATACCAAGCAATCTTTGAAATTCAAAAATCATCCCCTCAAAGCAGTTTTACAATCCCATGGTCTGTGAAGTGGGCAACAGATTCATTTCAATGTACTTCTGCTCTACGGGAATTGGAATGAGGTACTCACAAACCATAGCTTCTTGGGTTTTTTTTGCAACATGCCATGATGTGTTTTCACACTGTCTCTAAGGCCTGGTCTACACTGGGGGGGGGAAGATCGATCTAAGATACGCAACTTCAGCTACGAGAATAGCGTAGCTAAAGTAGACGAATCTTAGATCAACTTAGAATCACTTACTTCGCGTCCTAGCGGCGCGGGATCGACAGCCGCTGCTCCCCCGTCGACTCCGCTTCCGCCTCTCGCCGTGGTGGAGTTCCGGAGTCGATGGCAGAGCGATCGGGGATAGATTTATCACGTCTACACTAGATGCGATAAATCGATCCCCGATAGATCAATCACCCTTAGAGCCAATGCTGTATATCGGGTATGGACAAACCACTAGAAAATATGATGTAAGGCACAATTCAGGGGCCTGATCGTTTAAGGAGATGAGCACCCTCAAATTCCAAATGGTCTTCAGCTCCCATCAATTTCATCTGGCGCAGCTCTGGGGACACTAAGCAATTTTCAAGCCAGGTCCCTGGCTGGCCAGAGATAGAGAGGATCCAACCTCCTACTCTGGTTTCTGATTCTCTGGCCCAATGAGCAAGAACTATACGGAGAAGCCGGAGGCCTTGCTTCTGCTCCTGGGTCTGCTTTAACAGCCCAAGGATGCACATGAGGCCTGCACCTTAGTTTCCCCGTCTGTAAAGTGCTTTGAAATCCTTGATGTATTGGTATTACTGTCATGCTTTATTGCAGCGGTTCTCAAACTGTGGGTCGGGACCCCAAAGTGGGTCACAAGCCCATTTTGATGGGATCGTCAGGGCTGGCATTAGACTTGCTGAAGCCCAAGCCCCACCACCTGGGGCCAAAGCCCAAGGGCTTCTGCCCTGGGAGTCAGAAGGGGGTCGTGGTGCAATGAAGTTTGAGAACCCCTGCTCTAGTGTAGTTAGGACCTAATCCAAAGCCAACAGGAGTCTGTTCCTTGACTTCATGTTTTGGATTAAGCCCTCCACTGAAGTCACTGGGTGTTTTACCATTGACCAAACCCACAGACAGCACATGGCAGCTTATGGGTAATATGAAAGCTCAGGAGGGAGACATTCTTCTGAAGAGGCCATAGAGGGGATCCCTATGCCCTGCTCATTAGGACATTTCTGCACAACTTTTGTACCATTTTATCTGTATTGATGTAGAAATCACTATAATCAAATCATGCAAAACCCATTGTGCAGCTGCAGTGATACCGGTCTAGCAGTAGAGCTTATTTCCAAAAACTAACCCAACATAAGCACCTTTTGGTTTTTTATACCAGCATAACTGTCCAGAGCAAGGAACTGTTCTGATCTAACTATATAAACTGCCAGTTAAATCGGTACAAAAAGTATGTGTAGATCTTCCCTTCAGACAGCACGTTACTTATTCCAGCCCCATGTTGTATCATCACATTTATTTTCAAACTGACACCTTGCACCCCGAAGCCCATTCTTTGGAGAAATTCCCACTCAGCATGAGAGAGTAGAGCTAAGAATCCCAGGATGAACTGCAAAGCATTTTAACTTTGATACAGTGTGGGAATCGGTAGGTCCTCGGATTTCACTTTTGGGTTCAGCTGGCAAAACAAATCGCCAAAAATCTACTCCTTGAACTGAAATTGACCTGAAATGAGCTGCTTCTCTGAAAGAGATTTTTGTCTCCTGGTCATTTGAAGTAAAAGAAAACCGCTCGCCTCTACAGTGAATAGAAACCATCATTGTCAAATCAAGACCTAACTAAATTGAGAGGTTTAGTTATTTTGAATTCACCGATATGGACAAGATACAACTGGCCTTATAATAAATGACACTAGCACAATAGATTAGTGTGTGTGTGTGCGCGTGTGTGACATCACTTTACAAAAGATACCATGCATCCAATGTGATGCTTCTAAAATAAAACAGAGAACTGCTAATGATTTTTAAATTTAATTTGCTAAGTAGGTTAGGACATGACATAGCGCTTCTAAGAAAAACCTGTACAAAATGAGTATTTTTTTTTTACATCCCATTGAGGCACATGAAATACAAATCTGGTCTATTTTATATATACACCTTTACAGTACATGAAACGCAGAGATGATGATCAAATGGGAAAAAAAATTATATATGTGCCCAAAATAGCAGATAAAATGTGGGGGAAAAAAATCTGTAGCCTCATGGCAGGCGAGTAAAGGCACAAGGACTAAAAATAACCATGCAATAAACATAAGTACAGTCTGTGCAACGAAGCAAACTGAATGGCTCCCACGATAGAATTTACAGTAATTCTCAAAATATACCAGTATTTAAACATACTGTAAGTGCAACATTTACTGCTCTGTAGCATACTAAAGTATTCATGTGGAGTGAAATTCTCCCTGCACCAAGCCCAGGGAAATGGGCTCTGGGCAGGGTAGAAGATAAGACGTTTTATATGTTGGGAAGACTGGGGTTACAGAACAGTCATGCATGGTCTATTCCAGTCTGTAGGGTGGAATAGCTGCAATCCCTCTACAGGGTGGTTGCTGGACACTGGATCCATTTAAGTGCCAGCCTACCCCGAAGAGATCCCCTCTGTGGTGCATAGCGGGGACCCCTGCCCACACCTTTCTTCATAGGCCTGACATGCAGCATAAGTTGTTCAGAGGGCTTTATGCCACCTCTACAGGCCACAGTGATTCACTCCACTAAGAATGGTGCCAGGAAAGTCGACAGCTCTACTGTTACAGCTGTGACACTAACATCCAGTTAACAAATAAAGTTGTGTGCAAGTTCAAAGTGGGTGCAGGAAATATATCAAGGACATCCAGTTTTATTAATACATATTTTCCACTATGCTTCAAGTTTTAGCCCAAAAAAAGGAAAAGAAAAGAGAAAAGAAAAGAAAGTAACCTAAGGATTACTTTACAGTTAAAAAGCTGCAAGACTTTTAGTTTATTGTCCCTCCAAAAACCCAAACCGCACAATTTAAGGAATGCAATGCAACATTTACAGTGGAATTTATTGTAGCACAGACCTGGCTGAATAGTGCCCTTAACTACAGCAACCCATACATACGTATGATGATCTGCATCTGTCTATGAGGTACAGAGTGCTAGGCTAAGCTACATGGTGAGGCTACGTCTTGCAAATATAGGTTTTAATCACTGCATTTAACTAGGTTGCTATGCAGAGCAGGCGATAAAACCTAGGGGAATGTCTTAGTGCAGCCTCACTCTGGACTGGTTTATGGCTGATCTACACTGCAGATTCAACTATCAAGGCAACTGGCTGAAACATGGTCCATGTAGTACAGAGTGGATCTTAATTGTCTTCAGTAACCATATTATAGCTGTGGATAGCAATAATCTGGTTATTGAACATGATTAAAGTCCCAAGAGTTTTAATATCTAAAAATTCCCTTCTGTGAAGCATTTCAGGTGTATTCTCCTCCATTTCTTTAAAATGGGTACACTAATGCACTCCGATATCATGGTGGTGGGCATGGTATAAGCACCTAGACAGGCACATGCTCTTCTGTGCAGCAGTGAAAAGGTTAAGTGATGAGCAAGGACATGGGTGGGGGTAGAGGATGTGCTCTGGTGAGATCTAGTTAAAAAAGGTTCCTCTCCTGCTTACTGGAGCAACTGCCAGTAAATTATACAGCGCAATGGATTTTATTGACTCAAACTACAGATTAATGGCACATGAGTTGTGAAAGACCCATTAAGGGTTTATCAGTTCTAGGATTTAAAGATGCATTGTCTGATAGTGGTGACTAATCCGTTCTAAAAGACTAGTGTAGAGAAGGCAGTGAATTCCCTTAAGAACAGCAATGTTGAACAGCTCCGCATGATTTAAGATTATACACGGCCTTGTCTGGACTTTTAGAACAGGTCAGTTAGCTGGCCCCTTCTACCACCAGATCTTTAAATCCTGGTCAAGGTAAACCCTTAAAGGGCAACCTGGCTAGTCATTTGTCAGCCAAGTGATGGTAGCCAGCAAGTGTGAATTGGCATTTGGAAGCATGACTCTTCCTGCATGGAGTCTGTTATTTACTCTGAGCTATGGACAGGATTCAAAGTCCATTGAATAGATAAGTGCTGCACCTTCTCTTTCCGGTGGCTGCCAAAAGTCACTTTAATATTATCCTCAACGATGCTTTACACTATATAGCTCTCTCTGTGTGTATTTAGATCTCAAAATCATGCAATGAAAGCAACTACCCTCCCAGTCTATTGGTATGAGATAACCAGGATGACTGCTTAATGTTTGTTTCCCCTCAGCTCTCTTAAAAGCTTGCCCATGCAAAATTCACATCATGGATCATACCGGGGAGTTTTGCCCAAGACAGGACTGCAGAATTGCACCCTAAATAGATTTGGGCTCTACTTACATGTACAGGCTTTTAGATTCAGATCCCTTGCAAAGAAGGATTTATACCTAAGAAATGGGAGGCTAGAGTTCTTGCTATTGGACGACCAGAATCAGGTCTAAGCAAAAGGGAGCCAAATGCACGATCCCTAGTCTCTCTTGCATGAGAGCATGTGCTACCCAAGTCTGTTTGGGAGCAAGCCTCGAGCAGTTCTTCCCATCTGCAACAGCAAGTGCTACACAGCCAAATTATACTGATCATCAAAACTATTCAGCTAAATTAAATTTGCCCACATAATTTGTTACCGAGGCCCTCTTCACCCTGGCCAAAGAAATTAGTCTAACACCTCTGTATTAACCCAAAGCACAGTTCACTACAGAGCCACTAGAGCTGGTCACATTTCTTGAAATAGGTAAAATTTTGATGTTGGGAAAAATTCAGTAGAAATGTTGGCAAAATTTTGGATCTTCCCCAACACCTTTTTTTTTTTTTTTTTTTTTTTTTTTTTTTAAACCAGCTCTCGTGCTAACACTCTTTCCTTGGTCAATGTAAATAGGGCCATTAAGCCCTTACCTACAATAGGCTTTTTTCTCCTCTAAAACCTCCTCTCATTGTTGCTAATGCTGGCTCATCTCCATCAGTGATAGCAGCAGTGGGGCTCTAACATAGACAAGCTACTGGGGTCAGCTTGTGTTTCAAGCACTGTATCATTTAAACCTGCTCAGAGCAGAGCAGCGCAGCGCAGCATGATGGTTCAAACTCCAGCATCCAGTCTACATTAGTGTTCCTGTTGTGGCTATCACATGTTGTGCTAAGACAGTGGTAGGAACAGTGGGGGGAAAAGCCTACTAGATACCTCCAGAGACATAAGACCCATCACACAAAAACCCACCACCATATAGACTTGAATATTCAGTCTCCATACTCTACCTTCTCAGCCCTGGAAACAGGTGCTCCGTATCCTGTCTGAGACAACTGAATAATGCAGGCAGCTTGAAGCACTGCTCCCCTGTAGCTTGAGGACCTAATCATGCATTCCTTGGACAGCCAAACCCCAAGTCAGTGCGAGTTTTGACTGCCCAAGGAATGCAGGATCAGTCCCCAAAGAGGAGATTCAAGTCATTCTCATACCTTTCCTAAAATCTGTCATTCAGCACCAAAAAACCTCCTCAAACAGGCTGCTATTAACATACACAAGCTATCAATAATTTGCCTTGTTCTGTAGGTAAACAAATCTGTGCTAAGGGCCCTTAACCTTCCACAGACTTGAATTTGCCCCTGGTAAGTTTTTGATCAGATCTCTATCTGATTTAGAAAGTAGAATGACCACCAATTAGATCTCCACTAGGCAAAACGGCATGATGTAATTATTAAAGCAGGTAAAAAGGCCAATTTTTTTTTTTTATGGGAAATGTGAACAAAAATGTTAATTTTTCAAAATTGCAAATTTAAATAGTTTGCTTCCCTCTCTTTTTTTATCCTCCTTTCCTGGTAGCAAAATAGAAACAGGAAAAGGGTGGAGGAGAGAGTGGAAGACATTTTAAACAAAAAGAAAATACCATTTTTCTTCAAAGTGTCTGACCGTTGTTTTTTTTTTGACCAGCTCTAATAATCAGACTAAGATAAGAACCCAAAAACCCAGTTCAGCCAACGTGGGCGCCAATATAACCTACTCTTTGCTTAAGTTAAGTTACCAAAGTGTTTCATTTGTAGGTGTTCAGTTGACCTCACAAAAGTACAAGAGGAAAAATAAAAGTCTAGACAAAGAGCCTGTATAGACAGAACATAACGTTGTACGTCAAGGTTACAGAATGCAAACCGAATGCATCCTGTAACCCATATCAACCTCTATACACATGCAAAGTTTCATTAACACCCCTCTGCCCTCCCCCAACTTGCTATGCATCAAGTAACAGACAGCTGTTGAGATCAATAATCCGCTATTTAAAAGTATTAAAACAATATGCACTACATAACAGGAATGAAATTGTAATGTTAATGCTTCAGTTTAGTTGTGTTACACAGCGACTGCCATGCCCTTTTGATGACTTTCCGGGAGCAGCTACTGTAATGACACTTGATACACAGATGACCAGTATTACTTACACTGAGCGATCTGCTCACAGAAAGTCTGATCCAACTCCTGTGGAATGCAACAGGCCGCTTTGCCATTGATTCAATGGGAGTTCGATCAGGCCCCCTGATTCAGGTTGTCTTGAAAACACTACACAAGTTAGGTTTTTTTTTCTCCCTTGTTTAAAGGACGACAACCTTGTATTTGCTGATATTTAAATCAGAGAAGTTAACGTATTAATTTATTTTAAAATTCCAATATGCTTGACACTTATCCCAGACTACCAGACCTAGGCCAGAGAGGACATTTAATACTGACTTTTCTTATTAACCCACTTCCCCAGCTGGGTCAGTGTGTTATTACAGGGCCCACTCCTCATTTCTACATTAGCGTTAGTGTCCTAAATTGCCAACCTAAGTATAACTGGCCAAATTCTTTGCTGGTGTTGACTAGCACAGGTCCATTAACTTAAACAGTACTACACCATTTTATACCAGCAGAAATTCAGACCTTCATCTCTCATTAGTGTCCTAAGTGGATTAATTAAACTATAGTAATTCTTCTGTAGAGCTGGTTGAAAAAAAACAAAAAACAAACAAACAAAAAAAGACCCTGAATTTACTCCCCCCCCCCCCCCAAAAAAAAAAAAAAAAAAAAAACCTGCCTTAGAGAAAGATGTAAGCTTTTTAGTTGGACTTTTTTTTGGTCCCCCTCCTACAGATCTGCTCAGAGAAAAAAAAAAAAAGTTCAGCGGGTAGGCATCTGAAAGTTTGTCAATCAATGTCAATTTTTTAAAATGAAAATTTCCAACCAGCTCTAGGGTTCTGTTTCAGAACTAATAAAACTGAAATGATTCCAAATATATGAAACATTCCCTCTCCTTCCCTTGTCAGTACAAGTTAAAGTTTCTTGGCCAGAACCTCAGCTGGTATAAATCTGTGGCACTCCACTGAAATTAAAACTAAATATGCATCACCTGGAGAACTGGTCCTCAACATGTAACTACTGATAGAAAGGATTTGAGGCTTGACTTCAGTGACTCTGAAACAAATAAACAAACTGTGCTTTTCCCACAATAGTCTGTGTTTAGTATTTGAGTGCGACTTCTGGCAAGAAGTAAACTGTCTTTTTCCATTGCACAAAAAAGCCCCTTTGCATTTAGATTGACCTCAATGTTGCTTTAGTTTGAGGATCTGAAGTAGAGAGAACTTGCTCCACGTAAGGAGCAGATAAATACAGATATGGTATCTTGGACAGAATTTAGGCTGTCAGAGTCAAAATGCGCAATTTCAGTATAGAAATGTTCGTTGTATCGGGGTATTATTAGAATGTAGAGGTACTGTAACATTAAAAAACTAGATTGATTAATACTTTAATCGGAGTTTGAAATGATCTACCCAGCAAGATAAATCATTGCTCAACTAAATATGGCACAGATGACTGGAGTGGCCCGGGCCTATGGATGCCAACATCAGTGACTTTCCTCTGGTGACAGTTCCATCAAGTTCAATGGGAATAGTCATACCAGTGGCTCCACACATGCTCGAGTGTTTGCAGGCTCAGGCAGCGTGTGTGTAAAATACAGACTAGATCCTAGGTCCTGCCCCAGGCAAGCAGCAGAAACTGCTTGCATTTCTCCCGCTGGAGATTCCCCTGCTATATGGTTGGGAGGGGAGTCAGAAAGCCAGCACAGCTGAGAGCTACAGCTGGCTCCCTCCTCCCCACTCTGCCAAAGTTGTTCTGCAGGGCCAGAGTCTCTGCTGTGTCCAAGTTCAGAGGTTAATAGCAGGTTGTATTCCCATAAGTCTCTGTCAAGGTAATGACTCCTCGTTACTGATGTGACATTGCATCGCATATAGGAAAAAACTTCTTTTGTCCCAAGGCTTGTGTGCAAAAGATAACTTGGTCTTACACATGTCACTAGCTTCTGCAGATCTAACATTAGACTTAAGTTGCCTGAACTACAGCTTTGTTCTTTAGAATAGTGACTCCTGAAAGAAAATAAATGTCTTCATTCAGAAAGGAAAGGTAACCTTAAAAATAAATATACAAACTATCATATAAAGTAATTCCCCTCAGGAGTGGAAATGTAATTGCCTTTTATGCAATCAAAACCTATTTAAGGCAACTGTTTTAGAGCACTATGGATTGAGGAACAGATTTTCAAGTTCTTAGCACCCAGCAGCTCCCCACTCAACCGCTACACACACACTTTTAAAAATCTAGCCATAAGCATGAAATTGACCTATGTGTACAGGTAGCTCAAATGCTATTGGGAGGATTTAAGTGAAACAGACTATTTACTGCTCATAAGTTCTCTGCACAGGGGTGAATTTGACTCTAATTATGTACGGCCCAATCCTGCATCCACCGAACTCCAGGGGAGTTTTGCTGTTGAGTTCAATGTGAGCAGGGTCAGGCTTTCAGCTTCTAAAACATCCAATTTAATAATTTTCTATTAACCAAAACCTGAAGACCTTATTCACTCTTTACTCAAACCACCAATTGACTGGCCCTGCCCTAATAAAGGCTTTAAAGGTGTTATACTACAAAATTCTGAATGTTGGACTTCATTTAGTTAAAAGAAAAATGTTTGAAAACCTGAGTATTTCCCCTAATATTTAAATAAGGAAACCGTTTCCAATCTGAAACAGGAGTAGCTTCATCTACACCAGCAAATTTCATTGCTTTAGAATGGTAAAAACGCACCTTAGCACGTTTACAGACAAGGACCATTAGGTCTAGTATTGCGTCTGCTGGTTGTAGTTTACCCCAAGGGCCACCTAAACCTAGATCACATCTTAAGGTTAATTATGGCCAGCTCACACGATTTTAAACACAGGATAGTCCACGTCTAGGCAGAGGGCCAGATCCATGGCACAGACTCAGAGGCAGCACAAAGCAGGTGGAAACTTCAGTGCTGAAGCACAGCGAAGGATCCTTCTACTAGAGAGAAATCCTTGGGTAGAATTAAGCTGGCACAGCTGTTTCAACCTCATCAATCGCCCCATCAGTCCCCTTATAGGGGAAGCAAGGAGTGGGGGAGGGGATGATATGCTGCCTGATCTCCTACGGTGGCCAGTGCAAGACCGCCGGAGCCCGTGTAATTTAGCATAGTTACTCTGGACTCAATTTTGCCCTCTGGCTGCTCCAAAATCAGGGGAGCAAAGGGGTGGCTTACGTGGCTCCCTAATCTCCTCTGCTAAGAATCCATCCTTAAGTGTTTAATGTTAAGCACCAAAATGACATTTTTCCAGGAGAGATGAGCCCTTATAAGGTTCACCCAGGCCTGAAAGGACAATTAAATTTTCATCATTAGCCCTCCTCCAGTCCCATGGCCCTACCTAGAGCTTAACAACTGATGGATTCAAATAAATAACTGAATTGGTTTTATTGTCTTGCCTTCAGGAAAGCCCATTTTCAGTGCTTCCCCACACCTGCCCGTTACTCCAATAAGATATCACTGAAGGCAAGAGTACAGCAGCTGCAGAAAATATATATATATATATTTACATCAGTAACAATACATGCTCTAGGTATTCAGATTATGGAAAAAATGCATTACATACACAAACAAAAATACATAAAGACAATGGTAGGTGTGAGACAAACTGCCAACAGCAAGTATATACAGAAAATCAGTCATATCTACTGCAACAGTCCATTTCCAAGGAGCGTGTTAAAACACACAAGAAAACCTCTCTATGCATGTAGGCAAAGCCAGATATTTGATTACAGAGAAATGGACCAGAGAGTTTCCCTGTTTGTGCCAATTGGTATGAAACAAAAGGTGGATTTTTTCCTCCCCTGCCCGTTTTTTTTTTTTTTTTTTTTTTTTAAAGTTTAAAGTGTGTACATTTTTTTAACCTTTTTTTTTTTTTTTTTAAATAAATGTTTAGTGCTTGGAATAAAATTTCACAGCATTTAACTTCTAGCTGATTTTACTTTTAGTTAAAAGGTCTTAATTCTACAAGAAATGGACCCAATTCAGGAAGCACATAAATGGTGTTTAAACCCATCCCTAGTCAGGACCGCACTTACGCAAGTGCTTAACTTTAAGCATATCCTTAACTCGGATGGGATCTAAGTACAGTATAGGCTCAAAGCTAAGCAAGTGCTTATGTACTTTCCTGATTCAGAGCGTATGAATGTGTGCGTGTGTGTATTCAGACAGGAGATGTAGTATTTGGGATGGGTAAATTGGGTGGTGAATGCAAGCTCTTGTGCAGTGTGTTCCACCCGCAACCCCACTGTTTCACATTACCTGTTACTGGTGTCTTAAGTGTGCTTTCTACTTTTAACCGCTCAAAGGTTAAATTAGTTTACATCAGGGATTAACCAGCTGCAAAACTGTAGGAGGACCCCACCAGTCTCTCTTATTCCCCCACTCCTCCCCGTAGGAGTGCAACAGTGTGCTCTGGTGGTGGGGAAGGGAATTAAGCTAATTGTTCAAGTTAAAGTTTTTCTTTAAAATAATGAAGTGGATTTGCATGCAGTCAGTAACATTTAAAAGAAATAGAATGTGTTCCCTGGTTGAAGCCTTAAAATGCAGGGGAGTGGGATCCCAGAATTAATTTTAAAATGGCCCAGTGATAAACCCCTGAAAATAAGGGCATACATTGCAATGCCTCACTACTATAGGGAGCCAGGCACAATACATACACATGCACACACTAGACAACAGACTGGCAATCATCCTGACCTTGGATATGTGGCCTTCATATTAAAAGCACTTTTTGCTGACAGTGGCAAACAAGTGGATGGTATTTTTACATGGATATTAACAATTCTGCAGTTTGATTCCCCCCCAAAATACAGATATTTGTTTTCTAAAAGGTACAGGTTTGGCCAAAGGCTTATTTTTACCTCTTTGTGGTTTCAGTAGTAAAGCTCTGGCAAAGCTAAATTCAATAGAGAGTGATGTATTCAGCACCAGTCAGGAATCAAACCTGGATATGTCGAATTTTTGGGAGTACCCTCATTCATTTGAAAGAATGAAAGAGTAATTCTTGTTCTTAAAGGGAGGGGAGACATCCACATGTTTCCATTGTATTTCACCCTTACAACCAGAGGTAGAGTCATTATGTCCAGTAGCTAAAACAGCGTGATCCAGTTATACTGTTATTACATTAATATACAGTAGCGATCTTGTCACAGATATTGAAAGTGCATGAAAAAACCAAATCAAGCCAATTTGATGACTCACAGATAAGTGTACCAGACATCATATAAACATACCCACGCACCCACACTCACACATAAGATATATATAGAATCATTTACAGTATCAGAGTGATGTTTAGATCCAGTGGCATGTGCAGAAATATCAGGCAAGTGCTTTTTTTTGTCCTTCAATTTTTTATTTCCAGGATAGATGGGTTGTGGTCTAGGATGGCCAAAATAATCTTGTCCATATACTGTCGCAATCTGTAGTTTATTTCCTCCTGTTCTTTAAGAGCTTCCATGAGCTGAAACAAAGATTCCCAAGTTAAGTATCTAATGCAAAACGTCACTCCTACCTACAGCACTGCGTAAATTAAAATTAGATAAGGCTTGGCCTCGGGTCACCTTTGTATTAAAAAATTACTCATTGCCTCTAATGATTCTCTGCTCTCCCCTCACCCAAGAGATTGCAAAGAGAAGACACAAAAAGGTAGATAAGTATCCCCATTATGCAGTTAGCTAACACGGGCACTTATGTCTGTGTAACTTATGTCGCTCAGGGGGGTGGTATATTCATCCCCGAGTGACAAATTCTGCCGACACGAGCACTGGTGTAGACAGCACTCTGCCGGCGGGAGACCTTCTCCTGCTGACAGCGTCTGCCGCTCGCAGAGGTGGTTTTATTATACCAACAGGAGAACTCTGTTGGCAGAGCGCATCTTCACCAGATGCGCTGCAGCGGAGTAGTTGCAGTGCTGTGTGTAGACATGCCCCTAAGTACCACTGAGCAAGTCACTTGAGTCAGGGGCAAAGCTGTAAATAGAATCCAGGGCTCCCGCCCCAGAGCCCAGTGTTCTAGCCACAAGCCCACACTGCCTGCTCCTGAATGAGTACGTGTCTGTTTCCTCATCTTAGAGTGTACATGAAATGAAACCTTTTTAAAGCATTCCTACATCTGTAGAAAAAAAGGTGCTGTAAATACAGTGTGAGAGAATTAGAACATATATAATGTTTTGAGGCCACAGTTTCCTGTCCAAATAAAAAAGGATCTATTTAAAATCATAAATAATGCTTCTTTGGTGCTATATTAACGTGCAGGGAAAATGTATATTTTGTACTTTCATCAAAGCTCTTAGGATCTGAGAGCATCTTTAGTTCATTTCAAGACAAGTTGCTTTATAGACACAGTATGTTTAGGCTGAGCTTTTCAAAGCTAATGCCCAGTGCTCATTAAAATTAATGGTTTGGGGGCATCCAGTTCTATTAGGTGGCCTTTAAAATCTCAGGCCAAGATTATTACGATAAAAACATTACGATGACATTTTTTTTTAACAGGTCTGAAATTTAATAAACATGGTCCACTAAGTTATGGTGACAGCAGGACGTTTGTCAAGCAAAGACACAAGATGCGTCTTTTTGGGGGGAGGAAAACCAGAAACAAAGAGAAAGTTAGTTGTGGCAGCCTAGGTGGATTCCTTTGGTCAGACTAGAAGCAAAATCCCAGGCTGATATTGTGAGTGAGTAGAAGGTCTGAAGGCTCAGCTGCCTTGTCTCGAGAGATTAGCAGGGCAGGTTGTGGGTAGGAATGCTGAGATGACAAAGAGTGGCCAAAGCTGTCCAGTGACAGTGATTCAGTGCCCAATTTAAGGCATGAGTTTTTGAAAAAGTCCTAAGGACCCGCCCTCTGAAAAAAATCAGTCTCTATTTACATCTAAAAATTGGAGTGCCCCAAAAATCACTAGTCACTTTGGAAAATCTTGGCCAGCATCTCCAGGTCTCCAGCTGGACGGGAATATAGGTTTATCATATATAATTCAACACAACAGTAGTTTGGCATTCCCATTGAGATACGCCCTCTTTATTCTCTCAAGCCATTTTTTTTTTAAATGTGCCTCTTAGAGCTAATCTCTGTAGAGAATGTATCTGATTCTTCCCCTCCTCCCCCGATCAAAACTGCATTATTTGAACGAACCATAGCAATTAACAGGGAGACAGGGGAGAAGAGCAGAACCACTTTGGCAGCATGCTACTCAGTATTAGATAGTGATCCAGAAATTCTGCGTTAGCCCTGGTAAGATTAAAGACTGGATATAAGACTTATTTTGGTGATAGCAAAAAACGTAGTTGGTCTTATTCGGAGGCCAGATCTACACCACCACCTACTTCAGTATCACTTATGTTGCTGAGGGCTGTGAATATACCACCTGTCTGAGCAACATCAGTTACACCGACGTAAGTGCCAGTGTGGACAGCACTATGTCGGCGGGAGGGTTTCTCCCACTGACATAGCTACCACCTCTCACAGAGGGGAATTTATTCTGCTGATGGGAGAACTCTCTTCTGTTGGCATAGAGCATCTTCACCAGACCCACTGCAGCAGCACCGCTGTAGTACTTCTAGTGTAAAATTCCACCAAGTGACATCGCACAACCAGTCTCCACAGGTCCCTGGTTCAGCAAGGTACATAAGCACACACCTAACTTTAAACCCCGGAGTGGTCCCCTGAAGTCAACAGGTCTATTCAAGCGCTTAGTTGGATACAAGTTCTATACCACAACTCACTTTTATAAAAGCAAAAAGGGAAACTATCCATCTAATACTTAGATCAGTTTCCTGCATTTTACCTTTGACTGCCTTCAAAATCCATAGCCCTTGTGGCTTGAAAGAACCTCTCAAATCATCTCACCTGGTCCCCTGCCCAAGTGTAAGAGCTCCTCTAGAATATCTTGCTAAGTGCTACTTCATTAAGTGTCTACATTATGGGTTTGTGCACAGAAACTTTTCAGTAGTTCTATTTGGTTGGGCTCCAAAATAGGGTGAGGTCTTCAATCGATATAGCTCCATTAAAGTCAATGGAGTCACACTGATTCGTGTGGGCCAAATCCTCAGCCAGTTGCTTTTTGAAAGGTGAGCTATCAGCAGTCACAAATTCTTGGTATTAGCATTAACTCCATTGAGATGAATGGGTGTAACAGGGACAAGTGTGGACTGGTTAGTTAAATCATGCAGTATTTTTTAGAGCTTCATATCAACTTGGAGGTGTGCCGGGTTTTCACCGACTGTGCCAACTGAAAACGAGGAGCCAATGTGTAAATTCAGTTTGAAGCAGGAGCAAAATTCTCTCTTGGTTATACAGGAGTAAATCTGAAGTCACTCCTCTGAAGTTAATGGAGTTACTCCAGCTTGATGCTGGAATATATCAGATTAGAAAATCTGGAACCGCACTTGAAGAAATGAGCTACCGTAAGGCACCTGCTAAACAGGAAACGGTGTCTATAACAGCAGTCAGTGCCTTAAATAGATACCCTTTAGATCCAACGCTGCCATCCTTTGAAACAAACCTGTGTTACGATGGAATTTCTCTAGTATTTTGATTATAATGAAACTAGTTGGATGATGCTAAAATAAGCATATGAAAATATCACTAGATTTAGTTACATTCCTAATTTCTGGCACAACAGGAGTTATGTTGCGGATTTGTCTGTGTAAGAACTTTCACCCTCACAGTTAATCTGTTCTCACTTTTCTATTTTGGGATTAGCATTGTTTTGCTCTCAGTTGCATTACCTCATCTCTTGATGCAGAGTCGATTTCAGCAGCCAGTGATTGGGCTTTTGTCTGTGTTGCAAAGAGATTCTTAGCTTCATAAAGACTAAGACTTAGAATCTGTCCATTAAGGTCATCATTCTGGTCATGAAGTTTCTGATTCTCCTATTAAAATAGGAAAGAAAATGGAATGGAGTTTTCATGAAAAGAAAGATAAACCACTCAGGTAACATGAAAGCGAACATCACGTTTGTTTTGCATGTCACTATCCACTTTTCTAAGATACGTCCTTTACAATGGTACCTTTAAGAATGGCCAAACACTGGAGGGTTTCAGAGAAAGACCTAAATTCCACACAATAATTCCACCTAATGGTGGAATGTTACAGGGCCTTCACAGAAGACGTTGCCTACTGATCCCAGCTGTGGGTCAGCTTCCATGCCAAGCGTGATAAGCTTAACAAAACAAAACAAACAAACAAAAAACCAACCATGTGTATCTTCACTTAGTTTTCCATTTTCTGTACTAAGTGGCTGAACAATCAGCCCTATCTTCATCTGTGTCTTCAAATATGATTATATTACTATAAACATTCCAATTTTGGGGTCAGTCTTCAAGCAACTAGACTCCAGTCAGACTTCTTCTGATGACCCCTAGAGCTTAGTCATAGTGGGGAGAAAAATACAGACTGACAAAAGTGCCCCAACTTTAATCTCCAATATGCCTTTATTATTTTGTGTGCCTGTGACGTTATTGACATAATCTGGGACCATATAAAACATGGTTGCAACCAAAGTCCTGTAGTGGCACCAAATCTTGTATAAAGGGGGTCAAATGAGGTGTCTAAGACAAGGTTATGGTTTGCTGGTTTTAATTATGCTGTCTATATGTGTGTATCAATTTTGTAGTTGAAGTTGTGAATATTGGCTCTAGACTGTATTTCAAACTTATGCTATGGTTCTGGGAGACATCCCATACAAGTTGGTGTTAGCTCTGCCTAGCCTGCCTGATGGCCCATTAAGGACCATCAGCTATACAACTGACCCATTGAGAGAAGGCAGATACGCCTTGCAACTCAGCAAAGTATGCAGGGACTGGCCCATGTGACTCCAGACTCCATTTTGCTGTAATTTTCCACAGTAAGGACAAAGAGGTGTTCTTACACCTGGAAAAGACTATAAAAGGCTGATGCCTCATCTACATCTTGTCTTCAATCCTGCTTCTTACCTCTAGAGGGACTTTGCTACAAATGGAAGCTCTACACAAAGGACTGAATGACCCATCCCAACTGTGGATGTACTCCAGAGACTTGATTTTGAACCTGCAGTTTATTTCATCACTGCTACAAGCCTAAACCAAGAACTTTGCCATTACTGTGTAATTGATTCCATTTAACCAATTCTAGCTCTCATCTACATCTTTTTCCTTTTATGAATAAACCTTTAGATTTTAGATTCTAAAGGATTGGCCACAGCATGATTTGTGGGTAAGATCTGGTTTGTATATTGACCTGGGTCTGGAGCTTGGTCCTTTGGGATCAAGAGAATCTTTTTTCTTTTACTGGGGTATTGGTTTTCATAACCATTTGTCCCCATAACAAGTGGCACTGGTGGTGATACTGGGAAACTGGAGCGTCTAAGGGAATTGCTTGTGTGACTTGTGGTTAGCCAGTGGGGTGAGACCAAAGTCCTCTTTGTCTGGCTGGTTTGGTTTGCCTTCGAGGTGGAAAAACCCCAGCCTTGGGCTGTAACCTCCCTGTTTAAGCGAGTTGTCCTGAATTGGCATGCTCAGTTGGGTCCGGCCAGAACCAGCATCGTTACAGTGGCCAAGTTGACAAAACTTCCTGTGTGCACAGATACCACATTTACTTGTGCATGGATTGCTTTTAATGTCCAGTCCATCTAGCGCCGGGGTCCCCAAACTGTGGGGCACACCCCCCCCGCCCGCACAGCAGGGCCCAGGCCAGCCCCCGAGAGGGGGAAAGAGGGAGAACCACCCTGCCCCACTCCGCCCCCAGCTCTGCTCCGGCCTTGCCCCCAGCTCTCAGCTGCGGCTCTGTTCCTGGCCCCCCGACTGCAGTCTGGCTGCGGCTTCTGCTCCTGGCCTCAGCCTTTGCTCCCGGCTGCAGCTCTGCTCCCGGCCCTGGCCCCAACCCCACCGTGGCCCCCGGACGTGGTTCTATTCTCGCTCCAGCCCCAGACCTGCCCCCAGCTTTGACCCCCCTCCCTAGCAGCCGCAGGACCATGAAAAGTTTGCGGACCACTGATCTAAAAGACAGCAGCCTACTACTGATGCCAGCTAACAGTTACTTCCTTAGCAAAGTGACATGGCCTATGGATCTGAAAGTCTCCAGTTTGGATCTCATGGTCAACCCACGTGAGTCATTGCATAGGAGACACACACAAATGCATGAACACGCCTCTTGCACTATGCAGGCTGTATTTACAATCCTTTCGAAAAAGGAAACAGAGCTTGGGAAGTCTTTTAACAAATGCAAACACTATAAAGATCCATTTCAGGCCAATGAAAGTCTCTCTTGGGAGTTTGTTGATAAAAGTTACAATTGGAGATATTTCTCCAGCATCTCTGCACGATTATCCAAACATCACCCCCATGAACATGAGAGGCCTGGAGGCCCCCACCCCGCTCACCTGCTTTAGCCGTTTAATTTCATGCTCCATTTCCACTTCCCTCGTTCGTGCGTTGAATTCACTCACACTAGACGAGGAGCTTCTTCCCCGGCCGGGGCGCTCGCAATCTAGTTTGTACAGCTGCAAATGCTCCAGTTCCTTTCGCAAGTCCTCAATGAGCTGCAAGGAGATGAAGACAGGATGGTCCATTTCAATAAACAGCGACTGACCACCTGCGCACGAACTGATCAGCTCTTCAGGGCAGGGACTGCCTAGGTGTTTGCAGGATAACTGGTGCAGTGTGGCTGTGAACCAGATCAGAGCAGCTGGGCATTTCTGCAACACAGCCAGCCCCTCAACACCCAATCTTCGGAAGTGCTGATCACACAGCCAGTTTATGAAGTGCAAGGGTATCTAAGGAAGTTTGAAAGATACCTTCCTAGCTGCACATATTCAGAGGCATGGAGATCATGAGAGAGCAGCTCCAAAGACAGTCACTACGTGTTTGTACAGTGCCTAGCACAATGGGGCTGCCAACCTGCTCAAGGCCTCTAGGCACTCCTGCAATACAAGTCAGGGTTAAACAATAAGTGCCACTAGGGGAATTGCCACATCGACAACATTATCCCCAGGGCCTGCTGTGGCCGCCCTTGCACAGGACAGTGCACCTGTTGTTTTACTCACTCTTGCAAGGAAGAGCTGCTGGAGCGGGCTCCGCACCTCTGTTCATACTCACCTCCTGAGTAGCTTCCCTCTCCTTGTTAAATTCAAGTCTGTTCTGTCGCAACTTGTCCATCATCCTTTTGTACAAGTCCATCTCGTCCTTCAGCCGCAAGCTGGTGTCTTCTAACCTATCCGACATGCGTTGCCTCTCCTGAAACAAACCAGGAACTTGATAGCCAAGTTGGACTTCCCCAGCCCATCATGTTTCCATGTCATTGTTTTACACCATGCTAATCGGCCAATACCATTCATCAGCATGGGTGCAGCTACTCTAGTGCTATGCTGCAACCAGAAGCGTAATCTCCCAGAGCTCAATCCTTTCAGCATGCAGAGCTGTATTCAATCAATGGAAGTTCTGAATGTACTAGCACTTAGCAGGATCGGGGCCACTATATAAACAAGCAGTCTCCAAGGATAACAAAAACAGGTATTTTATCGGTCAGTGAATATTCCAGAACTCTTCCGTCTGGCCATTTCTCTGCAGACAGCCAGAGAAGTGGGATATTTCTGTATAGTTTAGGGAGATAATTTCTCAAAGCATAAAAGCTTGAAACACACAACACAAATTTGCCATTTGAAGACAGATAACTCTCCTCATTCCCTGCCATCATTCTTCTTGCAAAACCCTTCAGTTTTCAAACTAGTTTAGGAGAACGCAATTCATTTACCATGCTGAAAGGAAAACTCACTATGCCCCTGATCTAATGCCTAATGAAGTCAACAGAAAGACACCCATTCATTTCAATGGGCCTTGGACAGGACTATAAAAGCCAGTCACTTTTGAAGATCGCCTCAGAAATATTCCTTTATGCGTGTTAAGTGTCTCCCAAATCCATTTACATTATTTTTCTCTTATTTTGGGGATTGTCAATTAAAAAACCCTATCGTTTAGTGACTAATTTTTTTGCCCTCACACCAACCACACAGCTGACTAGCAGTCACTCACTACACAGATATGGTCAGCACTCAGAAGTTTAATTACCTCATCTAGTTTCTCAGTTTGTGATTTCAGTCGTGTGACGGTGGTTTTGAGTTCACCATTTTCTTCTTCAAGCTGTTGAACCCTGTATAAAGACAGCGAGACTTACAGTAAACACAATCGGCAGGGAAAGCGTGAGGGATTGAGAGAAACATGCTCCCCAAAAATCCCATTCATCTGGTCTCTTTATTGAATGTAGGTGTTTAAAGACAAAAAAAAAAAAAACTTCTCCTAGTGGTTTTCAGCACAATCACGGACTTGGTTTAAGTGGCCAAAGATCCACATGGACATTTGGATGTGAGGGGGATGGGCATGGCATAAGACCCTGAATAGAACCTAATAGAAAGGAACCAGGCCACAGAGAAGTTCCCGATACAGTTGGTCCCAGTTCCTTCCTTGAATCGCTAATTTTAGAAAGCCAAATACCTACTTATTTAAGCTGCTCATGTGGACTTCTACATTACATTGTTGCTGAGAAAGCCCTGACTCATGTCAATATACGAAGCCAGTAATAAAAGGCAACTGAACTTTTACTGTCTTCTAAAGCTTCTACTGGGCATCTCTTGCACAAAGACAAAACACGCAGGGCCTGACTTGCCACCCTGAACCTTGGGCAGTCATTTAACAGCCTTCTAGTAGCTTTTTACACCCATTCTGCACAGGTGTCAATAGCTTCCGAAGGACCAAGACAGCAGAGAATCAGTCTCACATCCGTCCCGTCCTGGTTGAAGATAGGGATAAAATAGATACCTGTGTCTTTGTGTCTAACAAGAAGAGAGCCCTTGGCCTGAGTTTTAGTTTTATGGTTGATTGTGCTTTATAGGTTTCTTGGGCATGCCCATAGGAGGCTCTCTCTTACAGATTTTGCTTCCTCACCCTATGCCAGGGCCACAGCTTGGCATCCTTCAGAGCCCAGTACATTCAGCCAAGGGCCTTGCACATCTGGGAGAACATCTGGCAGCTGACTGCAGCTGGGTTGTTGTGTCAGCAGCGTGAGGGTAATTATTTTCCTGTTTGACTTGAGTGATGGTAGGTGCCCAGAAAGCCATTAGCGACGTACATTTACATGACACATTTGTTCTTATGCCATAAGAGACACTGCCACAATGCAACTTGAGCAGGGACTCAACAAATTTCAACTCAGGGGAAAAGCCAAGTGTATTCCATTCTCCCATCCTTTTGGGGTATGTATAGTGTCTATCAAGTTGTTCTGCATGGGCAGACCTCTGTCAAGGGGGCTCTGTGAACAGGGATCAGCTGGGAGAATTCGGTAAGTTCTTCAGGGCAGGGATCCTTCCTACACATAAAGAACCTAACATGCTTTTGGGTATTACACAACTAAGTGACTCTCTTCAATTATTTTAAGTATCTAACCCATAACCATCTGCACACAAGGCAGCATACAATCTAGGTTCACACACTAATGGAAAAAGTGGATTACAAAAAGAACACATGAGGAAAACAGTCATTATATCTTCTGCTTCTATGTGGATCTAGACAACACATCATCCCGACTTGCCAGCTGGTATGTTTTTACCTTGTATTTAGCAGTTCAATTTCAGTGCCCTTTTCTTTTTCATACTTGCTGTATGCTTCTCTATGCCTTTTTATTTCTTCTTCCAGCGTTTGTTCAGCTGATGTCTCCTGGTCTTTCAACAGTTCTTCTAGTTCATGAACTCTAGGAAAGTCAGTCATTTTGGTAACAGTTTAAAACATTTGCCCACACACCACGTTCAAGAGTATCAAATACGCACACTTCTCTTTTATTCTATACTGATTTACCACTTAGATCTTTGTATGCATACTTCCCAGCAGCCAAAGTTAAGGAACATCTATTTCTCTATTATGGCCATTCTCTGTAATAACATGCTGGGTTCTCTCTCTGAATGTAGGCCAGTTTTCTGCCGCGAGTATGTATACCATAAAAGACATGGGGGCATCCCCTTCATAACATGATGTGAGATGACTCTCCCTAGACAGCCAGCAAGTCAGATACTCTGTTTGGCAGGAGCATAACCTCTACATTGCTAAGCTTGCTTAAGGTCACAATTCACTGCATATGCAGCAAGGCTGTGCAGTTCCATTTTTTGGGCTTCCCAGATGAAAAGCTTTGAGGACACTTGCTCCGTGTCTGACAGTGACACGCACAAAAGTTCACACTTCATTCTATCTAAGCAGCTGGGACCCAATATTGGATTTCCACTTTCCTTCTAGTCTCATTATAGCTCTGCTCCTGAAGGTATTGCAATGACTTGGCACAGAGGAAGCAGGCTGCATGTTTTATTACCTGTGAACTAGCTGCGTGTTCTCCTGTTTCAGTTTGCTCTTCAGGTCTCCATTTGTCATGTTATCGTTCTCCAGTTCTGTCACCTTTTTTTCTAAAGAAGTGACCTAGAAAGAGAAGAGGATTTGAGTCTCTTTCACACCCACCCAACCTCTTGCATCTAAACCACAACGGGGGGGGCAAAGCGGCACTTGGATGCCAAAGGCAAAACTGAATACAAGGGTCTACGTTTCCAAGAGAGCGGGAGTGCATCTCGTTCTGATCTTCCCTGAAGTTCATGTCCCCCAAAACCTATCAATGCAAACGCACAATGAATTGACACTTAGAAGTGCATAGTTACCGGAATTAAATACAGAGAGAAATTAAGCTACGTAGCATCACTGTAATAGACAAGCGGTCATTACTTCATTTGCATGAACAACCCTCAGCGTCGTCCCACAACGAAGTGCAATGAGATTTAGTGCTTATGAGAGTGAATCCTCCAAGGTGCCAGGCAGCCTTAGCGTCTACCAAAGTGACTCTCACAGGACTCCCTTGAAGGGCCCTTGTAGAGTCAGCCTGTTGGAGGGAAAGGGATGCAGTGGGATAGGGCCCCAGGCTGGAAGGCAAAACCTGGGCTCCATACATAGCTTTGCCATGGACTTGCTGCTGCAGCTTGGGCAGGTCACAGAGGCCAAGAGAGCGTCGTAATTTTAGGTGCCCAACTTGAGATGCCTTGAGCCCGAGTTTGGATTTGGGAGTGCTCAGCTCCCTGAAAATCAAGCCCCTGTCAGGTGCCTCAGAAGCTGGGCTCAAAAACGAGGCACCTAAAGCTTGGGTTTGCTTATGTAAATTATGGACTTAAGCCCACGGGGCGTCAGCTTGGGAAACTGAGCTAAGTTGCAGCACATGAGCAGCTACCTCGATAATGGAATTGACAGACACAACGGGCCCAATCTCATTCACATCAACGCTTCTTCGTGCTGCTCTGGCAGCCCAGAGGGGCCATAAGTGGACGTACATGTCATTCATACTGACTTGATTGGTATATCAATTTACACTGCCAGAGCACTGTTAAGGGCTTTGTTTATACACAGAAGTAGTCCCACTATCACTATACCGGTGTAGTTAAAGCAGTACAACCGCTTAGGGCAGACGCAGTTATACTGACATAGCTGTTCTTGTGGGGGGAAAAAGAGAATAAACTACGCTGGCATAAAACACCTTTATGTTCTCTAGGACTGTACCCAGGCAAGAATTTTACTGGGATAAGTATTTTAGTTAAAAAAATAAAAACCAACCTCATGTGCAACTGAAATACTAATATAAAAGCTATGTTTTGACCAGGCATTTAGTGGAAGTGAGAATCAGACCCATTGTTGCTTTTTCATTTTCTTGCTCAGTGAAAGGCTTACATATTAATCAAGCTTAGACTTCATCATATTTCAATAAAGAATTCTTAGCTTGTACTTTCGTTCTCTTTTTGGTTAGGCTCTTCTACTTCTTTTGGGAGAGGAAGTGAATATTAACTTTGGGATATTCCATTATTACTCACTTTTCGTTAGAGATCCTGACTGAGGTCACTTGCCCATATCTACTAGCCACCTCTGGTGGCTCTTTCTGGTAGACAGACATGTCTCCGGCTGCACCAACAATAGCTCTGCAGAATCTAGCAATCATGATGTGAAGGCTCCTCACCTTTTCAGTGATATCATTATCACATGAGTCTATGCTGTCTCTGAACAAGTCCTCTGTGCTGCCATTGCTGCTGCTGAAGTTACTGTTGTGGAAGAGTTGTCTGGAAGATTAGAAGGATTATTTTACATCATAGGGGGGGAAAAAAAAAAAAAAAAGTCTTCCTATTTTGTGGACTGGCTTTGCACCTTGAATGTCCCAGCTAACATCTGTGCAATAGCTTCAATGTAACTTAACTATGTAGGAGTCTGATTACACATAACTTTGTAGTCCTATTTTAACCAATACGTTTATTCCATGATGCAAATGTTAAGTCAAAGTTGCATGTAACATCATGTTCACTAATATGCTAGATGCCAAATCTGGGAAAAGGTGAGACCTAAGTGATGTTGATAAGCATAGTTACACAGAAGCCTATCAGTTTTGCAGAACAAGTGGCACAAAAGTTTTCTTTATTTACAGAAAAAAACCACAAAAAACAAACAAACAAACAAACAAAACAAGAAGGTTCCACTGTGTGACATTGTAATATGCAGAATTAAGAATACTGAAGACAGGTTTGAAACTACCTGTTCGGAAGCTACATACAAGCTGCATGTTTGCAGATTTTCCTCACCACATTATGATGCTTTAACTTTGAGAGGGATGATATGCCACTGTCCGGTACGTACAAAGTCATTGCTTCCCAAAAAGGGCCAGCATTAAGATATCCTGGACCAGATCCAGGAAGAGTATTGCATTCCTCCCCCCACAAGTCCGTGTACTTGGCCTTAACTTGGACCAGAGTCTGGTCCGACCACCATTTTTAAACAGCTGGGCAATTCCCTTTGCCTTCTGGCAACAAAACTAGGTCAGGAAGGCAATAACAGTAATGCCTGATGGGACATAAGATGCAAACAGGTTAAAATAAATAAAAAAAAAAAAGCAGCGCAGGATGGCATCTTTTCAAACGCCAACAAGGGAACAACTTGCCAATTCACCTACTGGGCCAGCTTGTCCACTCCAAGAGCCTGGTACTGACTAGAATGGCTCTGATGAGTTTGCTCACCTGTGCAATACTGAAGGCTGCAGCTCTATAATCAGGGAAATGATATTCTTCCTAAATCCAGCACCCAAGTGGCTATGTTGGCCTCCAGACAGAACAGATTTTATTACACTTTCAGCAACATGACACTAACTTGGAATTCAGTTAGCTTAGCTTCCCACTCATGTGCAATGCCACACCTATACTGTCTCTCCTCCACATTGGTGGGTAGTTAATTCATGCCAGGAGGTGCTGAGCGAGTCTCTCAATTGAGACGTTACAGAATTAGACCTTAGTTGCTGACAAAGAACTACATTAAACTGTAAAGAGTGTGGAATAAGGCTGCATAGAAATAAGTCAGCCAGGCCGGTTAACAGGGGTTTGACTTCTGTTTTTTAAGCTAACTTAGAATTAAATATGCTACTTGACTGGGGAGGGAAGAGAGAAGGGGGAATCCTAACCTTAAGTGAGAAAAATCAGGGAGAAGAAGTTGCATTTCTTCTGATGCAGCTGCTTCCAACCTCAACCATGTCAAACCTCCTCCCCTAAAGCATCTCTTCTGCGCACCCTATTTGGTTTCCTTTGAGGGATTCATTCTTAGCATGAATCTGTGACATCAGCATGAATTCTGGTCACAAATGATTTCAAAGTACACAGAACAAGCTTACCTTCCAAAAGCTGTGCTTGAGATTTTTCGGTTGGGGCTACATGGAGACAGAAGGAATAATGTAGTAAGTAAACAGTGTATTTAGTTATTGTACAATTCAGTAACAATCTCAATTTAGTTGCCAGTTGAATTCTGTACAGAATATACAGCTGTCTTATTTTAGCTTTTAATTTGCTTCACCAAAAAAATGCTCATACAACTTAATCATAAACTACTCTAATAACTAATGGAACTCCTTGCCAGAGGATGTTGTGAAGGCCAAGACTATAACAGGATTCAAAAAAGAACTGGATAAGTTCATGGAGGATAGGTCCATCAATGGCTATTAGCCAGGATGGGCAGGGATAGTGTCCCTAGCCTCTGTTGGTCAGAAGCTGTGAATGGGTGACAGGGGATGAATCACTTGATGATAACCTGTTCTGTTCATTCCCTCTGAGGCACCTGGCATTGGCCACTGTCAGAAGACAGGATGCTGGGCTAGATGGACCTTTGATCTGACCCAGTCTGGCTGTTCTTATGTAACATGAAGTCGGGTGTAGTGCCGTAAGCTACTGTGATCACTAGTAAAATGAATCTGGGAATACTATATTCAGTACAAAAAGCCCTGTCACATTTAAACAGATTTTTGCCAGCTTGAATCAAAATGAAACTATAGTACAGTATCTGCTGCAGCTCACACACACACACACACACACACACACACACACACACAAATCCACCAGCTGCCCCTACTCCAAGATGCATGCATGGCTCTGTATCAGAGACTGATTGCACATCTTTTGTCACAGCAGAACGCTACTCTGAATTCAGGACTGTCAGTTGCAACATCAAATTTCATAACAAAATTGTCGAAGATGCAACCATCATGTTTTACATTTTCGCAGGTTACCTACTGCTGTGACAGCAGCTGTAACTGTTTCATAACATATACTATGCCATTGTTTTCTTATCAAGACTAGACGAAGTGCATTATGTTCTGGTTCCTGGGAACATGAAACAAGGCAAGCTTTGTTTTCAGTTTCTAGGGGGAGCTAAAGGTTTACAGATGAATTGCCACAGTAAGCAAGGGATTTGTAGAAATATTTAGACTCTTTCAGAGTCTAAGGAAAATGCTTTGCTATTGTCTATCTACATGTGGGTGGCAATACGGGTATAAAGGAAAAAGCTAGAACTCCTGAGGAGGTACAAGAAGTCACCATCATCCTGGTTTTAAAGTTGCATTGTTTTCCCAAATCTGGTTTTAGGTGAATAAAATCCTCAAGCCACTTGAATCAAGCCACAGAATCTAGAGATCCTGGGACAGATTCTCAGCTGGTGTAAACATAGCTCCATTGAATCAATGACCACAGCAATGGGGCTATGACAATTTACACTAGCTGAGGATCCATCCCAGAGACTCATTAGATCAACTCATCTCCCTCCGTGATAGAAACGTGCTACAGAGAACAATCTCAGCCAAGTAACAGTGTTTTATCCACGGGTGCTGAGCTCTAGGGCTTCCCACTTCCCTGGGGAGGTTGTGCCACAGGCAAATACCACCCACACTCTTCAATTCAAGATCTCATTGTTTAAGTATTTAAAATGAAGAGGACATTAGTGCTCCAACTGAGAAATAGTTTCTTGATAGTAGGGAGAAGTTCTTGTTAAGATCAGACAAGATAGCAAGGTTTGAATGTCCTTGTTGCAGAATAGCATAGAAGAACTGCTTGTTGCATTTGATACTAGCTAGATGTGCTATATTGGATACAAGTAAACCAGAAAAAGGATGGGGTATATTACTGCAGTTTCCCCTTCTCATTTAGTAGCTGTTGCTTTGACTGCTGGCTAACCCCATTTCAAAAGAGACTGCTGAGAACAGAGTGCTGGCCACTCACCTGTTTGCTTTCAAGTTTTTCAGCCTCGCTTCCAAGTCATTAAGCAGGTTTATTTTTTTGCAGCACTGTGAGCAGTAGACATCCAATAACTCGCTGTTATAAATGTGCCTCATTTTCCTTGGCGTTTGCCCAGCACTGTTGGCGGGAAAGGAGATAGGTTACTGGCTATTGTTACTAATTCAAATTAAATTTCCCTCTTGCTGGTATTTCATAAATAGTCATGTTGCAGTGAGTGGACTTGGGAATGCACTGCCACTCCCATCACAGCTGCTCTGTCAAGGCCAGCTACAGGAGCAAAGATGGGGATCCCAATGGGCTCTGGAACAACTATATGCTATTAATTACCACAATACCAAATCTCACTTGGAGGAGGGATTCTAAAAGAGCAAATGATTTCTGCTTTGTCTACACCAGTGGTTTTCAAATTTTTTAGGCTGCGTACCCCTTTCCAAATAATGCAGTCTGCCGCATACCCCTATCTGAGATAGGGTCACAATATACCCATGATTAGATTGACAAGTCTGACTAAATAAAATGTGTTGTCTGCTATTATAGGGTTTTTCTTGTGTACCCCCAATGAGCTCACATACTCCTACGGGGTTGAAAACCACTGGTCAATGCTATCAGAACCACCGAGAGTCCGATCCTCTGTTATTCTGAGCCCAGAGTAATGGGAAAAGACAGGATCAACTGATTGCAGTTCAGCTTCTCTCTCTCTCCCCAAGTACTAAAGAGTGAGTACTTCCTGAAGAGATTTAAGACATTCAGGTTCAATCTGCTTATTTATTTTTTCCCAAAACAAACTCATCCATCCTTACAAGACATGTCTTTTTGTAAGGTAATATTTACTACACAGTGTTAGAATGCTAAAAAGGAAGGAGACTTTCATACTAGTCATCCCCAAACATTGCAAAAGCACTAACATTGCTCAAGGTCTAATCTGATTTCCAGCTTTAAGTCAGTCAATTTCAAATAGTTGCAAAATCCAAAGTATTGCAATATATAAAGAGAATCAATCTAGGAGCAAAGCTAGAGGGCTTATTGCAGCATGACCTGACATTACAAGCACTGGAAATGTTGCTATGGCTTTTACAAGAAAGACATTTGCCAGTAGTGTTGTGGGCAGAAATTGAAATCCCAAGAAGTTCTGGTATGGCCCCTGTACACGTGCTCAGAAGAAAACACTGTCAAAATAAATAAGAACAAGTAGCAACCTGGAAGACACAGATGAGCCAAGGTCAGAGTAGGCGTTGGTTCTGGTCTCATCATCAGGGCATGGACTACTGGGAGTATAATCCACGTCGTCTCCTTCCCCATAGTCTTCAAATTGTTCCTCATTACTGATCAGAGAGGCGGTGGAATAGGTGGAGAGGTCAGAGGCTGCAGAGGGGTTGTGAGGACTTGACCTGAAACAAGACATCAGAATGGGTAGGCGTCCAACCTGTCTCATAAGACTGCCTTTTGCCCAAGGCAGCGTTTCTCAGCTGGCTTGGGTTGGCAACTCCTTATTCAAAGTCAAAAGCTTTCAGGATCCACTTCCATTTACTAAAAAACTATCCCCAATTACAACAGTG
Source organism: Malaclemys terrapin pileata (assembly GCF_027887155.1). Taxonomy (NCBI): domain Eukaryota; kingdom Metazoa; phylum Chordata; order Testudines; family Emydidae; genus Malaclemys; species Malaclemys terrapin. The sequence continues at coordinate 9,485,677 of NC_071517.1, forward strand.
GGTGTCTGTGTTTTGTGAGTTTGACAGGACAACTGAGCTTGAAGGGTAAGGGATGGGGCAATCAGTGAAAAGATTCTTTACTTTAGATTGTAATAACGTTTTCAATGCCTCATGCTCCCTTGCCGTTCACGAGCTTCCTCCTCTGGTGCGGAGGGTGTCCCAACACATAAAGCTGACCTAAGGGCTCAGGAAGCACTTTAAAGAATTGGGGTAGAGAACAGGGTTAAATAAGGCTGACGGTCACATGACAAGTCAGTGGCAGAGCCGGAATGAAATGGGAGCCTGACTCAAATCTCCTAGACAACACGGCTGTTTCTGTATTACTGCTGTTTTTACTAGAAGCTAGACTCCTCTGCGAGAGATTTCACAAGCAGGGCCCGTTAATTTGTAGCTGGTCTCTTCTGGAATCTAAAGTTTAAACAAAGCAACATTTTAAAGTGAATGGTGGCTGGATGGCCACATCCTGCCCCCTGCCAGTATTTCAGATGCAGGCTCTTGTTTTTCCCTCCGTTGCGGAGATGCACTTGTAATTCATATTTCTATGGTCAGTAATTTACAATGCAAGAATTTAGGGCAACTCAAGTCTTGCATGGGACAAGAGGACATTTGGGACCATGCACATAGGCAGGCTTATATTCTGCTAGAGGAGATCTATCAGATTATTACTCCCTGAAGAGGGGCAGATAAAATACTTTGCTGACTAGTTACTAAACACCTTCTGTTCTTAAAGGTTGCAGTAAGGATTGTGCATGGAAGGGTTCTGGGGACCAAAATTCGTATAGACACAACAGCTGCAGTTACTGTCTTAGATGCTCATCTGGTCCCCCATTACCATAGCTTCTGAGCACCTCAGTCTTTACCCTCAGATCCCCACTTCAAGGTAGGGGAGGGCGATTATCCCCATTTTACAGAGGGGGAATGGAGGCACAAGGAGACTAAGTGACTTGCCAAAGGTCACTCAGGAAGTCTGTGGTGGATCAGGGATTTGAACCCAGGTGCTCCAAGCTAGCACCCTAACCACGGGATCATCCTTCTCCAGGCCTACTGCTTCCCATAACCAGAATTTACTGGAGGCCTAGACCTTGATCCTCTTCTGTTATCTAGACCTACAACTCCTGAAATACTTCAGTGGTTGGGACCTTAACCCCATCCCTCCCATAGTCTATGATTGGCAGATGTGCAGTGAATGAGGCATGGGAAGAGAAAGGAGGGTCATGATTAAGGCAGTTGAATACTGCCCTGGAGAGTTGGATTCTATCCCTGCCTCTGAGGTTCTACACGATGCTGGGCAAGTCACTTACCCCAAACTTTTCAATGTGGTCACTGATTGCCTGATCCTCCTTTTCTGGGTGCCTGACATGACTTTTTAACATCGCAGGCCTGGGCCAACAAACTGAACGGCGCCTCCTGACATGTCAGGGGGAATCCACCGCACAGAATGGCAACGCAACGCTCCTCACCTACACCTGCAAAGCCTGTTCAGCCCAGCCCTCACATCCTTTGAGCGTGATGGAAGAGTAACTAAGGCTGAAGAAGGACCTGCACGCTCCGCTGCTTTGTGGTGGAGTCACACTGGAGCCCTCAGGCAAATGGGCTCCAGGAGGTAGGAAGGTGAACAAGAAAAATCCACCCGCTTTTGGCAATTAGCACAATGATCAAACTCCATCAGAACTCAGCCAGAACTATCACTATAAAACGTGACTCTATCCCAGCCGAGGTGCCGTGGACATGCGTTAACCCTACTGGAGCAGGCGAACAAGTCAGAAGACACACGAGCTGAGATTTCCACGGCTACGAGGGAAGATGGATGACCAAATCCATTCATTTTAAATAGAGGGATCTGGACACCTAATTCCAGGTGTCCAAGAACCTCAGCCCAGACAGGCCTCAAACAAGAGCGATCAGCTGGTTTAACCTCCCCTCCCCTGCAAAAGACTCATGTCTTGACAGGCACCTCACCACTCACTTGTCTACAGGCAGAAAGAGTCCACTGAGCACGCTGTCCTTCTCTTCACTGCCACACACGTCGGATGCTTCAGAGCTCTGCGCGCTCTCAATGGCACTGTCCATGTCGGACTCATGGTGGACCTCTTGCTGGGCCAGGGTCATCGTGTCTTCATCAGGAAACAGCTCTGACTCACTGTACGCGCTTTCACCGTCCAAATAGGCACCGTCCTGGATTTCGCGACCCTGTCCATGGAAGGGAAAGACCAGTCAGGAGACATACAAGTTTGCGGCAAGATTTTGCCAAGTAAATGGAAGCAGCAGCCATATCCCTCTCCTGGAAACACCATCGGCATGCTGGTATTTGCATCAGAGTTGCATTTAAAGGGTTACTTTTGTAAGGTCTGATCCTGCAAACACTCAATGCACAGAGCTTCTCCTAAAGCATAAAATATTGCACACCTCTAACCAGCGTTACATAGTGTTACAGAGAGCCAGCTGCAGGAACACTTGTCTGGAACCACAACCTGCCTTCGACAGCAAGTGTCAACTAGGGCAGAACTGACTCCTGTTCACAACTGGGCGTGTATGTCCCAGTCTTGCGCAACTGGAAATCTCTGGTCTCCAATATTCATCTATATGCAATGTCCTTTTCCCATAGTGTCCTTTACCAAGAAAGGTAGGTAGGGAACAGATTTTCACTGGTCAGATAATAATATAACCTCTCAGTAGAAATGCAGGACCTAGTAGTAGCTATTTGCTTATTTGTTGAAAGGAAGAAGAATTTTGGGCCCAAATCTCCCCTCCACCGTACAACAATTACTACAAGTCATTAGCCAGATACATTTTTGTATGCTTTCCAGTTTTGTTGTTATCCAGACATCTCTTCCAGCACACAGCAGTGCTGGTATACGCGTTTGCATATACCGGGAGCTGTGGTCTATCCTTGTGGGTGCTCAGTTATTTTCTCTATGCTTTGAAAACACAAGAACCAGTCAAACGCCGAAGATTAATCTTCGCTTGTAAAATTAAAGAAGCCCCTTACTAAGAGGACATTATATAGGAGAAGCAACGTCCGACATGAGATGAGTGTGGTTTGACTAACAGCTTTGTCACCCAGCTGAAGCAACAAGGAACTACTCTTGACCAGAAGAAAACTTCAGCGTCTTAAAACCAGCCATTGGTAACAATCGTTACTAGAAATTCAGGTCTTATCTACCCCGGAAGGCTGACGTCGGAGGCACTAGCAGGATTATAATGTTACAGAGACCAAGTTTGGGAGCCCTGATTATATGAAAGCAAAACGGATTTTTTAGTCAGACTTTCAAACTTAGTGTTTTAAATAACTATTTCATGCCAATAACTTAAAAAAAGTTGGGTGGAAAGCTCAGTAAACTAACGCTTCAAACCCCCCCTCCCCCACTAATTCACTTAAGGGCACCCACTCCAATTCCCTGGGTCCTCCAAAAGTTAGTCCAGCAAAAATAGGGGTGTGGGTGGGGGAAACCAGATTATTTTGCATTCCATCTATTTTTAAAGCACTAGTAGGCTGGGATTTTAAAAAGGAGCCTACAGGAATTAGGTGCTTGTATCCCATGGGACTTGGGCACCTAGCACCCTTTGGCCAGCTGTAGTCTGGGACTACACATGTTCAGAGTTATGCACATGTGCAAGTCTTTGCAGGGTGGAGGGGCCTAAGTTTGACTTTGAGACCGAACCAAGATGCCAGTTACTTGTATTCATGGAATGCCACCGCTGACAGCCAGTGAAGAAATAAATAAATTATATATAAAATGAAGAACTGCTCCCTCTTATACGTCACTGTTAGGTATGCCGTCACCGACCTTCATATCTCTAGACTGAGACAAGTTGTTTCCACAAGCAGTTAACTCTCTGCTGGTTCCTGCCACAGCTCTAAATCAGATATACCTTGCAAAGGAACATCCCTTATGCAAATTACTGTAGAGCCCTACTGATATTGCAGGACTTTGGACTCATTTGTTTCTAGGAAGTGGATTTCCTCCTCAACATATACTCTGAATGCTCACTGATGTTAAATAGGAATTATATACCCAGGTTAAGGGCCAGTGTATTTAAAGAGCACTTTAATACAGATCTTTTCCATGTTAATCATATTAAACAGTGACTTTGGTCTAGAGGTAACATTTTCAAAAGTGCCTAAGTGACTTTTGAAAATGGGACTTAGCCACTTTTGAAAATATTACCTGAGATCTACACATCACTACATTAGTCATAGGGTAGGTAGTGTTGCCTCGTGGCTAGATCATTGCACTGGAATCCAGAGACTTGGGTTCTATTCCTGGTTCTTCTGCTGGGTGACCTGGGGCACTTTCCCTGCCTCAGTTTCTTCATCTGAGAAACAAGGATAACCATTCTTCCCTCCTTTATAAAATGTGAATATATATTTATATACAAAAATTGTGCTGCTTATTTTTTAACTTGGACATCCACAGGCCCAGAATGGGCATGAATCACCCCGGATGTTTGTTGCAGCTTGGTAACCCACATGGCCTCAGAGTTGCCACATTTCTTAAGGGTTTAATGCAATTAATCACTAGCTGCTGTTACAGAAACATCCAGCTCTGTTAAAAATTCTGTGACCCAAGAGAAGGTGGCACTCTGGAAGTCTTACTGAAAAATGTATTGCTTAAGTAAATCTTTACACAGCAGGTAAATCTCACTAATATTAAAACAAATTAGTGTGAGAAATTGAAGGTCAACAGCAGCATGACAGACTCATTCCAAATCCTGTAGGTAATCGCTTACATTTCATTTTCTAATAATAGGAGCCCCGACTCTAAAAAGGTCCATTAGCAATTAAATATACAGTCACTCTCTCCAGAGTGCTAGGTGCTCATTTGCCTCCTCCCTACCAATTTGCGACAGGCTAATAAGCCACATTTATATTACAATGTATATTTATAATAAGTCACAGCCCACACTGTACCTAGCTCTTGTGTCAGCATCACATTGTTTCTAATGATAATTATTCCTCTACTCTTTAAGATCTCCACTTCTAACCCCTTCTAGGTTACAGGCGTTGGGAAACCATCACCTTCAGTCAGAGCTTAAATTCTCAGTATTTTCCAGAGCCCTGGGGCTTTAGCCCTGTGGACATGACAGGGCTTGGGGCTTCACAGCCCTGCGGGTTTGAAAATATTTACTGGAACTCTGCTCCGGGCAGCTCCGGCTGAATTTAAGCCCTGCCCCTGGTAGCCAGTTTACTGCAGAAGTGTGCACAACTCCTCAGAAACTTGCTTTATACCCAGAGGAAGCTAATCATTATAAAGCCAGACATAACAGCCACTTCAAGAAAAGGAGTCCATTGGCTCACCTGACAAGAGTTGCTGCCCATGAACTACGAGGAACTCCCCCGTTAGCACAGTACAGGCCATGCATGCAGCCAGCCTATCAAGTGGATAGGGCAAACTGATGGCTTGTTGCGCTCTAGAGCTTTGCCACCAGATGGAAGACAGTCTTGCCTTTGTATTAGACAATTTCTCCCCCTCCATGGAACGCTATAAAAGTTCTCAGCACGAGCTGAATAACATGCCTGTTGATGGTATAATAGAAGCACTACCTTCTTAAACAATACAGGGGGTTGACGGCAGCTGTATGAAACTGCTTGGGGTTTTGGAAATGTCAGGAATGCCAGAGGGCAGTCAAAGGCGCATGGTAAAATGAGTTAATCACATCTACATATATGGGATGCATGAATGTATAGAGTCACGGAATTATATAACTTAAGGCCAATCTTCTTTACAAATACAACCCTATCAGGAGACTTGATTCTACCACATTTAGTCTTGCTTTGTTGATGGGATTTTGGTGTTTTAACCACAGCTCCAAACTGCGGGAAGGCAAGCACACCACTTGTGGGAGTCAAGGTTCAAAAATATTAAAGCCATCTGTATTACTGAAGGCCATACAAGTTCTGTTAGTTAATGGCAAACACGTGAAACAACGCTTCCTAGTGCTTTGAAACAAAACCGTGCAGATGCTCCAAGCTCAGCTTGGCTTTTTATGATCTTTCAGCGGTCAGGCTCTGAGATCTGTTAGCTGAAGAGTCATTGCTAGAGAACACACACTTTTAGCTCTGGACCTATCACAAACTTATACTCTTGCCACTTATAAAGATATCTAAATGATGCTTAAGGCACATGAGGTTATAAACTTCCAGGGACTATGCACAGAATTCAATTTTAATATTTTTTTTTGTAATTGACAGAGAATATCAATGTTTATTTTAAGCATTTTTCTAATTTTTATCTATTTAAATTTTCACAATTGCACAAAATTATGGGGACGGGGTCAACGTTACATGTGAAAATATACAAAGTAAATATCCTTAAATCAAACTCTAGTAAATGCTCAAGCAGCATTTTTCTTACTTTGCCTATCTGTAAGTGTCAATCATTGATGGAAATATTTTTTCATCAGTTTGTGTGAACAGACAGTGAAATTGAGGTTTACAGAGAAACATAGAATCCTTCCAAGCCTAAATATTCACAAATGGAGCTGCAATAGGTCACAGGAAATGACAAAGAAAATAACCCATGACCTGTACAGGGGAAAAAAAAAAAAAAACAAACAGCCACAAAACCCACCACTAGAGAGATTAAAGCTGGAGTTAGTGAATACCATTACTAAGCAACATGCTTTGCGAGTGTACATTACTAGCTAAAGCTATCAAAATATTTCAATCTTTAAGCATTAATATCAGTAATCTCAGCTTCATACAATACGGTCAGTGCTGAAAGTACATTTAGCACAAGAAGCTTATATACCCCCGTCTACAAGATGACACTTGTGCTCATTTTTAAAAAAAAGTTTCTGTTCGAAGTTAAATCTCTCTCATTTTTTTCCTACATTGCCTAGAAATAAAGCATTCCTGTACAAAATAAGAGATTGATTGGAACACATGCTATTCAGCTTTTCTTTAAAAAAAACAAAAAACAAAAAACAAACAACCACCATGATATTTAGGTAGGGTTTAAGAGGCATAGAACATTGCAACCCCAAGTTATTCATTGTTTAAAAAAAATCCACACATAAGCTTACAGAGGAAATAGAAAGGCAATGATACAATTGGAAAATGAATTATACACCTGGATTCTTACTATAGTCTGCTCCCTATTTTTCTTGGTATAGTCGAGACAATAAAATTGTGACTAATGGTTTTGGAAGGTTCCTGTAAAGCAGACAGTACCGCATGTCAAACAATACTAAACAGCTTGGGATTAAGTGAAGCAACGCTCGTATTAGTATCTAATCAAGTACTCAAGGTATTCCAAAGTGCTTTACAAGCCAGTGAGACAGATAATTCTGCAGCAAGTGCTTAATTTTCAGCAATATTTTGTTCTGCAGGAACACCTGCTGTCTGTGGATTCCAGAACACTTAGCAAAAATTAATGAATTCCCTTCCTCGAGGGGCAATGGTGAGGCTTAAGTCTTATCCACATTCAACACAGATGAATAAACTGGGGCGGAGTGGTTAGTGACTTTTAGACGGTCACAGCAAGTTCGAAGGACAGCCAAGAACAGAACCCAGATTTCTGTGCTCTATTAGAACTGACTGTCTTCCTTTGAGCCCCATGTAGGCAATCACAGCAGCCATTTTGAAGCTCAATGACTAGATGGTTCGAGGGAACACAACTTGGGGGGGTCTGACCCTGAAGGTTAATAGGCTGAACTGTCGCCAGGTTGGAAGTGACAGAGATCGTTATCACTAAAATGCTTCAATACTTTAACTTAGCTAGACACTAAAAAAATAATAATAATCATGGACTGAATAGAAACATTGGATTTATGGCTTATTACAACAATCTATAACCTACTAACAACTCTCACAGCAGCTTCCCCCACCTTCCCTGGTGTTAATGCGCCACTTCACCTTGAATGGTCCCATGAAATATGCATTAACTGCTAATGTGAAACAATCTGCCCTATCTTGTATTTAGCTGTGACACTCTGACTAAGACTATGTCTACAATAGCACTTCTGTTTATGTCACTCAGGGGTGTGGGAAAAAAAAACAAACCTTACCCATCTGAGCCACATAAGTTACACGGATAGAAGCGCCGGTGTGGACAACACTATCCGCGGGAAAGCATCTCCGCTCGTTGAGGGGTGGTTTAATTACGTCGATGGGGAGAGCTCTCACCCGTCAGCATAGAGCGGCTACATGCGTGATCTTACTGTAGCACAGCTGCATCGGTTCAGCTGTAAGCTGGCTAATGTAGACATGGCCTAAGTTTCCCAGACCTGAAGAAGAGCTCCGTGTAAGCTCGTCTCTTTCACCAGCAGAAGTTGGTCCAATAGAAGATATTACCTCATCCACCTTGTGTCTCTAATATCCTGGGACCGACATGGCTGCAACAACACTGCGTACATTCAAATACTGACCGTTATCATTTGAAAATTGGCATCTCTCTGCCAACGAGCAGTCTGGACATGCCCACGTGAATCCTTTCAGATCTAAGGGCTTTTCTACACTGGCAATTAACAGCGCTGCAACTTTCTCACTCAGGTGTGTGAAAAAACACCCCCCTGAGCGCAGCTAAGCGCCAGTGTAAACTGTGCCAGCGCTGGGAGCTACGCCCCTCGCTGAGGTGGTTTTTTTAGAGCACTGTGAGAGCTCTCCCCCAGCGCTATGCCACGACCACACAAGGCATGTTAAAGCGCTGCCCGCGTAGACTACCCTAAAAGGAGGTACATACAGTTGCTTGCAAGTACTATCCAGCTATCTGGCCTCTAAAACCATAGCATAAGATTACCTCACAAGTATTGAAGTTTATCCTCCCGACATCCTCTAGGGCAGTGGTCCCCAACCTTTTTCGTCTGGCGGGTGCCAGACGAGCCACGGAGGACAGTGGCGGCGGACAAGCATCCGCCGATGTCAATAGTTGTCGCCACTTGTCGGCGGCATTTCGGCGGCTACTCCTATTGACGTCGCCGCTTATCGGCAGCATTTCGGTGGATACTTGTCCACCGGCCAGTATGCGGGCGCACTCAGATACCCTGGCGGGTGCCATGGCACCTGCGGGCACCGCATCGGGGACCCCTGCTCTAGGGTGTTGAAGTACAAAAATCAGAAGCAGATTTCACCCCAAATTACAACAGTTTAACTGTCTAGTTAGTTAAGACTGGGATTTCCAAGCATATAATTGACAATAGTCTTGATCACGTGACCCCAGCCAGGACGCCTGCACACAATTTCAACCACTTCCCTCAGAGTGGTCTTCCTGCTTTCATATTGATTCTGCCAGTTTGATCCTAATTAGTAACAGTATGTCAGAGTTGTCCTTCCATCCCAGACTAAACACCAGAAAAAAGTCACCTCAGCACAATGGGAGGGGAACAGGTGCCATGGAGAGATACGCAAGGCTTGGCAGCCTCCCATCTAAATACTATTTAGCATCACAAACCTACTAGAAAAATAGGCTCTTGTCCCCATTGCAAAAAGCCTATTGAATTTGAAGGCCAACATCTCACACTATTTAGTATGGGGGAAGGTTCTGCTAGAAAACTTCCAGCTACCCTGTGCTTTCTGCACATTAAGTGTATTTAAACCAACAGTTACATCCACATTTTAAAGAGATATGTAATTTCTCCTTCAGTTCTCAGAAGGATGTAAAAAGCAGGTGATTTACTCACCAGTTGTTTGAATGAAAGTGGCAGAAGTCCTGCGTCTGGCGAGACAAGTGCAGAATGAAGCACTCAGATGAGCAGTTAATAAATCGTGTTTCTACATTTCAGTTCACTGGGAAGTTTTAGAACTTCCTATCAGCAGGCAAGTCTCACCCACCCAGCTGTGGCCGGTGGGCAACCATATGAACGAATGCCTTCAATTAAGCCTTCAGAAACAGGTAGAGGGGAACAGTAGCCTTGCCTAGCCCTCTGGTCTAGCAAGAAGGGACGACGGCAGGAATTCCAAAGCAGCTGGTGTTTAGAATAAATCTTTGAAAGAATCAGAGATCAGTATGTGGAGAATTACTATTCTATTGAGCTATTCAAAGTGAGAAGCTATTTTAAGGCTACAAATTACAGTTTGTTCATTGCAGTTGCTCTGTGTGACTGTTTAGTTACTTGGGTCTAACATTTAAAGTTCAATTTTAGAGTTAACCTGACACAAAGCTGGAGTGTGCTGAGAAGGGGTTTCTAGGAGAGGATAGGCTGATTCTAAAGAATACCATTAAATGCTGGACAGCATCCCATAAAGCTGGTAAGAATCGAGGTACAGTGCAAGAGCCTGACTATAGTCTAGCGTGCTGTCAGTCATCTGCATGTAGAAGATAACATTACTGGCTCACACAGTGGTGCAATTCAGGACCAGTGTGTTGACTGAAAAACAAAACTTCTACTTCTGTGCCCTTCACTATGTGAGCACAAGACAAAGCCAGGGCTTTTCAACAGTTGCTTTGTGCTCTTTTTTAAGAAAGTGTAAGTTGACCCTCAGTTTCCAGTGCTAATGAAAATAATTAAGCAATCAATTTGCAAACATCTAGAAGATAATAAGGTAATAAGTAACAGTCAGCATGGATTTGTCAAAAATAAATCGTGTTAAACCAACCTGAGAGCTTTCTTTGACAGGGTAACAAGCCTTGTGGATGGGAGGGAAGCGGTAGACGTGGTATATTTTGACTTTAGTAAAGCTCTTGAGACGGTCTCGCATGACCTTCTCATAAATAAACTAGGGAAATACAATCTAGATGGAGCTACTATAAGGTGGTGCAAAACTGGTTGGAAAACCGTTTCCAGAGAGTAGTTATCAGTAGTTCACAGTCATGCTGGAAGAGCATAATGAGTGGGGTCCCGCAGGGATTGGTCCCGGGTCTGTTCAATATCTTCATCAATGATTTAGATAATGGCAGAGAGAGTACACATATAGTTTACGGATGATACCAAGCTGGAAGAGGTTGCAAGTGCTTTGGAGGATAGGGTTAAAATTAAAAATGATCTGGTCAAACGGTCTGAAGTAAATAGGAAGAAATTCAATAAGGACAAATGCAAAGTACTCCATTTAGGAAGGAACTATCAGCTGCACATATACAAAATAGGAAATGACTGCCTAGGAAGGAGTACCGCGGAAAGGAATCTGGGGGTCATAGTGGACCATAAGCTAAATATGAGTCAATAGTGTAACATTGTTGCAAAAAAAGTGAACATCATTCTGGGATGTATTAGCAGCAGTGTTGTAAGCAAGACGCAGAAGTAATTCTTCCACTCTGATTAGGCTTCAACTGGAGTATTGTGTCCAGTTCTGGGTGCCACATTTCAGGAAGGATATGAACAAATTGGAGAGAGTCCAGAGAAGAGCAACAAAAATGATTAGAGGTCTAGAAAACATGACCTATGAGGGAAGATTAAACAAACCCAGTTTTTTCAGTCTGGAGAAAAGACGACTGAGAGGGGACATGATAACAGTTTTCAAGTATGTAAAAGGTTGTTACAAGGAGGAGGGAGAAAAATTGTTGTTCTGAACCTCTGAGGATAGGACAAGAAGCAATGGGCTTAAATTGCAGCAAGGGAGGTTTAGGTTGGACATTAGGAAAAACTTCCTAACTGTCAGGGTGCTTAAGTACTGGAATAAATTGCCTAGGGAGGTGGTGGAATCTCCATCACTGGAGCTTTTTAAGAGCAGGTTAGACAGACACCTGTCAGGGATGATCTAGATAATTAGCCCTGCCACGAGTGCAGGGGACTGGACTAGATGACCTCTTGAGGTCCCTTCCAGTTCTATGATTCTGATGCCTGAAAATGGTTTGTAGACTGGAGCTAGCCCAGGAACTGCAGGAGTCAGAAGTGTTTGCACTACACCACCTGTCACTGTAATTGGTGGTAATAGAAGTGCCAGACCGTTTAATATCAGGGTCCAATTTGAAGCACTCCTTTTCAACGTACATGGTTTTTCTGGGAAGTTCTGGACATGAGCAGGTACTGACATTAGTGATTTTAGCAGAGAACTAATTGAAGCAGCTAAGAAAGTTGCCTTCCCTGTCGAGATTAAAAGATAGCATTGATTGCCACGCTCACTTAGCTGCTGCTATCAGTTGAATGCAACACGAGCATTAATGCTCTAAGCTGTAGATAGGGTGTGTCTCTGGGGAGGGCGAACAGGCTGGGTTTGTGAAGGTCAGCACCCCGGCATTAGCAACCGTGGAATATTTCCCCCCAGTTTCCACAGTGCAGATAGGTTTTCTGCCACTGGTTCAAAGTGTCTGACTCAATCTCTTTCCAGCACAGCACATCTTTTCTTCTGAAATGCAAGACATTTTCCATTCTGACTTATATAGAATATTTAAAAAACAAAAAAACAAAAAACAAAAAAACAAAAAACAAACCTACCTATACTGTGTTTGTTACAAATGTCACTTTAAAACCAAGGTGACCACTGCTAGCAGGAGATGGAGGAGCCCAATTAATATTGACATTTTAGATAACAGTTCACGGTGTTTACACAATGTGAAACTCTTCTCATCACCAAGCTTCTAGATTGCTGACCTGAGCAAACCGGAGTCACAGTCCTCTTTCAGCATTATAAGTTTATGGCCGATAAGCCAACAAAGAGGGTTATCTTGGAGTCAGGAGGGGGAGGGTGCTCCAACCTGACTCCACAGTCATCTGCAGAGGGAACAGCAATCCAGATGCCTCTTTCCTGAAGGTCTCGCCCTCAAGATAGAATTGTTAAGCACATGCTGAAAAGCAAGTTAGGGTGAGCTGTGTCCCAGCTGCAGGGTACATGCTAAGAGAGCATCTCTGTTTTATAAAGCCTGGGTAACACTTAAATATATTCAGTGTACCATGGCGCTTGCCAAAAATAAGTTCTTACCACCACAGGGTAAACTTGGCATAATTAACACTCATGAGAAATCTTTGCTTTAAGTCACAGCAATCTCTTTCCTTTTTACAGCCCAAGAGCAGCTTGAGGGTGGGGTGTAGGACAGAGGCATGGCTGTCAAACTCTCATTGGGGATCACTTCCTCAGACTCTTCTTCTCTCTCAGAGCCTTGTCTAAATAAACATTTGTACCCTTTCCTTGCAGTGGTGCACGAGCATTTACCACCATTGTACCATAAGCAATTTCACCACGGTGTCATCTTGGTGAGGGGATTGCAAACACCGCTGTGCCCCGGTGCTCCAGCTGGCTAACCCCAGCCAGCTGTCATATTAGCCACGACAATCCTGACACACATCAAAGCTAAGTCATGATTCATTTAGCGCTAGTTAACACGTGGTCGTTCCACAATGTAGACAAGCCCTAAGATACCATTCAGCTAAAAATCAAAGCTGCTCTGAAATGATACTACTGCTTCCTGAGTGCAATGTTACACCATGCAATGAAGCAGACAGGTGTGCTGGAGAGAAGCACTTACGGTATTTTCTCTCTCTTCACATGTGGCTCAAGCTTCTGAAGAAATGGCTTCTCAGTCCAATTCTGCAACTAACTCTAGTGTGTAAAGTACAAGATGTTCATTCTAACTAGCATTTTCTGCTCAGAAGATCGATCGCTGAGCTCAGGCACACAAGAACTGTAGCATTTCTTTTCCTTGAGAAGCATCAAGGGCAAAGAATTGGATACACAGTAATTTAGAGAGAAGTCTTGCTGGGGGTGCACTAGGCATATGGATAAAAAGCTCCTCTAGCAGACTTATTGCAGATCTGGGTGGCTGTGGGAGGAAAAATCTGGGTGCAAGAAGCAGCCAAACATTCCCTAGAATGAAGGAAAGCAGTTTGATTGCATCAGGGATGTGCTTTTTCTGGCAGGAGGGAAAGATGTTCATTGGTATAGTGTTGGAAAAGGGGATGGATGGACATGGAATACAGAAATCAAAAGCCGTGTATTGTGAAATAAGGGATTGCACAAGAATTATGGGGAAATCATATTTAAGTAGGAAGTAACTTGTTCCTTGCCTTTGAAAGTGAATTCAGAAGGAAAGGGTACTGTTGGAGCTGAACAAGAGCAAAAGGTATTTTAAAAAAAATATCCTATCACTATCCAGTGCCTAGGCAACAGAGAATGAGAAGTTCTTCCAACCCCTCCTACCACAAAGGGCAGGGTCATTTTTGTTAGGTTCTGCAAAATTCTTCACAGCTGGCCAGGTCAAGGAGTGATTTTTCCATTTATTGTACCCAAAAAGTTTTTTTTTTTTTTAATTTTTTTGACCTGGAAGATAAACAACAACAACAACAAAAACCCCTTTCCTCTCTCTGGTAAATCCAGAGCAGATTAAGTCAAATTTCCTGAAAACTGCAAAATAAAATAAACCTCTGGGCTAAGCCCAAGGCTGGGAAGTTCCAGCACTGATTAGAAATCTCTCATTCTAATACTCATTTATAGCTCTTCTCATCAAGAAGTCTCAATACGCTTTAGAAAGGGGGATAAGGATACAGAAGGGAAAACAGAGGAACAGAAAGGTTAAGAGTTACATCAGGGGTTCTCAAACTGGGGGTCAGAACCCCTCAGGGGGTCACGAGGTTATTACATGGGCGGGGGAGTCGCAAGCGGTCAACCTCCACCCCAAACCCCACTTGCCTCCAGCATTTATAATGGTGTTAAATATATTAAAAACGGTGTTTAATTTATTGCAGGGGGGGGGGGGGTTTGCACTCAGAGGTTTGCGATGTGAAAGGGGTCACCAGTAAAAAAGTTTCAGACTCACTGGGTTACATTTTCAAGCACCTGGGTTCCATTTTCAAAAGTGAGTTGGGCACGTAAGTCTCAGAGGCACTTCTAAGTACCAAGTCACTTTTGAAAATGGGACTTAAGTGCTTCTGAAAATTCTTACCCTAAGTGATTTAGGTCTGGTATACATGTAAGACAGCATAGCTACCGCTGTGAAAAAAACTACACCTCTAGCGACACAGCTATTCTGACAAAACCCCCATCTAGATGCCGCTTTGTTGACAAAAGAGGCCTTCTGTCAGCTGAACTAATGTTCAGGGAGGTGGTGTTCCTACACTGGCAAAAAAAAAAAAAACCTTCTGTCGGCTATGCTGTGCCTACACCAGGGGGCTATGCCAACACAGGCTTAAAGTCACACAGCAAGTCAGAGTCAAAGAGATCTAGAACTCTACTGGTTACAAGCCTGTGAAAAGAGGGGATTCATTTTTAATGGAAGCCTGAACGTAGCCTTAACTAGAACTTTGATTCACAACAAAGCCTGTAACGTATACCCCCAAGAAGAAAGATACGCTAAAGGGGATCAACTCGTATGTTAGCTATTTAGGTTTCAGTTTAATCACGTTAAGACACTACAGCTTTTTTTTAAGTTGCCAACATAGAAAGCAGTGTAAAAATCCATTACAATATGGAATTTGAGCCAGCAAGACCAGTTCAGCTAGTCACGTGCCTGAAAATACCATTTGGTATTTCTCCCAAACTGATCCAATAGGTCAACAGTCCGCATGCAGAGGGCAATACACCCAAGAGCTGCACGAGGGTTCACTGTACACACGTGTTTTCTGCAAACAAATACTGGCTTGGTCAGAGAGCAACTGCAATGAATTTGTGCCCTTGGGAAACCCAGCTCTCAAAGGGAGCTGATAGCCCAAACTGTGGGGAGAAGAGGAAGGTGAGTGTCTGTGGGGAAGTAGCAACAGAGGGTCCTGTGGCACCTTTGAGACTAACAGAAGTACTGGGAGCATAAGCTTTCGTGGGTAAGAACCTCACTTCTGGGGAAGTAGTTATTCTTTTCTGATCTGTGATCTCCACTTCTTTAGTAAGGTTTTAAACATGCCTTTGTTGGCATATTTTGTTGTTGTGGGGGTTTTTTGCACACAAAGGAACACAACTACAGGAGAATTCTAAAGCTCAAAGTAGCATTCAATATAAGACAGGCAACTAATAAGCCCTTCTAGGCATTCTGTCACGGAATACAGCTAATTTAGCCTCTTAAGAGCAGAAACTTCACCTTTCTTGTTACACCACAGTTTGTGTGAACAGCTGCAGAGCTGCCTATAGAAAAGTAACGGGGAGGGGGGGAAAAAAGAGGGAGAGTTTTACTTTTTAAAGTTATGATTACTATTTATTTTATCATCAGATCATACAACAAGTCACCACTTCTGTACCACAGGACTGAGAACATGGAAGAGAATTTTAAAAACACCAACATTCTACCTAATATTGCAAAAGAGCAAAATGCACACAACAAAACAACGCTGCTGTCAGAATGCTGTTCTTCCCCATTTTCTTCTTTTGTTTGTTACACCTGCTTATTTTAAGTTCGGTCCCAATCCTGCAAACTGTTCCATCTGGGTGGACCGTTACACCTCAGCCTAGGTCATATGCACGATCATGGAGGAGCGGTCTATGTGGCCCTTCATGTAGAATTGGGGACATAGATTACGGGGCTCCTTTATGTTAGGGTTTTAACCACCAGGGTTACTACAACAACCTAGCTGCTCTACTGTAAACCCTATTGTAGGCACTGCGCCAGTATAAGCCACAGTTTGCAGGAGGTTAAACTGGGTGCCAATGCAGTACATCAACACTGGAAGTTTGCACAGGGCCGCCCAGGGTGTGGGGGTGGGGCAAGTGGGGCAATTTGCCCCAGGGGCCCCCATGAGAGTTTTTTGGGGCCCCTGGAGCAGGGTCCTTCACTCGCTTCAGGGGTCCCAGAAAACTCTCATGGAGCCCGGGCCCCCAGAGCTTCTTCCACTCCGGGTCTTCAGCGATGGGACGACCCCAGGCCCCCTGAATCCTCTGGGCGGCCCTGAGTTTGCAGTGGTGCAGCAGCTAAACTGTTAGTTTCACACACACATTAAGAGTAGATTTACATTACCATGCCCTGTGCAAAGATTGTTTAACTGGCGCTTCACCACCATTCAAAGCCTGCCATATTGCAGCCTTCACTTTTATTGATTTATTATTGATGGTAGTGACTAGAGGCTCTGATAAGGTCCCCATAATTAGAAGATAGTCCCTGCCCTTAAGACCTTGCACTTTATAATAGTTGCCTATTCTCTTCTATACCATTGCTATTCAGGTCATACAGCAAGTCTGCCATGGACTCCTGCAAAGAGGGAAACTGGAGCTGTATAGTCCTGGATGGATTATGTGACACTGCACTCACTAAAGAGGAAGGGGACTGGGGGAAGATGAACAGTTTCAAACCCAAAGTGTTTGGAGAGAGTGAAGCCCCCAATTTCCATAGCACAAGGGGAAAATCTTGCCTTGGGAAACAAATTGGTGAGCAGCCTATGTTGGTGAGGGCAGGGCAAGCATGGTTAAGGATGCATTTTTGGTTGGGGCTATAGCCAGGGCTTATCTACACATGGACCCTCAGGAAAGTTAATCTGAATGACCTGTTAAAAGTGGATTAGTTAAACTACATTAGAAGACCGCATCCACACAGGGATTTAATCTGGTTTAACTAAACCAGTTTAAATGCACCCTTTTAGTTGATTTGGATTAATTTCCCCTGGGTGTCCCGTGTAGACAAACCTAGTTTACCTCACATTAGAGATCAAAGAGTCCCATCTAAACTCTGATACCTCTTTAAGGAGGGAGTAAACTCTCAGAGTATGTCTACACTACCCGCCAGATCGGTGGGCAGCGATTGATCCAGCAGGGATCGATTTATTGTGTCTAGTCTAGACATGATAAATCGACCCCCAAGCTCTCTCCCATCAACACCTGTACTCCGGCACCGTGAGAGGCACAAGCAGAGACGGGGGAGCGGCAGCAGTCGACTCACTGCGGTGAAGACACCACGGTAAATTGATCTAAGTATGTCGACTTCAGCTATGTTATTCACGTAGCTGAAGTTGCTTAACTTAGATCGACCCCCACCCCCCCAGTGTAGACCAGGACTCAGTCCTTTGCAGCGGTTTAAGCTGGTTCCTATTTGCTACAAGGCTGGGCTAACATGAAGTTACTGGCTATGCAGTACAGAACTCTTTGCCACAGGAATAACTGGGAGTGTAACCTTTCAAACAAAAGTAGAAGCTAAGGTTTGTAAAGATTATGCCCTAAAATCCCCCCTCACTCCCCATTCACTGGTTGTTGTTTTTTTTTAAACTCTTGCTCACTTATTCAAGATTATATACTTAATGTTGAATAACTAATGAGACTAGTTTAAGAAATATTAATGCTGGGCCTGTCTATAAACCACATTGTAATACCCCACCTGTGTGAAATACAAATGCTAAGATCAGGGCTATCACAAATTCTAGTTCCATCCACATAGGCTATGCCTCTACCCTTCAATTTTTAGTTGTATTTTATCATATTAACACACACAGCTGTAAAGTGTAGCGTAGACATCTCTGTAGGTGTAATTACAAATACTACTTCTTTCAGAAGCAATGCAGAGAAGACAGTCTCTACTTCACCAGCCCGCCTATCGAAGGTAAATACAATCATGGTTGTGATTGGGCTATTGAAAAAGGTTTTAAAAAGAAGTTATATTGGCAAACCAATGGGATTTGCCTAACAGGAGATGCCTATGATACGTCCCTGAAATTCAGGCTACAATTCTGATGCAAGTCTGTGGCCTTGATTCTAAACATACACAACGACCTTTTTAGCTTTAAACCTCAAACTCAGCAGCCCATACCCCAACATGACAGAGATTCAAATTATGTTTTGGGGCACTGTGTGTTACTGATATTGACTCTCTAGCAACGAGAAACCCAGGCACATGCCTTCACTGCAGCCCCCAGTTTATGATTTTTGAATGCTGACAGAATGCTCTATTGCTTTAGGATTTTCCCATTTGAAAGTATTCTTGGAATGCAGCAGTAGTAGCCTGCTGACACATTTATATTAGCTATGGTCACCCTCTATTACTAGGGTGGGTTGTATAGGTGTGATTATTATTACACTTTCCAAATTCACATATTTAAAGCGGGGGGAGGGGGAGGGAGAAGAAAACTATGTATCTAAGCAGGCTAACAGTTTAGATTTTTAAATTTTACTGCCTGGATTTCTACCACTTCAAAAGACACGATACAAGTGACAAAACAAATAACAGCAACCAGAAAAGTCATGGAACAGAGCTGCTTTCCCTTGCAAAAATAGTAAGAAGAAGTGATCCTGTGTAGACCAAAAATAAAAATCTGTAGGAATTACATAATCTACTTCCAGGCTGCAACATGCTCATTGGTGTATTTATCACTAGCCCCACAGCAGCAAACTGACCAGTCCTGACACAGCTCAGCCCCCTCTCGGATTTCGCTTGCAAGCCCCAGACTCCTAAGAACAGGTAAGTGCGCTCCCCTCTGCTGAAGGCATGGAGCAAGCTCTTCTCCAAAGCCCCAGCCGGGCAAACGGGGAAGGGAAGGGACGGAATGAAGAGGAGGCAGGGGAATGAAAGCCCAGCTCCTGCTCTCTCAGTGCCCTGGGGAACCAGCCCAAGTCTTCTCCTTCTCGCTGATCTGTTGGGGGAAGTTGCGGACCAACAAAGCTCTCCTTAGAGAGCCTTACCCGGGAGGCAGATACCCCCGACTCCAGGCACAGGGAGACACACAACCCTCGGCTTGTCACTCGCCAAACTTCCGCCTTGGTGGCCCTCCGGCGGGAGGTGACTGCAACAACCTCCTCTCTGGTCCCTGTCTTCTTTTCTACCCCGGCGCTCTCGCTGCCTTCCCCTGAGCCCCTTTCTTTCCTCTCTCCCCCCGCTTACCTGGCGGAAAGGCGGGATTCTCGCCCCACTTCCAGCCCGGAGGGAGGGCGCCGGGAGAAGCAGCCGTAGCCCTGAAAGCCCTCGCCGGTCTCCTCTCTCCCCACCTTAGGCAACAGTTGGCAGCGCGGAAGCCACGCCCCCGCTGGCGGTTGCTAGGAGAGGCGAGGTTTCATTGTATCCGCTCGGTATCAGTGCCGTGACATCACAATGCTGGGTGTATGAAGATTCCAAAAAGGAGGGGCGGGGGAGGTAATTCGCTGCTCAAACTCAAGGCAACAGTTCGGAGCCTGGGGGCTGCTCCCAGGCTGGGCAGGGCGAGTCCGTGGGGAGCTTTCAATCCAGGATCAAGGGAGATTTCAAACACTCAGCAAACCCCCCCCCCCCTCCGGAGGGAGCGACACTGAACCACAGTCAATTAATCCCAGATGGGGCAACTCGCGCTGTGTGAGTTAGCCTGAGAACAGGTCTGTGTGTGGGCGTCTCCCACCCTGCGAGTGAGACGCCGAACAGGCTTTTGTGGGGAGTGTTTGGTTCAGCCTTGCAAAGCTGGCAGGACAAGTTCCCAAACCAGGCGCCAAATTCACTCAGCCTGCCTGACCTTGGTGAACGGATTCATTTGTAAATGGGCCATCATCATTCGGGTTCACTTTCATCATGGTCTATGCTCCTAAATCTCGCAGGTTTGGAGGGAAATGCTTTCATATCGAGACCACATTTTAGACAGTTTTTACACTCTGCACTCTTATGAAAGGACAACAAGGAGTCCGGCTGGCACCTTAAAGACTAACAGATTTATTTGGGCATAAGCTTTCATGGGTAAAAAACCTCACTTCTTCAGATGCACCTCATGAAAGGAACACTTTTTACAATTTGTTTTGATTAAACTTTCCAAAACTCCCTTGTCAATTTTATTTGTAAATCTCCATCAGTGCCTCTCACTTGATCCGAAAATATTTGAAATAAAAATGTTAAAACGTGCAGCTGCTTTGGCTTCCTGAGAATTTAAATTTGGCTTTAAAAATAAAATTTAAAAGCCTTTATCTCACATGCATTAGGGTGGAGAGTGGCAAGAACTGAAACTTCCTTTGCTCTGAGGCCCAGGGGAAAGATCTTTAGACCACAGGGCAGAGTGCAATGGAGCAAGTGCAGGATGGCTACTGACACCCCACAGCATGGTACAGTGGGTTAACCAACCAAATCAGGCCGCACTGTAATTGCCAAAGACAGTGATACCTGTTTCCTTTTTTTAGTGGAAGCAATTGGCTTTTCAGAAATCTCTTTTCCGTTTTTTTACCCTGGTTTCTGATTGTATTAATTTATTTATGTTCCCAAACAAATCACAGAACACCAATGTATTCAGAAGCACCCCATGCCTGTGGAGTGTGTTCAGACTCCAGAGACTGGGGAAAATGAAGATCATCTGGTGAACAGAATGGTGGCAGGTAAGAAGGGACAAGTCAAGGAACAGCTCTCCTAGAGTGGGGAAGGAGGCTTAGGTGGAAGGATATCAATTTACCCTGCTTGTCTCATGTCATGGCATACCTCTTAATGGTACAAGGGGCTCATCAGTCACTCATCAGTCATTACATTCTTAAAGGGAAACATTTGAAACAGGGAAGGACAAAGGAATGTTTATAGGTGAGTTTCAGGTTCCCCGTGCTGATTAGGAATACTTGGTAAAATTAATTGGCTACTATGGCCCTAGCCTTACAAAACATACACACATGCTGAACTTCCATGAGAATAGTCCCATTGAAGTCAAGTGCATGTTTGAAGGATTATGGCCAGGAGAAGCTTAGTAGCTCCACTGAAGTCAACTGGACTCTTTGGGGGAGCAAGGTTCTGCAGGATCAAGCCCCGAATGAGAACCTCAAGTGGTATGTTTTACATTCATTTTTATATTTATTTGAGAATAAGATGAAACAAAAACATTCCATTGTGAATGTGATGCAACACTATTTTGTATCATTTTAAAAACTGTCAGTATGATATGAAGCAAAAGATTTATGGGTGTATGGCTTATTACAACAATCTATAACCCACTAACCCCCTCTTTTTGTCCTAGGGCTGCCAAGGTGTTAATGGGCCACTCTATCCTGAATGGTCCCTTACAATATGTGCTAACTACTTATGCTAAACAATCTGTTCCACCTTGCATTTTGCTGTGGCCTGGGAGTTCCGGATCTGAAGAAGAGCTCTGTGTGGCTCAAAAGCTTGTCTACCTCACCACCAGAAGTTGGTCCAATAAAAGATATTAAACTCACCCATCTTGTCTCACAAATCGAAAGAAATATGCTTAGGACACTTAGCATATTGTGTTCTTCCATTTCATTGTAAGTAATGTGAGCAGCAGGAGAAAAGCAAAAATACAAAAAGGGATCAAAACATTACAGAAGTTGTTACCTTGAATTCACTACAGTTTTCTGAAGTTGTGCAACTTCCTTTTTCACAATGTGTCACCACAGTTGCATGCTAGTAAATAATGGGCCAAAATCAAGAAAGGAAAACAAAAACATTAAAAAAAAACCCTGTTTCTGTGAGTTTGCATTGGGTGACTCAAGCCCAGACACTAATAGCAACTGATCATCCTCTATACAATTCCAGTCATCAGACCAAATTCTGTCCTTAGACACATACCATGCTGAAGTGTATCATATGGCAGAATGTGGCCCAAAGGAAGTTGAAAACAGCAACCACAATTAAGGAGTTGAACAAGAAAAGACTGATCCAGTACACAATTATTTCACTTGTAAGCTGCCACATTCTGAAACCTGCTGTCAGTCCCCCACCCCACCTGCCCCCCAGTTAACTGAGGCCATTTTAAAACAATTGTGAAGTCTTGCTGATATTACCACTGAAACAATCACTACAGTATTTTTAACTCTAGTTCTTAGCTATAGACCCCAATTAAACAAAGCATTAAATGCTTTAGATTTACATGCTAAAGTCCCTATAGTAACACCTATAGGCCCAACCAAGATCTGGGCCCCATTGTTCTAGGCACGGTACCCACACCATAAGAGGCTGTAAACTCTTTGGGGCAGACTGTCTACGCAGACAAGCCAGACAAAGGGTGGGAGTGAAACAGAAGTACAGAAAAGGGAAGTGACTTGCTCGAGGTCACACAGCAGATTCATGCCAGAGGCAGGAATACAACCCACATCTACAGAGTCCAGACCAGTGCCCAGTTCACTAGATGTATTGAATCAAGGCCATAGGGAATTCTGAAAGATTTCAAGGATTCACATAGTGGAGGGTTCTGGTTCAGGGAATCATGCAGGGAATTCTGGTTATTCAGAAATTTCTCTCTTTCCCCTCTTACTTCACCACCAGTTTTTTGTTGTTTGTTTATTTCTAAATTCATATACGTTTTACTCAAATCATGACATCCTTTCTATTGGCTGTTTTTTCCTCAGTCCATCAAAGCTTTCTAAGCAGGGCCGGCTCTAGTGTTTTTGCCACCCCAAGCGCGCGCACACACACACACACACACACACACAGAGCCATGATCACGATTGGCAGCAGGTCCTTCGCTCCCAGAGGGAGTGACGGCCCCGCCGCCGAATTGCGGCCGGATGTGCCGCCCTCCTCTTCATTGGCTGCCCCAGGCACCTGCTTGCTACGCTGGTGCCTGGAGCCGGCCCTGTTTCTAAGCCTCATTCAGGGAAAAGAATGAATGGAAACCCAAAACTTCTAAGAGCTCTTAACACACTACAAATGGATTTTATAATGGAGTATATCACTGAAGCTGGACTATACTGATGTCTGTTTGCCATGCAAACCCATTCACTGTCTTAAAGTTGCATGTTCCAGAGGCTGCCTGAATCTATCCTCATTTTCATAATAGAGGATGACTCTTATAAATTAAAAATTATTCTAATTGAAAAGAAAGAAAGAAAGAAAGAAATTCATTAGCCTCAATCCTTTTGTGCAAAGCCTAAAGCAATTAACAGAACTAGCTTCTTCTGAAACTGTTTAACCAGTTTAACAAAAGCCTGAAAATACTTCCTTTTCTGATGGGGGATGGGAGACTGCTTCAGGTCTAATCTGAGGTTTAATTTACTGAAGGATACTAATATTGCCAGAAAGAAACACGCACATCAAGCCAATGTACACAATTGTTCACATACATACAACCAAGCTGCCTGTTGGGCCCCACTCCTGCACTAAGAACTCCAGGCTCAGATCCTTGCATTCACAGCGAGCCCTCGAGGATATGTCTAACATTGCAGCTGGCAGCAAGTCTCCCAGCACAGATTAACAGACTCGTATGCTCAAAATAGCAATGTGTGGCTGGTGCTCAGGATCTTAAGACCACCCAACCCCCCTACGCTTGAGAGCCTAAGCTTTAGAGCCCGAACATCCACATTGCAAACCTGCAGACTGTAGCCTTTTTCCTTAGAGTGGCATTTCAACACACCTGGGCCTTATTCTGATCTCACTCAGGGCTGGTCCACACTAACCCCCCACTTCAAACTAAGATACGCAACTTCAGCTACGTTATTCACCTAGCTGAAGTCGAACTATCTTAGTTTGATCTTACCGCGGGTCCACACGCGGCGGGCAGGCTCCCCCGTCGACTCCGCATACTCCTCTCGCCGAGCAGGAGTACCGGCGTTGACGGCGAGCACTTCCGGGATCGATTTATCGCGTCTAGACAAGACGCGATAAATCAATCCCAGAAGATCGATTGCTTACCGCCGGACCTGGAGGTAAGTATAGACGTACCCTTACACTTGCAACTGAACGGGCTTTGAGTAATGGAGTTACTCAGTTTTTAAGGCCCGGCTTGACAAAGCCCTGGCTGGGATGATTTCGTTGGTGTTGGTCCTGCTTTGAGCAGGGGATTGGACTAGATGACCTCCTGAGGTCTCTTCCAACCTTAATATTCTATGATTCTACTCTCAATAAACAATGGTGTAACTAAGAGCAGAAATTTGCCCACATATCTTTTTTCCATTTGCTGATCTAAAATAA
This sequence comes from Malaclemys terrapin pileata, assembly GCF_027887155.1. Lineage (NCBI taxonomy): Eukaryota > Metazoa > Chordata > Testudines > Emydidae > Malaclemys > Malaclemys terrapin. Next base: position 9,510,246 of record NC_071517.1, read on the forward strand.
TGGTGGAGCACTTTTTATGAAACAGGTCTGGAAGGAGTTGACACTCTCATTCCTTATTAAACAGAAAACTTCTCAAACCTCTTTGCCTTACAGGGCTCAATTTGAAAGAGATGATTGTATGTCATAGTCATTCCAGAATAAATAACAGTCATAAATAAAAGAACTACCTGCACAGTACATTTTTTCATAGCTATCCCACAGATATAAGTAGGAAATGTCTTTGTTGTTATTACTGATTATATCCAGTATTACTTTAAGGTACACAGTGCAATGTATTTGTATATGTTTGTAAAATGATTACTAGATGCAGCTCTATTCTTTAATAACTTGTGTTGACTGATGTGTACAAGTAATAAATATTTAACAGATGCTAAGATAAAGCCAATTGAAAAGGATATTACTTTAAGATATGAAAGTTAAGACAATTTATACTAATATTCAATATATGAATTCAATTTACTATGAAGTATGCTACCCAGGGCTGTGTAATGCATTACATAGCAATAATTAAGAATTTATAAATGTCTTATTGATATAAGGTGTTACTGAACAAAATTCCTATAAAATATGACTCTCAACCATTCACTGCGTACTAAGACATGGCTGCATAAAAACATTATTAAGCAATAAATATAACCATCGGATAGGCTCATCTCTCTCTCTTATTAAAGTTAATTCTGATTAAGCGTTGGTTATTATGCTCTTTCCTTCTTCTCCACTGAGATGAAAGCTCAGTTCCTGCATATTTCACAATTACATAAATACGTGTTGTTAATATTTTGTTGGTTTGTGTTTTTTGTCCCTTAGGGAGAGGAATGCAGTGCAAACTGTACTGGATGAGCACTGCTGCCTTCTCCTGGAAGGAAGCAGAATTCCGCAAGTGTGTGTCGTAGACTCTTTATTGCTAATATCTAATAGCAAGATGGCAGCCGTGCACCAGGGAGGGAAGGAGTAAGGAGCGCCCACTTGCATGGCCTGTGTAAAGCTGCCCAGAATAGCAACACCTGCACTTGGGGAATGCAGGGGGTGCTACCAAATTGTTCTCTGCTTCTACTGGGCAGGGAGTAACAGACCATGGCTCCAGCCCAGTTCCCTACTGCGTTGCTCCCCTAGAAAGAGGTTTCACAACTTACTTTCCCATTGGTGCAACAGGGGAGATCCAAGAGAATGCCTCCCAGTGCCCCTTCCCCCACCCGTATGGGTGTTGTGTCTCCCCTGTTGCACCAATGGGGAGACACTGGCACACTGCCCCTTACAATGGTCTTACAGGCACAATGGATCTCTATTGGACTTTCTCCTTTAGTCCAAGAAGTAGGGGTCTGTGTTTCTGGAGGATCTGATTTCTGTCCCTTGTCACTATGGAGTTCCAAGTGGCCATTGTATTTGTGCAGCTTATTGATGATCATGGGGTCTGTCATAACTATAAAGGGAAGGGTAACAGCTGTCCTGTGTACAGTACTATAAAATCCCTCCTGGCCAGAGACTCCAAAATCCTTTTCCCTGTAAAGGGTTAAGAAGCTCAGGTAACCTGGCTAGCATCTGACCCAAAGGACCAATAAGGGGACAAGATACTTTCAAATCTTGGGAGGGGGGGGGAGAAGAGGGGGGAAGGTTTTTGTTTGTGCTCTTTGTTTGGGAGTTCGTTCGCTCTTGGGACTGAGAGGGACCAGACATCAATCCAGGTTCGCCACATCTTTCTAAACAAGTCTCTCCTATTTCAAACTTGTAAGTAAATAGCCAGGCAAGGCGTCTTAGTTTTACTTTGTTTTCTCAACTTGTAAATGTACCTTTTACTAGAGTGGTTATCTTTGTTTGAGGTACTTTGAACCTAAAACTAGAGGGGAGTCCTCTGAGTTCTTTAAGTTTGATTACCCTGTAAAGTTATTTTCCATACTGATTTTACAGAGATGATTTTTACCTTTTTCTTTAATTAAAAGCCTTCTTTTTAAGAACCTGATTGATTTTTCCTTGTTTTTAGATCCAAGGGGGTTGGATCTGTATTCACCAGGAGTTGGTGGGAGGAAGGAGGGCAATGGTTAATTTCTCCTTGTTTTAAGATCCAAGGGGTTTGGATCTGTATTCACCAGGGAATTGGTGAAAGGTTTCTCAAGGCTTCCCAGGGAAGGGAATTAGCTTTGGGATGGTGGCAGTGGACCAGAGCTAAGCTGGTAGTTAAGCTTAGAAGTTTTCATGAAGGCCCCCACATTTGTACCCTAAAGTTCAAAGTGGGGATACAGCCTTGACATCTCATATAGGCACAGATTTGCAGCAATACATTGCAAGCTGCATGGTACCAGAATAGCTGGTGCATAGGTCCTTATGTTTACTTATATTGGCAAGTGATTGAATAGTTCCCAGGAGTGAAATCCCATGCATGAAAATTGACAGTTACCAACTCTTTGGCACTCAGGTGACATCCTGGCAAAGTGGCTCAGTTACAAGCTCCTGAATCAAAGTAGGATTGATGCTCAAAAGTACAGCGCTATTTCATTCTTATTTAGTTACCGACATGGTCCTCATCCCCCTAATATCTGAGTGTCAAGGGCAATCTACCCTTCTGCAGCGGGTTGTTGGTATGTAATAAGCTAAGCAGGATGTCCTGATTAGTAGTACACTATTGACTTACCCTATAGCTCACCAGAAGGTTGTGTGTGCGCACGCACATGCTTGTGCATATAGACTTTTAGCATCAAGGGTTTTGTAGTATCATAAATTGAATCACCTCGTTTCTGCTTTTTTTTAAAAAGCTGTACAATGACAAAGCATGCCTGTGCCGTGCCCAGCTGTAAGGCACCCTCCTCTCTAAAACCACTGCCAACAGGAATAGGTCAGCCTCCCTCTTCACTCCGTTTGGGTCCTTTTCTAAATTCAGCCTGCCAAACGTGCTGCATTCAAAGTGCTGTGTACTTTGAATCCTGTCCAGTACCCATTGTGAGTTGAGCAGAGGAGCCAAAGTTAATTTATGATGATGCCATTTGTCTTGCTGTTCATACACACTGGTCTCCCGGAGTGGCCCGCAGTGGTTTGCATTACTCAGCATTTCATACTCTGCACCAGGGTTCCTGGTGCAGATATTGTGCTAGAATCTCACCCTATCCTGGGTGGGGGTCATGATCCTGGGGGTATTCCTGCATCGGCAGGATTTTAGCATTGTTTGGGTGGGCGACTTCACACAATGCCTAGGAGGTGGGAAAATATCATTATCCTTACATCACAGAAAAGAAAAGTGAAGCACCCTCACTCCTGTTGAGTTGGATAGGAGTGGAGAGCCCTCAGTACCTCGTAGGATGTGCTCAGCAGAGTCCTGAGAAATTAAAGGGCAAAACTTTCAAATTTGGGTGCTTAGAATCAGGCAGCTAAATCTAAATGTAGGGGCCTAAATTACACCTGGCTTCACTTTTAGAGGCGGTGACCCATTTCATCTCCCATTGACTTCCAGATCTCTTGCCTGGTAAATATTTCACAGAATAAGGCTATTGCACGGTTCACTGTATGATGCCCTGCAGATTTCATACGAAGCCATGCAACTGCTTTGCTAACCTCTTGCGTTAAGGCTGGTGCCTCCTTCCCTATCATCCCCTTAACAGAGCCCTATACTGGAGTGAGATGGAGAATTGTTTCTCTGAAGTCCACCAGCCTTTCACTTGCAGGCTAGCTAGGATAATGACAAGAAACTGGAGCTGAAACATGAGGAACAGAACCTAATTAATAATGAAGATAATGAGATCATCGGATTGTATAGGCCAAAGACATATCTTAATTATCTCCTGAAAACTGGCAACCCCATTCATGCTTCAAGCGCCTTTAATCAATCTCTCTGTGCCTGAATATGTGTGATTACTTAGCACATATACTTATGTAACAATATCTTTTTGTTTTTTAATTTCCCTCACTGCTCTTCAAATCACTAATGTAGATAACTACCCTGCTTAAAAGAGCATGTAATGTTCCAGACCACTGGTTACACTTGCCCTGAATTCTGATCTCATTTCCACCCGTGTAAAGCGGGAGCTACTCCTTTGAAGCAAATGGAATTTGGTGGTTGTAAATTATTATTGTTATTAACGTTCTGTATGGTTGTGCCTAAGAACCAGTCAAGAGTGGGGCTCCATTGCGCTAGGCATTGTGTGCACACAGAGTAATTGATGGTCCCTGCCCCTAAGAGCTTGGAAACTAAATAGACAAGACAGACCCACGGTGGAGGAAAGGGATGTAACGCAAGCAGAGTGAACAAGGGGGTGGCAGTAAACACCAATTTTTGGGGTGGGGAGGTTAGTTAGGAAGGGACAAGCTAAATAGAAAAAGAAATGAAGGGCAAGGGGACGTTGATGGGAAGGGGTGAGGGGGACAGGGCAGGGGAGAAGAGGGTAGGTGAGGCGTGAAGAGACTCTAAGGAAGGGATTTCTAAGGGCGAGCATGGCCACTGGCACAGACTTTGCTGCTAAGGAGGGGTGTCACGTTGGTGGTCTCTCACCTCTTGTGACAGTGAGTTCCACAGCCTCTCATTTCATTCATGAGCCTCCTCCAATTTCATTGCTCTGATGAAACACAGACGTTAGGTCATGGTCAAAAAGGAAGAGTGGGTCTCTATGGCCCAGATCTTCAAAAGTATTTAGCTGCCTAACTCCCAGTGATTTATTTGGGAGTTAGGTGCCTAAATACCTTTGAAGATCTGGGCCTAAGGATCTGATCCAATGTGTAGTGCAGACAATGGAAAGTCTCCTATTGATTTCAACGGGCTTGGGCTCAGGTGCTAAGACAGCGAAGGCCATTCCCATGGAAGGCGTTGAATATGGAGGACTGGGACCTGGAGCTGGACTTTGTATTCCTTGGCAAGCCAATGTGCAGGTGGGCGCACTGGTGTGGTGGCTAAGCAGACATGCTGCAGCATTTTGTATCAGATGGAGCTTTTTCAGACCTTTCTGCAGTTCTCTCCACTCCCCTCCCGTCCCAGGACACGGTGAGGAGTTCAGCTCTGAAATCCAGTGAGCGGCAGTATCATCAAACATGGGAATGTCTCCCATGGAACGCTGATGCGGTTAAAAAACAACCACCACCAAGCATCCGCAAAGAGACTTATTTTAGCAGCTGATGGTCCAATTTAGTTTTTTACCCCGTGGGGGCCTAGTCTCCCTTCGATTCCCATTCCCATTAATAAGAGCAGAGTGCTTGCTTGCATACTGTCCTTGGGAATAAAGCAGACAATATGGCAAATCAATGAGCTGTTCCAAATAAAGGGTTTTCAGTAAACCTTCCCTGTAAAGGCAACAGTATTGGGGTGGGGAGGGGCATCAGTATCAGGTCCACAGATCTGTATAAAAATTGGCCCAAACTATACACTGTCCAATTACATTTTAAAGCTATTTCAAGGAACTGAGCCCTAACATCTCTAGGGATTAAGGGGCTCACAACCTCTCTGCTGCCAGCAGGTTACATTTTAGTTGCCTAATGAGACTGTATTTGGAGATTGTCTGTGTTCCTCTTCAGAAGCTTGGGCAGGCGGGGGTTGGGTCGAGGCATCAATACAAATGATTCCAAAGGCCAGATTATGGAACAAAGACAGGCAGCCCCTCCTGACAAGCAGTTGATTTGTACTTTTCATTGCATCTGCAGACTCGGGTCACAAAGGCTTTTCATTTCAGTGTTTGAAGGGGGACTCTTAATAGTTGCTGTCAGTCCAGGGCTAAAGAGCCTTTTGCAAAATCATCATGAAAATTTACCAGCTCAGGCACAAAATCTATTTCATCCACCATTTGCCAAGATGGTAAAGAACTGCCCCAAACAAAAGCAAACAAATGCTGTTTTGTCCATTGCGGGAAAAACAAAAAAAACCCTTTGACAAACAGGGCTGGCGCTTCCATTTAGGCGACCTAGGCAGTCGCCTAGGGTGCCACGATTTGGGGGGGCGGCATTTTGCCGCCCTCGGCAGCAATTCGGCGGCGGGGGGGTCCTTCTGCGCTTTGGGTCTTCGGCAGCAATTCTGCGGCGAGTCCTTCACTCGCTCCGGGACCCGCCGCTGAAGTGCCCCGAAGACCGGGAGCGCGGAAGGACTCCCCCACCGCAGAATTGCTGACGACGACCGGGAGTGCGGAAGGACCCCCGCCTAGGGCGCCAAAAATCCTGGCGCCGCTCCTGCAGACAAACAAACAAAAATACTTGCCCTGTGTGAACGGGCCAGCAGGATTTTGCAAGGCTGGACTGGAGTATAATTGGGAGGGGGGTGAGCCTTTAAAAGAAAGGGATCTTAGTCTATAGGGATTTTTAAAAAGCAATTCTTCTTCTTTGTAAACTACGGAGCCAGATTGTGCCTGGGCCTTGTGTGGGTGTGGCAAGGGGAAGGATACAAAGAGCCAAGCTTCACTTGTGCCCACCTCCACCAGGACTAGATATGACTCCAAACACACTGCTCTCCTGAGCACTGTCACTCTAGGACTTCCACCCCAAAGCAGGGAGGAGGCGGCGCCATGGTTCTATCGCCTACACCAGCTGGTGAGCTGACCAGATGCACCTCTGTACAGGTTGATGCAGTGGGTGCACTTTCCTTGCATGCTGAGGAGCTCCTGCGATAATTACGTCCCATGATGCCATTTGGGACCCAAGGCAGTAATCCTTAAAGAGGCAAAAGTCCCACTGACTTCAATGGGAGGCAAAACCACCACTGACTTCAAAGAGAGCTTTGTCAGACGACGGCGCATGGGATCGGGCCTTTGCTGGAAGTCACAGGTTTCTGTATGTATTTTTGCTGATGCAACACAAACACACAAGATGAACCCAGGATGGAAACCTAGCTCTGACCCTGAAGCTGGGAAGAGGGGCGGTTGTGTTTGGGGAGCAGAAGTTGCAACTGTACATCTCAGTGGAGGAGGGAAAGCAGCACTGGTTAGACAAGAGATGGAGGCGTAGCCAAGAATGGTCACGCCCACATGCTGCTTTGTGTCTGGCAGCATTTACCAGCTCCGCTGGACCGTTAGTGCTCTCTGGCAATTGACACGGTAATCTGAATTAGGGGAGATTTCGCGGCTATCAAGGAGCCCGTTGAAGGCAGTGCATCTGGGCTGTCCCGCTGTCCCGCCCCAGCAAGTGCAGTCAGGCAAGGTGCGTGAGGGCCATAGAGAAGAGGCAGAGTCAAAAGTCAGCCTCAGCTCTGGTGATCCCATTGTTTCTCGGGGGACAGGGTCATTATAGGGACAAGCTATTATAATGGGGCACTCACGCTGAGTAATTCACTTTTTGTTTTAAATCAGAGATGACACGGCAGTGCAACGTGCGCTGAGGACCACCTGCAAGAGACAACCCCCATCTTCAAGGACCAGTTTAAGCAACCCCAAGACTTCCAGTACAATTTAATTGCAGACAACATACCAGATCCACCCAAACTGGCACCGGGTCTTGCAGAAGCTAGTGTGTACCGGGGGTGATATTCTAAGAGGGACACAGAACGAAGGTTGCAGCTGATGGGGAGGGAGAGCTAAGGTGGCTTTAAGATACCTTTGCACTTCCCCATGGTGGGCTGTAGAGACCTCTGGCATAACTCAAGCTGCAGGGCTGTGTAAGTTACAGTAGATCCCCCTAGGCTGCCCTGTGGGCCACAGCACTGCTGCCCTGTCACATCACCTATGCCAGGACTTTCTAAGGGGATCCTTTATGGCTCTATTCTGCAATGCCTCCCTGGCCGGAAATGAGGCTGTTGGAGCTTTTACCAACCATAAAGGGGCCAGAGAGGGGTGAGCCTGGAGTATATCCGCTCCTATTTCTAAAGGGCACTTGGTTTTGCTGGTCCCTGGGGTGGTTCACTTAAGCCAGGTTGTGCTGCTCTGTATGTTTCTACATTTCACTTGAACCATAAAGAACAAACTGCCCATTGTAGGATGTATTGTATCAATGACACATGTTTATGTATATATAAAATTAGCCCCAAATTTGTAAACCTGTGATGTAACCCATTAGTAATGGAAAGAAAAAAGGAAACAGAGGGTGAGGACAGGAATAATTTACTCTCTGTTGATAAGTAATATAACAAACCATCAAGATGGCCAGAGGCCATAGAGTTCTACAGTCCACCAGTAGCTACAATCAATACGAGGGTAAGATGAAAAGAGCATGGGCCAAATTAATGCCTTGTGTTACTCAGTCAAAGTTACTGTAGATCAGATATATAAACTAGTCCCTACTGCATGAGGGCCTGATCCTGTGAAGCGCTGAGGACCTTTGAGTCCCACTCGGCACACAATCAGGCCCTGAATTTGTACTCACTGGTTTCGTGAAATGATTGTGGTTGTTTGTGTTCCCTGTATATACAGAACTCTCTCTGGCATCAACAAAACGGAGGCCACTGCTTTCCAGTGACAATGCTCTGGTGAGCTTTGGTATTGTAAATATGGGACAGGAGCATGGTGTGGTGGTCTGGAGATTTGGGTCACCTAGTCTAAAGGGATTCTTTCTGCTTCTGCTTATATCATTATTTCATTGATGCCTTTGTATATTGCTTTGCTTCAGAGGGAGTGAGCCTGGAGCTAGAGAAGCTGGGAGGGTTTTCTTAAATAGAGGAAAACAAATCTATAGAAGAATCTAAAGAAATACACATTCTCTGAAGGCCACCTCTCCATAATGATGTATTAGAAATGCACTACGGGCCAGATCTTGGTACTGCTTAGCCCCCTCAACTCCCATTGAGGTCAGTGGGAATTGAGGACACTGCACCGTGATGGAGGTACTTGGAACCTTGCAGGGTTGAATCCTAAACTCCTTCCATTTGGGGGGACAGTCTGCATTGCTTGCTCAACCAAAACCCATTGGAATCATTGGAGTTTTGGCTGCATAAGAAATGCGGAATGAGACGCTTGGTTAAGAATGCAGGAATTGGCTCCCTACCATATTTCCATGAGGATCTAGGGCTCTGAGACAGGCATGGGGCTTTTATTTCAGGATTACTGCCAACATCAGGAATAATCCAGCCGTGCTGAAACACCCCATGTGAATACAAATAATTTTATGATCCTTTGCTGAGGCAGTAAAATCTAGCTTGAAAAAAAAAATCAAATATGTATTTTTTCCCCATTTTATGGCTGGGGATGGGGAATAAATCCTGGGCACTGTTGAACAATGCCGAAATCCGAGGGCCTTGCAGGTCCTCTGCACCTCTCAGGATCTGGCCCATTAAGTGTGTAACACCCAAAACGCTTGGAGTTTACAAGACCACCTTGGGAAGCAAGGTTTCAGTTTTATTAATGCGCTAAAAGCATCCATGGATCAAATGTGCAAGCCTCTTTTTAGGCCAGGAAAATGTCACCAGGGGACTCTCGGGACTCATCCCTTCAAATGCTGATACCTCCTTGTCCGTTTTAATAAAAGGCAGCAATAGAAACAAAGTGTGCCATGTGGTCTCAATAAAGCAGAGAGCGTAGCAATCAATAACAGAAACAATCTGCACTTGCTTGCTTGTAGAATTTGTGTTTAGCAGCAGCATCTATAAAACCAAACCACTTGAGACCTCCCTTCACCGCTTTGTTTCTCTTGGGACAATGAACCCACTGTACCCAAGCTCATCTGTGTATTTTATAATTTCCCCGCTGTTTAGACTGACACCTTGACCATAAATCACATGATGATAATGATCAGATGGTTGATCCTGATTCTACCCTTTATTGTAACTGGACTGTCTGCCACGCAGCAGCCTAGTTTCTGATGACAATGGGTATTTTTTTGTATGCAACATGGACATTTTTTTCTCTCAAGCTCAATGATCTTTCATATATATATATAATTTTCCCCATATTAGCTGATTTAAACAGATATTAAAAATACTTGTGAAGACAAATATTTTGAAACCAGAAAGCACCCCACATCATGCACAATTCCAAATATACATCAGTACAGTAGTTATTTAAAATATTTCTGTGGAGGACACCCCAAAACTCTCTCTCCCCCATAAAAACTTTATCCCCCTTTGTAAATTTTGAAGAAGGGTGTATTTTCCTCACCCCTTGGTATTTTTCTCAAGCAGTACTTTTGTCAATATGGGGAGGTACATTATATACTGTTAAATACTTGGTTTCTGATGGGCGACCGTGTACGTACACTGCCAGATGAATGAAAGTGGAAATTGAATTGAGGTGGGGGCTTAAGGGAGCAAAAATATGAGTATAGTTCATTCATTCATCATTGCCTCCAGAAAACTGATCCACATCCAAAGCAAATTTCTCTCTTCTCTTCAGTTAAATCTCCATATCTAATCTATCTATCTATCTATCTATCTCAGAAGCCTGGCAATATGTAATTCCGATCAATTAAATTACATTGTACATCAAAGTTTTATTTCTGTGGAAAGTTGCAGCAGAGATGTAATAAAATGTACAATACGTTCCCAGGGTCTATGAGATTTCGGATCATCTAGAAAATGCATTTTCTTTTGTTTAAATCATCTTGATAAACAATATATATCCATGAAGAGAAATGTAAAGCCTCAAGCGCCTTAGTGTGTCATTGATCAATGAACTTATACAACTGTTCACACCACATACCCTGTAAATTCAGACAGAACATACTGATGCTATTACCATCAACCGTAGCATTTCTTTTGCACTCTCTTGTAGCACAGACATGCCTGCCTGTAACTCTGTGTGTTTGTGTGTCCCTTACTTCTGAGGATGGCGGAAGGTTGGTGGGTAAGGCACAGGACAGGGACACACTGTGATCTTAGGGGAATCTCTTGATTGCCATGTGCCTTCCCTAGAATAGTGATAATAGTATTTGCCTCGCCCAGAGGGTTGTTGTGAGGACTAATTGAATGTTTGTGAGGTACAGTGTTCACATGGCACGTTCAGGCATCTCTCTAAAAATGAACCACCACCAAACTATTAATATATGTAGAAAAAACATGTCTGAATAGTGTCTGCTAGATATTTCATAATGATTTTCAGGTGCACAGCTCTATAGTGGGATAATACTAAACAAGCATAGTTTAAAATTCATATATGTACAGTGTTATCATTAGGTACATGAAGAGGATTTTAGCCTGACCTCCTCGAGATAGACACAAAACCAATCATAGGCTAGGTCTACACTACCGGTAAGTCGACATAAGCTATGCAACTCCAGCTAGGTGAATAATGTAACTGGAGTTGACATAGCTTAGGTCGATTTACCCACTACACTGGGTCGATTTACCTTACTCTTATTCAGGGTAGAGTACCGGGATCGAGTGGAGAGAGATCACTAGACCCGCCAAATCGACCCCAGTGCATCGATCCCTGGAGCGTCGATCCGGGGGGTAGTGTAGACCTAGCCTCATGTATAAACCATGCATTCTGGATGGTTGTAATCCACAGCACATTCCCTTACCTCTGAGATTTCGTGGCTCCTATCTCGCAATTTGTATTCACATTAAAATCTGGTATGCTGGCTATTTCCATCAGTTTTACACAGTGCAAGTGCACATGCAGTAAGTCAATCTGCTGCAATTATATACAGGCAGCCATACAGGATGACAAGTCAATACTTTCCATGACACTTCGTTTGGCCAAACTCTGATCTCGTCTTTAGAACTTTTGTTTTCATAAGCAGAGAGCAGCTGCCAATGCATGATGATAAGATTCACTGGAGGCCACAGATGCACAGTAAGAGAAGAAGAGAAGGGAGATAAAAAAGGAAAAAAGAAAAAGTAAAACAATTCTTTGCCTGATAATCATAAGAAGGAGCTTTGGCCACCACAATTTCCAGAAAGAAGAGGAAAAAAGGAAAAGAAAAGAAGAGGATCTCTTGGCTAGATCCTCACTAAATGGAATCATGGGCACACCAATCAACAGATTATTTTTTGTACATTAGATTCTGACATCTGTCAGTGGCCGCAGTGATGTCAGAGATGAGCTAGATATGTATCACTGCCAGCTGTATGAAAAACCAAAAACTACGTCAGCAGTTTACAGGGCATGCACAAGGGAGGGCAAGCAGGGGCCTGGGCCCTCCCCAATAATCGGCAGGGGCACAGAACTCCTCCGGCCCCACGGCCCTGGGAGGCTCTGGGGCTGTCGTGCGGTCACAGAGCTCCTCTGGCCCCGGGGCTGCAGCAGGGCACAAAACGTGCCCCTCCAAAAGCGATCAAATTTAAATTCCTGCGTGCACCCCTGTTCAAATATTGGCAGGATGAAATAAATGAAAACCACCACAATGGGACAGAGAATAAGGTGGGGGGACTATACTGGGAAATTATATTGTTTTATTTGTAATATCTCTTAATAAATGGTTCTTTTCCTAACCATTCCTAGCCATTTTCTGGCTAACCACTTGCTCCAGACATCTGTGAAGCACCCGTATTAACCATTTTGTGACATAGTGTTGCACTGAGAATTTTGGGGTAAAAAGATTTTACTCCTTGCACAGATGTGCCAGGTGTATATGCCCAAACACAACTGCCCCACGCACCATGCCAATGGAACAGTGGCACTTAAAAGCCATGTTTCTGTGGCTCATAGAGGACTCTAGAGGTCACAGTGGATATTAGCAGCAAAGACCTTATTTGATACAGCAGGTAATTTAACAGCTCTATAGAGATCTGTTCTCTTCTCTCTCTTCACCCTCCCTCAGTAACAGCATCTTGGAGTTTTGTATAAATGGTGATTTGGTGAAATCTCTGATTTGACTGATCTCAAATGATACCCTACATAATTAGAGGGCTTCCGTAACTCAGCCAGAGATTCTGAGCCATACAAGAGTGGATGGGTGAGGTTCTGTGGCCTACAATGTGCAGGAGGTCAGACAAGATCTGTGCTTCTCAAACTATGGGGCGGGCGTCCCAAGGGAGGCATGGGAATGTGTCAAGGGAGGCCCGAGTTGTGTGCTTTTTTTTCTTTTCTTTTTTGTGTGAAGAGCAGTAGCTGTCAGACCCGGATGGCTGGGGCTTATGCAGAAGGGCTGTGCACACCCTGGAAGTGGGCATAAAGGGGACAGCCAGAGCCCCACCACCCAGGCTCTCCTTTCTCCCACCCCCAACCCCTGACCCGGAGGTGGCGGGGCTCCAGCTGTCAGCCTCAGGGTAGCAGCAGCAGCAGTGCAGAAATACAGGTGGCAATGGGGCACTAAGTTTACTGTGAAAAGTGATGACAAATATCACTTTTCACATTGCCTTCTTTACTTCTGTGCTGCTGCTGGTACGGCGCTGCCTTCAGAGCTGGGCGCCCGGCCAGCAGCCACTGCTCTCTGCTCTGCCTTCAGAGCTGGGTGGCAGTATATGTGTTTGTGTAGGGGTGGGCGTGCGTAAGTGACTACAGACACAAATAAGAAGGGCCTGATCAAATACATTTGAGAACCTCTGAACTAGATGATCATGATGGTCCCTTCTGGCCTTAATGTATAAGAGTCTATGGATTCTAAGCAGAGAATTTAGCGCTTGTGTTTAAAATACAAGCTCTGTTTTGTCTACAGTTAGTGGGAGAATTTTATCGCTATCAGTGTTTCAGCTTGTATGCAACATTCTTACTTGTCTTACCGATGGGATTCTTAAAAAGCAAAGCGAGGTCACCTCTTACTATATAATCTCCCATGAGGACTGTCTCAGCTCCTTGCATCCAATGAGTATGGAGGACTGCTTTTATATACGGTATTCTCAGTCCCTGTGGTGCAAGGTAAATGAGGCAGTGCAAGTCTATGATCTTTCTGTGCAGAAGGGTTTATTTGTGCAAGAAAATGTGTCAAGTCAGACAAAACCAGAAAATGCCTTTAAAAGTCCTCCAAGCCATCATACCAATCCGGGCCCGGTTGTGCAAGGCACTATTCAGAGACTCAAAGACTGGCCCTCTCGCACAGAGCCTGAAAAATAGTTGGCTTGGAAGGATTCAGTAAATGTTGGTAAACGTTGATTTCACGCAAACTGACCAAAAAATATCCATCCGGAATAATTCAAATGTACAGCTAGGCAAAGTAAAAACCGCTGCCTGAGAACTTATTAGGTTTGATTTAAGGATATTTCCTTTGTATATTTTGACATGTGATGTTGACAATTTGTGTTTTAATGGCGATAAAGCTTTAATTTTTTGAATCTCGATATCTACTGTCATTAAGTAATTATTGCCTGACCCCCTCCTTGATTTCCCACAGCTGAGAACATTTAAATAGATAAAAGTAGGAAAAAGTGCCAAAAATAAACACCAATATTTCTGTTGAAATGATTAAAAAAAGAAAATCGAATTCTGTCAAGCCTGACAACAGAAAAGACAAATAAAGCATGGGAAGCAAACACCAGTACAGAGTGTCCTCAGAGGTATTTAAGAGTCTAACTCCTGTTGAAATGAAAGGACCTAACTCCTGTTGAAATCAAAGGGCAGTTAGGTGCATAAAGACCTTTCAGGATCGGGGCCGAAGAGACTTGTCCAAGGCCATACAGCAGATCAATGGCAAAGCCCATAATAAAAATCAGGTCTCGTGAGTTGTTGGCCAGTGCCTTAGAGAAAATGAAACCTAGCAAATGCCTTTCCAGAGAAAACCCTGCTAAATAAAATGCTGCTGCTTCTCTTCACGCCTCTGCTAGTCGCTGTCTCTTGTTGAGAACCCACAGTGAGGCTTTTAGGGTTGCAGAGACAGGCCAGACACCCAAGGAGGAACAAAACCTTCCTATTAGTCCAGACCAATTCGATCCCTTATAAAACTGGGCCCCACACTCAGTTTTTGATACCTCGTCCCATTGCCAAAACACAAGATACAGTAACCAGAAGAGAAGAAGAACACATCCTACAGCTGGATGGTTGCTCTATCACAGAGCTGAGATTCAGTACTTTATTACTGCTCGTTATGATGTACTGACAAGATTGGAGCTGCACAAGATACTAAAAAAGTCCCTGTCCCAACAAGGTCATGATCTGAAAGACAGTTTCTGAGAAAGCAAATCACACTATGAGACTTGAGGCAGAGAGTTAATTTAAGATTTAATTACTATGGGCCTGATTCAGCCAAGCACGGAAGGGTGTTTTTAAATTTAAGCAGGTACTTAAGGACAGGCTTGTCTTTAAAACCATTGGCACTTATGTGCTTTGTTGAACTAGTGCCCATGGCCCAGATCCTCAAAGGTACTGATTTCAATGGGACTTAGACCCTAAATACCTTTGAGGATCTGTACCTATGTACTTAACTTGCTTCATACCCAGTGAAACGTTAGGGTGGCGAGGGAGTTTGACATGAGGTAGTGCAGAGTTAGTGACAGCACAGATGGGACCTTCCTCTTCCCTGCGGATGGTTCTTTCCCCCCTCCCAGAATCACTTTTCTAAGCAGAGCAACATTTTAATATTTGCCCTGGGCAGGCCTACCTCGAGACAGACCCTCCTGGGACACAAAGAATCCACACTCCCAGACTAGAAGAAATGAAAAGTAAAAACATTCCTGAGCAGTGACTCCCTGCTCACAATAACCTCATTATCACAGCTGTCAATCAACAGAGCAAGTCAGTCACTTTCCTGAGGAATGATTGATAGGAGGTGCCCATCAGCAAAATGCATTAGTTGCCTGTGACAATACAAGAAGTGATGGCAGCTTTAATATTGCAGCAGATTCTTCTAAAATGGGATGCTCTTCTGGGCTCCCGCTCCTCATTGTAACATGCAAGAAGAGGCTAAGCGAGTCAAGTGGAGAGGTTTGCAATCAATCTGTGTCACACTCCAGGGGTTATGGTGACCCTAAACTCTGCATGGGAATATCACTCTTAAGGAGGCAATTGTTTAACAACCAGATAAATGCACTGTCATCTGGATTTACGTGTCACAATGGTGATATTCTGTGACCAGTGGGAAAAATCCTAGGCCTTTCTATCTTGCAGGTTTCCCAGTGCATAAATCTTGTGTCCAGCGGCTAGTCCTATTTACAAGTGGCAATCCAAAAATCGAGTATTATTAATCACTCACTTTGTATGCAACCTCTCAATGCTGCATGATGTTGGTGTATATCTGCAATAACTTCACCGGGTGTGATTCTGATCTCATGCTAGCTTTACACTGCTGTAAATCCATTGACTTCAGTGGAGTTACTGCTGATTTACATTGGCTTAACCAACAGGAGAATTGGACCCAAGATTTACTGACCTGAACATTTAAGAGATTTGAAAGTCTAAGCTTCAGAAAAATTCTACAGTCATTTTCAAAGAATTGCTTGAAACATCTTTACATTGTCGCAAACCTTTCAAAAGTCCAGAACATTCAGTACTTGAGTCAGAAATTGTAACAGATGGACTTGGCTGGTTCTTTAAAAAAATTAGCTATTAATAATCATGGGTGTTTGCAATGAAAAATCTAATATATTTTTAGTCTATACTGGGATATTTAGCCATGTCTAAACTGAGGTTTTTGTCAAATTCTCCCCTTGGATAAAAGGGGACTATATTCCAGTCATATTCACAGTATCCTTCTAAATACCCACTTGTGCAATTAAAAACTCCCTACCACCTCTTATTTCAGTTTCAGGATTAAAAAACACAAGCATTAACATTAAGCCTGATGCCTGCATGAAAAATTTGTCTGAAATACACTTAGCATTGATCCCTCTTGCTTTATATCTCACCGAGGGTCCAGGATTTTGACTCATCTCCCCACTTACTTTTAAACTTTCATTGGAGGAATGAAACAAAAGCCGTGTGGCGGATCTCCGGGGAGCTGTCTGTCCAGCTAATGCTTTTGCAAAGGGCTGAATTAAATTGTTTAGGCATTCTGTAACCTTCATTAAAATATGCACCAGGCCTCCTATGGTGACTTCAGATTATAGATTCCACTCTGAAGCATTTTTCTCATGCACTCTCTCATGCTAGAGAGCAGCATTCAAGAGTGCAGTTTCTCTGTTATAGCTACGAAACTTCATTTATAAATAATTTTTTTTTAATTTTAAAATTTAAATTTTAAAATTTAAAAAAAAAATTAAAATCCAATGTGATGCTGGCAAACCAGGTGCCAGCTCATGTCAAGACCCAGGGCCTCACTGAACACTAACAAATGCGTAGCTGGAAACCAGCCTGGCTTGTCTGTTGGTTAGTATAGTTACAATAAATATTTGAGTTGTAAGAATGTGTTTGGTGTCTGGACCTTATGACTAGTGTAGGATGCTGCGTGTATTCATCTCAAGTATAACTCTGTAGCCCATGGTATAAAGTTATACTGAGTGTTTGTATGGGTAAACCTCTATAATTGTGTAACTCACCAAACAGGAAGAGAAGCACTAACTAAGATAAAAAGCTTGCCCTGCATACAAGACGGCCCATTGAAGGCAAATGAAGCATTGTGTATAGGGTTGCCAACTTTCTGGAACACCGTTGCCATGCCCCCTGCCCTGCCCCTTCTCCGAGGCACCGCCCCGCTCACTCCATCTCCCCTCCCTCAGTCGTTTGCTCTCCCCCACTCTCGCTCATTTTCACTGGGCTGGGGCAGAGAGTTGGGGTGCGGGAGGAGGTGAAGGCTCTGGCTGGGGGTGCGGGATCTAGGGTGGGCCGGGGATGAGGGATTTGGGGTGCACGAGGGGACTCTGGGCTAGGGAGTGGAGCCAAGGGGTTCAGAGTGTGGGAGGGGGCTCTGGGCTGGAGCAGGGGGTTGGAGTGTGGGGTGGGTGAGGGATCCGGCTGGAGGTGTGAGCTCTGGTGTGGAGCCAGGGATGAGGGTTTTGGGGTGCAGGAGGGGGCTCCAGGCTGTGGGTTGGGGTATAGGGGGTGAGGGTTCCAGCTGGGGGTGCGGGCTCTGGGGTGGGGCCAGGGATGAGGGGTTTGGGGTGAAGGAGGGTGCCCTGAGCTGGGGCTGAGGGGTTCGGAGGGTGGGAGGGGGCTCAGGACTGGGGCAGGGGGTTGGGGCGTGGGTGGGGGAGTGGGGTGCGGGCTCCGGGCGGCGCTTACCTCAGGCGGCTCCTGGAAGCAGCGGCATGTCCCCACGCTGGCTCGTAGGTGGAGGCGTGGGCAGGTGACTCTGCACACTGCCCCATCTGCAGGCGCCACAACCGCAGCTCCCATTGGTTGCCGTTCCTGGCCAATGGGAGCTGCAGAGTGGTGCTTGGGGCGGGGGCAGTGTGCAGAGCCCCTTGGCTGCCCCTACGCCTAGGAGCCTGAGGGGGGACATGTTGCTGCTTCCGTCTGTGACTCCATGGTAAGACTGTTATAATGATTTAGGAGTTCACACTTGTTCCTGGCTTGGTGAAATCTAATTATAGAACATAGCACCAGTTTGGGGTTTCTGCCCTGCTTTTTGACTGTCTGCCCTGAGACTGGCATTCACGGTCGTGAGCCACTCCAGACAGCATGTCATCCAACAGCATACTTTATTAGTGGAACATGAGAAATTGTGCCACTGGGGTCCAAGTGCTCAGAGACTGTTTTCCATGGCACTCCAGGGTTACTGGGAGCATTTACTGATTCCCCCCCCCCCAAAAAAAGGTCCCAGAATAGCCTCTGTCAAGCAGTATAATGAGGATTCTTAATACAGTATCGGGGTTAATTATTATTTATTATTCGAAGCCTAGGCATGGACCAGGGCCCCATTGTGTTAGGTGCTGTACAAACACAGAGCAAATAGACAGTCCCTGCCCCCAGGAATTTAGAATCTAAGACTATGGACCAGAATCTGATTTCATTTACACTGATGTAAATCCAGACGAATACCAGGGAGAACTGGGAGAACAGAACTGGGCCATAAAGATTAAAACAAACAGGAAACTCGCACATCTTTAATACAAATGATTCTTCTGAAGTAAATTTCCTGCGGTTAAACACAGAAACTATACAGGGTTAATTGCTGCACTGCATCAGGAGAGCTGGTTTGAGGGTTAGTCCTGTCTCAGGTTTCAGGAATCGGGGAGAGTGGACTGGGAGAATGGCAGCCATTACGCACAGCACAAAGAAAGAGAAAATGTTCTGGCTAAGGTCATAGGCACAAACCCTTATTGAAAAGTTCCACGAGATCTTTAATGTCCAGACAGCAGAGAAATCCATAGCAGAACCCCTCCAAACTGGTGCTCCATTGACACAGGTGACAGGAAGGAGGAGACAGATAGAGCTTAATTAGGGTTACCATACATCCGGATTTTCCCAGACATGTCCGGTTTTTGGGCTCCAAATCCCCGTCCGGGGGGAAATCCCAAAAAGCCGGACACGTCCGGGAAAATCGGGACATGCGGGCGACGGTGCTGGGCTGGGGGCCAGGGGCACCGAGCGCTGGTGGGGCCGGGGACCGGGGGCGCCGAGCGCCGGCCCCGGGGGCACCGAGCGCCGGGAGCCAGCGGGGCCGAGCGCCAGGGGTGGGGCTGGGGACCGGGGGGGCTGGCGGGGCCGAGCGCCGGCGGAGCCGGGGGGGTGCTCGTCCGGGGGTCTGGGGGCCGGGCCGGGGGGGTGCTGAGCGGGCCGGGGGGCCGGCAGGGCTGGGGGGTGCTGAGCGGGCCAGGGGTGTTCAGCCGGGGGCCGGCGGGGCCAGGGGGTGCTCGGCCGGGGGACCGGGGGCCGGGCCGGGGGTGCTCGGCCGGGGGCCGGGCCCGGGGCCGGCACCCCAGGGCCCGAGCTGACCCAGGCTGGAAACGCCGGGGGGGCCAGCCTGGGCCGCGCCTCCTCCCCCCACACCCTCCCCTTACCTGCTTCAGGCTTCCCGCAAATCAAATGATCGCGGGAAGCAGGGGAGGGGGCGGAGTTGGGGAGGGGATTTTGGGGAAGGGGCGGAGTTGGGGTGGGGGGGCGTGGGCGGGGCCGGGGCCCCGTGGAGTGTCCTCCTTTTGGAGGCTCAAAATATGGTAACCCTAGCTTAATGTTTCTACCTTCGACCACTGAAGGCTTGAGGTGACTATGCCATGGTTTGGACCTGTGGTTCCAAGGAATCCAAACAGTTCAAGCCTGCTGCTTCGGCCCATCGTGCCATCTCTTGCATGTATTTGTAATGATTCCAGTGGAATGTTGTGCTAAGTGTAACTCCCCGTAACTCCTCAATAAATGTCAATTGATTACAGATGGGCCTGATGTCTGTATTTAGTTGGCACTGGGCAGGATTTTGTATATCTGCAGTTCATAGATTCCCTATGGCGTGCTAGTTTCTATGCATCGTGCAGGTTTCTTATTCTAAGAAAAGCTTGTTCTTTTATCCATACCTGGACACAGAATTTCCATCAATAAAAGTTGCAGGCAACAGCTGCAGGAACCTGCCAGAGCTTTGACAACCCTGGATGTCCATTTTAAAAGCCCCGCAGCACTCCCTGCATGATGAGGTTTTTTTTTGGCTAAGCAGCGTGATCCGGAAATCTTTATTTGTGGGCTGATTTGTGGCTTTAAGGAGACAGTGTGGATTAGACCTGCAGAAGACGCTAACCTTGTCTAGACAAGGATTTAAGGTGTGATAGCCTCTGTTGGGCAACTAACATGGTTTAACCATGCACGCTGCTTTTAACAGGAGCTAAGCTGGTTAACCAGCTTTTTTTCCATGTAAAGTGGAGCCAGTCTGGAAGTGAACTCAGAACTAGGAAGAAGTCAGTCCTCAAGGTATCAGATCATAACCAGAGACAGCAATGGGTAAAGATAGGCATTCAGTACTCCTCACTATTCATACCCTTCATGACTTTGTAGGAACAACCAATGAAGAAAACCATTTTGTTTTTCACCACCAAGGTCATGTACGCGAAATTCTGGGAGACAGCAGGAGGTTTCTGCACTGCAGGCTTAATCCTCCATGCCCACAACACTGGAACTTTGGCTGTATCAACAGACACACACAAAACTAGGTTACCGTTTTATAGCGATTCATTGACATTATTTACATTTTGACTCAGCGGGCACCAGCATTCAATGCTGTTGACAAAGGTACTAATGTAGGGCCAAAAGGGGAGGAGGGTGGAGTCTGTGCTGTCATTTTGGACAAGGGCCAGGCCACTCAGCCCATTGAGGGATGAAGCATTAAAGCACAGGTGCTTAAATACCTTGCTGAAGCAGGGACCTGCTGAATAGAGATGGACTTACATATATGTTCAAGTGTTTTGCTGAGTCGTGGCCTAAGTCTAGCTCCAGGGAGGGGAGAGTCATCAAATTCTGTGATTTAAGGTGACTGTAAGTGCTGACAAAGTTGCAAATATTTTCGATGTGTAGGAGATGAGCGCCTGCTGTAGGCTGGGTGTGAAAACCTCCAGAGGAGCAGCCGTTACATCACCTAAGCAAGACAGGTGATATCCGGAAGTAATGTTTGTCCATTGTTGTGCCTGTGCACTGAACCCGGGATTATCTCGATCTGCAAATACCATCAGAGAAGGCAAAGCTACATTTCTACCAGGCTGTCAACAGGACTTTGCACCTTTTCTTCATCACGCCACAACACATACCTAACTTCTCACCTAAGAAGCTCTTCTACACAAACAGCTCCCCAAACTCATGGAATTGCACTTGACAGAAGTTTTGCACACTGTGTAGTCAGTAACTGCGAGCCTTCAGGGGAGCTGTTTGTCGTCCCTGAGGAAAAACTGGGGAAACGGGGCAGGGATGCTTTCATGACATCTCACAGGTGCCAAATTTTATAATAATACTTCACACTTTAAAAGGGCCATCCAAAGCACTGTACAAACATCAACCAGTTTAACTTCACAACACCCTTCTGACTTCAGTGAGAATCGTTACTATCATTTCTCTGCTGGTGAAACTGAAGCACAGAGCAGTTCAGTGACTTGTTCATACTCACACAAGAAGACTGTAGCAGAGCTTGGTCTAGAATCCAGATTTCTGGATGCCCAGTCCTGTATTTTAGCTTCCGAAAGCAACTTTTCCCCCTTTTCTTCCTATTGAGTTGGTGTTTGCTGTTTAGACTCATGTGACAGTTGCCATCTTGACTGACACCCTGAGGTTTGAGATACAGCTCCTAGCTACTGAGCCTGCCTCACAGACCCATCTGCTTGGTGGACTGGACACAGATGGGGACGTGCGACATGACTGGCAGTGGTGGGTACCACCAGCGGCGGCTCCAGGCACCAGCGCTCCAAGCGCGTGCCTGGGGCAGCAAGCCGTGGGGGGCGCCCTGCCAGTCCCTGAGAGGGCGGCAGTCAGGCAGCTTTCAACGGCTTGCCTGCAGGAGGTCCGCCAGTCCTGCAGATTCAGCGGCAATTCGGTGGCGGGTACGCCGAAGCTGCAGGACCGGTGGATTTCCCGCAGGCATGCCGCCGAATCCGCGGGACCAGAGACCTCCCGCAGGCATGCCGCCGAAAGCAGCCTGCCTGCTGTGCTTGGGGCGGCAAAAAAGCTAGAGCCGCCCCTGGGTAACACTCACACAGAGCATCTTTCACCCACATGGCTTTGATTAAACGCTACGCCATGGTGGTTCTTGACCGATCACCCATATTGGTCAGGAAAGGATTTTCTCCACAATGCATTGGCAGAAAACCATGAGTGTTTCCCCTCCTCTCCTAATACCTTCTTAAGGAGCCCTGAGCAGGGATCAGCTCTTTAGATAAGGTATCTGAGATGATTAATTTCCTGCTATTGAATGGAGGGTGGATTTGATGGACCTCAGACTCTCTTCTGCATCTGTGTTTCTGTTCTCTGGCGCTCAGACCAAACAACTGACACATGGGCAGTGATCTGAAGCAACCGAGCACAGCAGTTATTGGGAGCATGGCCAACGGGGGTGTGGCGGGAGGAAAACCCAGATCAATTGTCTTTCCTCCCCAAATAACGTTAGCTTTTTATTATTAAATCATGGCTAACATCAAGGTCTAAACTTTTTTCAGAGCTTGAAGAATATACATTATGGAGCTTCTCAGCTGAAACCAATTTTCATCTCACTGTATGTGGTTTCCTGGAAAAGCCACTGTTCTTTGGATTGCCAATGTGCACTGGAGTTAAAGCAAGCTGGTCGCCAGATATGTGAATCCCACTGAAGAAACTGACAAGCTTCAGCATTTCCACCAGGGCCTGATCAAAAAGCCCTCTGAAGTCAAGGGGAGTCCTTCTTTTGACTTCAATGGACCTTGGATTAGGCCCTAAGGTCCAGAGCCTCAAAGATATTTAGGCACCCAATTCATGTTGAGTAGTATCTTCACTCTCTGAGTAGCCCCTTTGGGGCTTATCGTTCACATGTTAACCACAGTTGCTGCCCCTATCTGGTGACCAGTGCTGGCCTTATGATTTGCAACCCTTTGAGCTTCCCGTGGGTGAGTGGAGTGAGATTCTGAATTTGGTCCTGCCCAGTGATAGGTGGGAGGGTCTTCCAAGGGGACGACCCCTTTTTATCATTCTTCCATTAAACTCAAGGGATGATGGAATCATTTCCCTGCTTTTGACGGAGTTGTCCCCTGCAACCTCCTGGATGTAGCTAATCCTCCTGGCCAGAGACGACTTTTACCCTGTCAAGTATTTCCGAAGGGCATTTTGATGCATTTCTAAATGTATACAATAGCACTCAGGTACCACAGGGTGGTGGATGCCTTAGAAATATGTATAATAATTCCGCTAATAGCATTTGCATGCACAATTACCCATATTGCATGCACAAATGCAGAATGTGGGGTATGCAAATATTGTGGATACAGCTTAGGAGGAAGTTTTAAAAGTTGGTCCAGAGACTTGTGTAGCTTACTGGACTCATGAAGGTTCATTCAACAGGAGAGTCTCCATTCATTCCAGAGAGGAAACTTCCCTTGCTTTATTACAGATGCAGGGGAGAATACAGCTAAGGCCTTGAGGCCTAACGTTTAGGCCTCATTTCAAGCCAACTCCATTGATGCCACTGCCAGCTTTGCTGAGCTCCCCTGCACATGTGTCTTCCACACTTTGTCACCGTTCCCACACTTTAATTGCTTCTGTTTCACATTCGGGTGATCAAAGCTTAAGCGAAACCAGTTAAAAGGCTTTGCCAGATCACAGTAATACGGTAGGTGGTCCCTCCTAAAGCAACCGCACTTCCAATAATTAGACAAGAGGAAATTGAAGGAAATAATTGTAAAGTCTACAAAAGGCAACTGCTGTCGATTCTCCATGCTGACTGTAGGGTCATGCTCCCTTATGGTCCCTTTCTGGATGCTTGGTACAAAACTTAGGATAGACAAGGACACAGGCTACTAGCAAAGAAGGGAATACTTTACTATCAGTCACTAATACCTGGAGTCCTGCTGTCACTCAGGGACAGATTGGGTCTATTATATACAGGCCTACTTTGGAGGCAGTGGGAGAAATATATTGCCTCAACGGGCACTGTGAGGGGCTCATGGGCGGGCCAACCTCTTAGGCTTGTTCAGTATATGCGCCCCTTCATGGCTGGTGAGATGTGCTGGCTGGTGCAGACCAGGGCAGGGCCATGGTCTCACCTCCTACCCCCTTTTAGAGTGACACACTCCAGGGCACTAGAAAGAAGCAGTTACTGTGCTCAGGAGAATGGAGATGGTAAAATCGAGACTGATCAATCCCAGGGCAGGGGGTGTGAGTACCCTTCCCCATCTGCACCTGCACAAGGGACAGCTGCTATCTGCCCCTTCTATTAAAGTAATGTCCCTCTACATTATAGCAGTTTGGCTACAGCTACACAGGTACAAGGACAGGAGGAAACAGACCAAGTGTCGCCCAGTCAGATAGCTTATAACTGTTTCCCTCTCTGCCCTCTTGATACCAGATAGATGGACCTACAAACAGTGACAGACTAGCCAAGCATAGAGGTCCCCAAAGTTTTGTTCCAATTGTCAGGATTTAACTCCCCTGTACTCTTCCCTCTGGTGAATTCCCTGCATCACAAGTCCATGGGCTTCTGAACAGCCTTGTGCAATTTGTGCAGTCAGTCCTGCCATCAGCTGGGCTGTCTCATGGTCCCTGGCCCCAAAGATCCTTTCTTGCTCGCTGATCCCCCCAGTGTCCTTCTACCAAAACTCCTCTTTCTACCTCATTGCCTGCTAGGAAGTGTTCTCTTCACACCATGTCTGCTATCCCCACTGCCCCCAGCCATGATGCTCACTGTACCTACTCCAGGCCACACTTCTCAGTGTCCTTAGCTTGCAGCCTGGTCCTTCAGCCCTGGGCTTCAATGAGTATGGGATGCAGGACTAGGTCGTTAATTAGGGTCCCCCTTCTTCTCCTGGACAGCACTATGCACATAACTCAGTGGACCAAATTCATCAGTGGAGTTACACTGGGGATGCATTTGGCCTATTGCCTCCAAGCTCTGTAACCAAATACAGTGTTTGCTATGCTTTCTAGGGTCCTCCTCCACAGCTAGGGGTGTCCACGTAGCATTAGTCATATCAGCTCTCAACGCACATTGTGCCTGAAGGACAAATATAATTTGTACCACAGTAGTTAGCCGGAGAAGAGAAGAAGGCAGTGAGGACAGGAAGGCAGAGGGAACCTGAACGGCATGACTGTTTCTCTGCTACGATGACAGCTTCTGATGCAAATACAGCGCAAACCTGGCTTGAAATGAGTGTCTCCTTTGTTCATCCTGAGACGTTCAGAACGCAAATGAGATGCAATGAGCTGGTTTTGCCTCACTTAGGGTGAAATTCACCCTTGTGCAGGGGGCCAGGGCAAGACCTGAAGGCTTAGGAGGGACAGAAGGGATGCATAGACAATAGGCCTTGTGCTGGCCTTCTGCACAGGAGTGAATTCCGCCATCAGGGCCTGATCCTGCCATTGCTGCAGTGCAGGTTAACACTTTCATTGACTTCAGTGGCGCAGGATCTAGCCCCAGCAGCCCCTCAGTTTTCACTCAGACCCTCCTTGGGCAAACTGCCCCTGAAGTCAATGGGACTTCAGATCAGATCAGCCTAATGCCTGCATTTCTCCCTCAACCACCAGAGCCACCGTAGTTTATGCGGGGAGTTACAAAACAGGCTTGCTTTGGCCCTGCTCTGTATTTCTGCAATGGGCTGTCATGCTGGATTATCAGCCCACGGGGTGAGTCAGAGGAGAATCAGGTCACGGGGCTCTTCGTTTCTAGATATTACCGCCCGTTCTCCTTTGGGTTCCTCTTGGCCAGAGTGTGCCATTCCCAGCTGATGGGAACTCACTCCCTGTGGAAAGTGAACCCGGTGATGCGCCGATTACAAGTTTCACCTCAGCAGCTTCACATCAGTGTTAGGTCTGAAAGAGTCTGTTTAATCAGCTGGTAACCTGACACTTTCTCATGTAAAGATCTGGGGTCTACTCCTGCTGCTCTCAGTGCTGCCACAGGAACAGAGTGGGCCCCCGTGTCCTGGTGGACTGCGGAATCACTGAGGACGCGGCAACTAATTAAAACCAGGATGGCTGTTATTTCTAGCGGAGCTCAACATCATGCAGAGCCTCTGGAACGGTACCGGTGTTGCAGGCTGACCCCAGCTCAAAATAAGGGCTGATCCTACAATCCTTGACTTACTCAAACTCCCACTGTGTTTAATGGGAGTTTTGGCTGATTAAGGAGGGAGGGATAAATCCCTAAATGTTAAAAAAAATATATATGAACCAAACATGGGCCCAGGGTGAAATTCACCCCTAGGCAAAGCCTTGGCATAAGGCCTATGGACCACAGATGTTTTGAGGATTTCTGTGGCACACAAGTGGGTGGCCCCTCTGCATGGAGCTGATCAGCTCACTCCTCTCAACCTGCCTTGCTCCACTTTCTTGGCTTGCTTTGATGTTCTCATTCATTTTTCATTTCTCCAGGGGCTTTAAATTCTCCACTGAGTCACAGGTTTAGCGAGTTACAGAGAAAAATAAAATAAAAAAGCAAGGTAGCCCCCCAGTTGCCCAAGGAGATTTCTCAAGTTGCAGAATGCCACAGAGCACCCTGGCCTGTGCTTCTGATCCCTGCATACCATGCTAAACACTTATCCCCTCGTGATTAAAGCTAGGAACTCACTTATGCGTTGTAGCAGTTGGATGCTTTGGTAGCATGCCTGCCGCTAAGATCAAACACCACAGGTCAGCATCTTGTTGAACGAATCCAAAGCCCAGCCTGCCCTGTCATTTGTACACAGCTGATCCAAAAATAAATAAATGAACAAACAACTCTGAACGACCTCTCATAGAAACGCTGTCAGTGACCAGACAGGACCAGTCTTGGTATTTCAAGTGCATGCCTTTTGTTGTTGTATATTGAGGCAGAAAGCAGCCTTTATCTTGAGATTGATGAGTATTAATGCCTAACACATAGTATAAACTGATTATATCAATTTCAGTGATTGAAATAATAATACTTGGCTCTTTTTTCATTAGTACATTTCAAAGCACTTTACAGTATCATTATGAAGGAAGAAAAGGTTTCTTTTAACAAATTGTTAGGGTCACACTCTGCCCTCTTACTCATACTGGTTAGTCCCTAACTCTGTGATTAGTCCCACTGTAATCAGTGAAGCTACAGTAAGTGGCTGAATCTTTCCTCCTGAATCTGATTGCCCTTAAAGTCAGGGCGAGTTGGAAACTGGGGATTTTTTTTTAAACAGGCCAACAATTTAACATGACCCCAAAAGGGACTGGATATATGTAAGGATATCATGTATATCCAGAGCATAGGTGCTGGAACTAAGGTGCTGAGGGTGCTACTGCACCCCCTGGCTTGAAGTGGTTTCCATCATATACAGGGTTTACAGTTTGGTTTAATGGCAGTCAACACCCCCACTATATAAACTGTTCCAGCCCCCCTGATTCAGAGCTGTTATAGTTAGTTACAACAACCATTTTGGATGGAACATTAAACTGCTTGCTTCAGGGTTTAAACCAATCTCGGTTAGAGAGCAGGATGAGACACATCAGGGGGTGGACATTATCCCACGGCTGCCTATTGTTGGGTTCTTATAACTTCCTCTGAAGCACCTGGTACTGGCTACTCTCAGAGACAGGATATTGGACTAGAGGATCTGGGGTCTGATCTAGTCTGGCAATTCATATTGTCCTATTACAGAGATAGCGCCCAATTCCCCCACCCGTATTGACATTGAACGGTAGATTACTCTGAGAGTCGTCCTTTTGATTTCAATAGAGATACTTGTGGAGTGAGGTACCACTCAACATGAGCAACGGACACAGACTCAGGCCCTCAGGCAGCAGCCTGGAGTCTGGATCCAGATTTGCACATGAACTAGTCCAACGTTTTGGAGTCCCAAATCCAGGGCTTTGGCTTCTGATTTATGTTATCCAAGGGCCAAATTCTGATCTCTTTACTCATCGGTCTGCATGCCACTTTTCCTTGCAGGTAGTTCTATGGGGGCGGCTTTGGGGATAACAAAGACACCACACTCGGAAAGGATTCTGGCTTCAGGTGCGGAACAGCAGCAGCAGCTGTTAGAATGCTGAGCCACCGAATCCTCATCGCCCGCAAATGTCCCTGCTGATGAACAGCTAGGAAAGGCAGACTCCGAAAAGCCGAATTCTCTCTTCGAACAGTGTTTCTCTGGGATCCCCCTGAGGAGTCAGCAACAGCTTGCTCTGGAGCTCACGTTTCTTTGACAACCTCAACCACGTGAATAAGTAATATTTCAGTGTTCAAAACCGACAGGAGAACCATGTATCAGCAAAGCTAGAGAAGCAGAACCAGTGGCTGTGAGTAACAAAAACAGCTCCTGAAAAACCTCCTGAAAGGTTTTTAGTCTGAAACAATCAGTGACCTAATTAGGTGGCACTCTCGCTGGAGAACAGGAGGAAGAAAGGAAGAAAGAAAGTAGGGTAGGAAGAGAGAGGTCTAAATATTCAGCAGACTGGTCCGAGCTGGAGCGGACCAAGGGGGGGATGCTTTATTTCACAAGCATGAGCATGTTGATTGAGGCATGAAGTTAACAACAGAGAGAGAGGTGCTGAGTGCCTTGTGCACATTCTTCTCGGCGAGCCCTTTTAAATATTAAAGGGAAGGAGAAAAATAAAAATGAAACGCTAAAGCAGCCCACAGTTAGTACATGTTTGAAACAAACAAGCCAGCACCTCCCACCCCCACCTCCCTTTTTGCTAAAGAGGCATCATGTTATTCCCTAAACAGACTCGCAGGAAGCTGAGATTTGGGACAATTGTGCCAGGATGGAAGAGGGAGGCAGTTTATTCTTCGGAGGGGTTTCCAGAGCTATTCACTATTAATCACCGCAGTGGGACAATTCATCAGTGTTCTATCAGCTATAAACAACACAGTTTGCATCTACAGATTACTTGGGTTAAACTTCATGTACCCCCACAGTGGGATCGTGGCCACTGAGCTGTTCTGCAGCCTTCCAGGCTGCTCCTTGGATTGAGAATTACGATTGATTTGAGGTGTGAGCATGCTGGACTTGATGGAGGACATAAGGCAAGTTGGGTTGTTAGAGAAGTTGCCCCCCGGGAATGACAACAAGTGGAAGATGATAAACATGCAATAGGTTTGTACTCCTTGAGTCTGTGTGCTAGTTGCCGGCTGTCAGCCCATCTCATGGGGGTTGTCCTCTGCCGGTTGACATTCAGATGAGAGTCCTGTCGATGCTGGTGTCAAGCAACTCAGCAGGATGGCTCAAAAGAACAATTTTAACTTGGGTGTAAAGACAAAAAGGAAAACCTGCCTAAGTGCCCATCCTAAAAGCCACTGACATCAATGGACAGAGTCCCAGGGACTTCGGTGGATTTTGGATCAGGCCCTAACAGCATGAGAACAAGCGGGCAGTGGAAGTTTGCCTATTGGAGTAGCTATAGGAAATGCAGAGGCATTCAAATGGACGTGAGATAAGGCTATGAAGAGCAGAGCACAGAACTCTTTCTTCTTGATGAGAGCTTGGATCAGAAGGCCCAGATAGTCCCATCTCATACAATCATCTATGTGTGTCATTCAAGGAATCCCCCTGAACTAGGGACACAGAGCTCAGCTCACTCCTTATGGGAACAAATGAAAACAGCTGATCTTGGGCAAAGATGTTCTGCACTCTGTTTCAAAAAGAAAGGGCCCAGTCCTCAGCTGCTATCCATTGGCCCAGCACAACTGCCTTCACTGGAGCAGTGCAGACTTACAACGGGCCCAGTATTTCCAAAATGGCATCTACCGTGGACATGAGTGTGGTCGGTTTGTGTCCTTGTCACCTCTTGACTGGAAAGATTTTAGAGTGTTCGGTACTGGGAATACACTACATTGCAAAGGGGCCATCCGCAGAAGGCATCACTAACCAATAGGTCTCATTTCCTTGTGCTCTAGCTGTTATTCAAGGACTATAGATCCCAGCAGGCACTACAAATCCATTTAGACCAGTAACAAAAAAGCAAGTGCCCGAGCCAGCAATATCTCTATCCACTTTTCTAACCTTCTACTAGAATCAAAGAGGTGATTCTTCTCTGGACTCACGTGCATAAGTCTCTTTAATACGAATAGGAAAGATGCCCTACCCCTCTCTCCTCCTTCCCCTGCCCAAAAGGCATTTTAAAACTACAGATCAAAGTGCCAGGCTGCACCAATACACCGAGTCCCAGCTTCATTCTCTTCTAATGCAATGATGGATACAGCTTAATGGCTGGATTCTGACTCCCTTCATCACACTCAATAGTTCTTCACTGAGCGAGTAACTCCATTTATTCCAACGTGTCTAGTTGCAGAATAAAGTACTACTCACCATGCGTAAGGGTGGCATTAAATGGCCCCCGCACATCAGAGAATCCAAAGTAAATAGACTTGTCTTTCAGAGAGCTGAATGAGCATAATCCCATATGAAACCCGAGCAACGTCTCTTTCTGCCTTGTGGCACAGCTGCCCCGATAAGGAGGTAGTTTTGGGCAACTGAACTGTAAAAGAACCACAGCACATACAACACAAATCACCGACTGATCATGCTAATGCATTCAGTGCTTAAATGGAGTGTGATTAACTCGCCGATGGAAGCCAGTGGGCACAGATTGTTACTATGTCTTTGTTTTAAATACTCAGTTTAACATCAGTATATGCCAGATACAAGTATATTATTTTACAGAATATGCCATGCGTGCTCCATGTGTCTCATGCATGCATCGCTTAAAATTTGCACTAATTACAACTAATAGTTTGTATTATCGCAGCAGCTAGAGAGCCCAACAGAACTCAGGTCCCCATTGTGCTAGGCACTGTAAAGACCTATAGTAAGAGATAGTCCGTAGAGCGGAAAATCTCTAGACAAATGGTGGGAGAAAGGACGTGTTATACTTATTGTACCGACGGAGGACTGAGGCACAGAGATTAGATGCCTTGCTCATGATCACAGAGGAAGGCTGTGGCAGAGCCAGGAAGGAAACCCAGATCTCCTGAATCTTAGCCCAGTTCCTAAGCTACGCTAGCACCCTTCCACTCTGTTCTGTGAGTACTATACATCGCTTACATTAAAACAATCACTTTTTACTCTATGAAAAGGGTTAGAAAAGCAAAGAATGTAGAAAATCATTGAAGTTTTGAGAGTTCGTTGTGTATATCCTGTTTCCTCGTTATTTTACGGTTAGAAAATATGAACACTTTTGTTATGAAATAAACACCCCCCTAAATCAGTATCCCAGATTCATAACACACTTCTTTATTATGCCTTCCATCTTTGGCACACATGCAATGGAAATATCTCATTGGCTGCCTCAATGCTAAGCCACCCCGTTGCTTCAGAAGTACAAGGAGCAGATTCACAAGCAACTCACAAAGGGAGTTCAAAACTTCATGGAGATTGTTCAGGTCCCAATCACGCTTATGCTGAAAAGCTTTGATGGAACTGAATCTACAATGCGACTAGCTCAATTTCCTTTGAAAGGGAAAGGTTGACAAAATGTGTCGGGCGTGTGGGGGTGGGAGAGAGCAGAGAGAAAGAGAGACAGATCTGCACTATTTGCTGTAGAAAGGTTTTTATAAGATTCATCTATTTCAGTCTGGGTGGTTCTGCAAAGCACACACACACAGATAAACACTGAAAACCATGCTTCTCATGTTTAAATCATCATACGCAGCATTGATTTAAAGTAGACCTGATCTACAATTTATACAACACAACAGAGTTTCTGGGGAAGAAAATATGCCCCATATTAACTTAAACCTTAAAAGTTGCACTTACCTCGTAAAGAATGCACAGGGTTCTTTACTGAACTGCAAATTCCCTGAAAGGTGCCGTCCTTCTTAATAGCAGATAAGTTTTCTTTCTTGGCTAAGAACAAATAGGGTCTGAAACCTGACCTGGGACATGCTCTGTGTCTATCTGTGCTGATGAGGGCTCTCAACTGTGCATTGTTGCCAAGAAACCAATGGCAGAATCTAAGTGTTCAGATTCTTAGCCTGGTCAAGGCATTCTTAATCAAATGCCCTTTTGAACAGGAGGACAGGATGAGTTCTAAACCTCAGAAGAGGTATCACATGGAGAGTTATCAACTGGGTAACTTTCTTTGATTCAAGTAAAGCAAACTCGTGCATTGCTTTTGCCAATTTGAATTTAATGCAGCGTTTTCTCTCTGGAATTATATCATGGTCTCCACTTTCTGTTCTTCAGTGTTTACATGTGAAACAAGTGGATTTTATCCATGTACCCTCTATCCATCACTGCTTAGAGATAGATCACAAAGGTGGTGGTATCAGGGTCTGAATCCACAGTAGGTTTCATAGCTCAGGTCTGAGACAGAATCAGGTCTAGGCTAAAAATCAACGGTGCCAACATTTCATGAGCTGTTCTTATTTGTTGCGTCAGTTTCTGAAGGTTGGTGCATTTCCAGCACTGGAAAGAGAAATCATCTGTTTTGCGTAAGGTAGTTAACATTCAGCCAACAGCCTGTAGCAGTGTAAGCTCCCCACTGGTGCACATGCCATTAGGCAAATGAGGCACACAGTTCAGCCCTAGCTAATCCGGGGCCTCAACAGAAACACATTTTTCATGCAGCTGACTTGTAGTTCACTGAGGGGAAAGTTGCTTCAAAATACTTCAACAACAGAGGATGCTTGGCTTTTGTCAGTGCTGCAGAGAGTTTCATTTATTTGCATATCAGCAAATAATATTCCATGGTGAAGCCTTTGCTTATAGTCCCAATTAGCTATATACATCAGTGTCTGCTGAAACTCACTCTTACTGGCCAGATGATGTGGATGGAAGAGGCTTGAACACCTGGATCTTGTCTATGCTAGGAAAAGTAGGCTCTATAATTCACCAGTGTGCAGCTTACCCCATAATAGCAATGGTGGGGGCATGAGGGTTAAAGGGTAGAGAGGGCTCACTCCTTTTTACCACCCTATTATCTAGATCTGCTCCGAACAGGTTAGATGACATGATGATAAAAATATCCAAGCCTACACTACAGCCTCCGATGTTGCTACTGCTGGTAGAGCTACCACAACGGTGAATTATGGGTCTTAATTTTGCCAGTGCGGGTGTTGCCCAGGAACTGGACGGAGGGAGGTCATCAAACACATTTAACAGATTAACAAATTTATTTGGGCATAAGCTTTCGTGGGCTAAAACCCACAGCCCACGCAAGCTTATGCTCAAATAAATTTGTTAGTCTGTAAGGGTACATCCAGACTACCCGCCGTATCGGCGGGAAGCAATCTATTTATTGGGGATCGATATATCGTGTCTTGTTAAGATGCGCTATATCGATCCCTGAACACACTCCCCGTCGACTCCGGAACGAGCGGTAGTAGCGGAGTCGACAAGGGAGCCGCGGCCGTCGATCCCGCGCCGTGTGGACCCCAGGTAAATCGATCTAAGATACTCTGAAGTTGCGTATTTTAGATCGATTCCCCCACCCCAGTGTAGACCAGCCCTTACTAAGGTGCCACAAGTACTCCTTGTTCTTATTGCTGATACAGACTAACACGGCTACCACTCTGAAATATCTCACAGATTAGTGTTTTCATGGCAGATATTCATCCGATTCTCTCGTTAGTGCTGGAGTGATCTGTACGAAGCAGGATACACCTGCAGATATTTTAAAATGAATTCCTGGAGTAAGGCCTAAATAAATACCAAAGAGTATGAACATGTTTTTTCTCTCCATGTCATTCAAAGGGAGCACAAAATCAAGGATCTAAACACTTTTTCCCAGCAGGGACTCAACTCCTGAGTTTTTAATAAAAGTATTATTCATTTAATACTTGAGTTAGGAAAAAAAATGATGCGTTCCCTTAAAGAGTGATATAGAAGGCCATCTGTTCCAGGAAACGCAGGGCATAAGGGTGTGATCACACCTGTTTTGTAGTTCTGATTTTTACAATATCATACGCTTCCTGTAGAATCTTTGCAGAAACAAGGGAGTTTTCCACTTTTCTCGGCCTGTTTTGAGTACTGTTCACTGAATACTATGTAATTTATTGCATTTACAGTGAGGTTGAGCCCTTGGGTGATTAAAGTTTAATCAGCCTCATAACTTACACCAAAATACATTAAGCACGAATACCTCTCAAAACCAACTTCATTCATTCTTTTTTCATCCCTTACCCTCCATTAGCAAGGAAGCCCCGATCCTGCAAACGCTTACACATGTGCTCAACTTTACTCCCAGGAATAGTTCCATTGACTTTAGTGGGACTACTTATGCTCAGGGATCCTAAGTTTTCCATGATAACCCCCCCAAAATTCTCTGATAACCCCCCCCTAAAAATCCATGTTTTTCTGTGATTAAAATGAAACACCGAACTTTAGTTTCCCTAACCACAATATAGATAGGTATCAGTTGAACACAATGCTTTATTGATATATAGTAGAACCTGCTTATCTAAGCCTCTATTATCTGGCTCTCCGTATTAACCGAACCATCTGCCACCTGTGGCTGACGGTGGCAGGGCTTGGGCTGTCAGCCCCAGGTCCTCTCCCACAGGAGGTCTCTCTGGTTATTCATCCCCTTTCCCTTGCACAGGAGTGCTATCATCAGAGGACTCACTCTCTGGTGGGGCAGGTGGAATGAATGACTTTTGTCAACGCTGTTGTTCATGCCACCCGAGTTCATTTTACTGCTGGGAAGATAATCATGCTGTCTTACGGCTGGCACTTCCTCAATCAAGTCGCAGAGGGCCATCTTCAAGAGCTGAATCTCTCTCCGCCGTCCTGATGACCTGCTCTGTTCTATATTTCTCACAGCGACATGCCAAAACATGATCGCGTAGTAGGGAAATGTCCTGCACCACAGAAGTGTGCATGTTAAGTGACTCAAGAGAAGAGCTGGCCGAGAAACAGAATTTCTGCCCTGTGAAAACACTTGAGATTTCTGGAATTTTTTTCATTCCAAATGGGAACACACAGCCAAAACGTGGACATTTTTCACCAAACTGAAATCCTGCAGTATTTCATTTGAGAAACATTGAACCAGTTGCGGGAACGTTTTGGTGTTTCCAAAATGAAATATGTCCCCTGGACTCCCAGGCAGGTTGTGGGGGAACCAGGGAGGCTGACAGCCTGGGTGAAGCCTGGGAGCCTGGCAGCTCACCAGATAGTCTTCCGTCAAAAGTTTCAACCAAGTGGAGATGCTCTCGCAGAACATTTCAATTTAGTTGAATCAGCTTTTTCTGGAGGAAAACTGTTCCACTGGAAAAATTTTGATCAGTCCTCCTTAAAAAGTCCTGTCCAACTTCCTTAGCATCTATTGTCCCATCCCAATTCTGCAATTTTCTTATTATTTAAAAATTTATTTTGTGGTAATGCCTAAAGGCCACAACCAGTTCAGGTCCCTGTTCTGCTAGGCCCTGTACAAACACATAACGAATGACAGGCCCTGTCCCAAAGAGCTTGTAGTGCGCTTGTGGTTAAGGCATTGACTGCCTTGTGTGTCTCAGGAGATAGAGTCAACTCCCAGCTCTGCCACAGACTTCCTGTGGGACCTTGGGCAAATCACCGAATCCATCTGTGCCTCAGTTCATCATCTGTAAAATGGGGACAATAATTCTTCCTTTGTCTATATAGGTGTAAACTCTTGGAGACGGGGACTGCTCTGACTATGCTGTTGTATGGTGAGGGCACAATGGGACTCCGATCTCAGCTGGGGATTCTTGGTGGTACCCCAATATAAGTAAATATTACAGCTGCTAATAACTCAGTAATCTGGAAGTTTGCTACAGTGGCAGGATCAGACTCTGAGATTAAACCTTTATAAACTGAGCTTGATTGAGAATGTAACTCTCTTAAAATCATATTTTTCATGAATCTTTCAGAAGCTCTGAGAAGGTAAATTAGCTCCTCATCTCCTGGGTTTTTTTTTTTTGTTTTTGTGTTTTTTTAAAACCTAAATCTTTGGAATAGCATCAACATGCAGCAATCTTTTAGCCTTGCATAGGGAAATTTGCCTAACAAAACAGTATGGTTTTATCAAGCCATTTCCTTCTGTTTCCTTGCTGGCAGATAATGGCAGCTACAACTACCTCTTAGCTTTGACATTTCTAACCTAGAAAAGGAATAACTGTAGTTGGCTGTAACATTTCCAAATGATGTGCCTGTATGATTTGAAATGTTACGGCTTTTTCACACGTTTCTCTAAATAACACCTAACTCTTACATAGCTCTTTTCTCTGTAGCTCTCAAAGTGCTTTACAAAGGAGAGCAGTATCATTATCCCCATTTTACGGATGGGAAAACTGAGGCACGGGAAGACGAAGGACTTCCCCAAGGTCACCGAGCAGCACTGCTGGGAATAGAATCCAGGTCTCCTGCATCCCCGACCAGAGTGCTATCCTTGACCATCTAACTAGCTAGCAGAGAAGCCTCATCATTGGTTATTCATCACCATCCTGCATGTGCCTATAGAATGGGAGGAGAGAGGGGATTCTAAACATTTTACTAATTATAGTGCACATATTATATTACAAAAAAGCTGTTTGCTCAAGAGCTGCCCATC
Organism: Malaclemys terrapin pileata; assembly: GCF_027887155.1. Taxonomy (NCBI): domain Eukaryota; kingdom Metazoa; phylum Chordata; order Testudines; family Emydidae; genus Malaclemys; species Malaclemys terrapin. The sequence goes on from NC_071517.1 coordinate 9,546,920, forward strand.
CTCCAGCCTATCTCAGGACTCCATCCTTTCCATTAAGCAGAGGTGCTACCACATTAAAAAAGAAAGAAAAGGCTGGAGGGTTCCCGGAGTACAAAGGTGAATGCTGCAACTGTGCAGAGCTGGACCTCAACAGGGATAGTAAAGAAACCATAATAAGGGTCTGACATACAGGAGTGTTGGAATGAAACAGATTCCCCTCCCCTGGTCACAAGACTAGGTCTAGGTTCCAAAGCAAAATATCCCATCACTTGATAAGGGGCATATCCTTGACTCGAGGGGTTAATTTTACAAAGTGGTACCATCTAGCCCTTAGATGTTTTGGGGCGTACGCAGGGGCCAGACCTTATAATTTGTTGCAACCTAAACTGTTTGTGAGAAAGGATCAGTTTCAACACATTTCCTAATTCACACATTTTTTAATAAAATGCTTTGAACTTGTCAGAACATCCTTGTTGACATTTTCAAACCAACGTTTTGTTTTTCGATTCAAAACAAGATTTTGTTTTTGAAATTTTAGTTAAATTTATACTTTAGGAAGTTAAAAAATAAAGTTTGAAATTGCAACAAACAAACATTTTACAATGATCAAAACAAAATATTTTGATCTATTTTTTTTTCTTTAGATGTTCAGTTGGAGAAAATTTTCAAGATTTTGAATTTTCATGCCGGTTCAGGACGGGAAAAATGTTGAATCCTTAAAGGGTACGTCTACACTTACCTCCGGGTCCGGCGGCAGGCAATCGATGTTCTGGGATCGATTTATCGCGTCTGGTCTAGACGCGATAAATCGATCCCGGATCGATCCCGGAAGTGCTTGCCGTCGACTCCGGTACTCCAGCTCGGCGAGAGGAGTACGCGGCATCGATGGGGGAGCCTCCCTGCCGCGTCTGGACCCGCAGTAAGTTCGGACTAAGGTGCTTCGAATTCAGCTACGTTATTAACGTAGCTGAATTTGCGTACCTTAGTCCGAAGTGGGGGGTTAGTGTGGACCAGGCCTGAAACTTTTGTAGGAAGGGAAAACCATTTCCCACCCAACTCAACTTCCAGCTACCTTCACTTGGAGGGTTTCTGCAGGGAGCCACACTAGCCGCAACCAGAAAGGAGAGATGTGTGAGGATTTCTTGGGAATCCAAATGGGAATCTTAAAGCAAACTTGTTGGTGCTGGTTCTCTTTCAGTCACTACAAACAGAACTGCAGGAGTCAGTTTGCAAATTCTCATACATACCCCAGCGTTAGCAGCGCAAAGGAGCCTTATGGTAGATGAAAAATGTCATTTACTTTTATGCAGCAGTGTATAAGAGTGATAGTTAAATGAGAATGAAACCCTGCAGGGTTTGCAGAATTGGCCTAACTGGGCGAGCGTGGTTGAATTTGCATAATTGGTGTCTGAGGTAGTGTTGCCAACTCTCCGTGATTTTACTGAGAGTCTCATTTTGTGTTTTTTATAAAGCTCCAGCTCTTGGAAGCTTGTGATTAAATGAGAAATTTAAAAAAACAAAGCTAAGTTTCTAGTCTTCATGGTTGCAGAGAAGAGCTTGATTGGTGTCTGAGGGGCTCTATCAGTATTCATTAGGTTCATTCTACAGGCTCAAAAAGCAGAGTAATTAAGAAGAACCTAAAATGTATTTTTTTTAATCTCTCGTGGTTTTTGAAGCCAATCTCATGATTTTTGGGGGCAAGACACTTGCTTTTTGAATGCTCGAGGTTGCAATATTGCTGATGGACCTTAGCGTATGTTTTTTTATCCCTGCATAATTCCCTAATGCTATTTCTACATATTCTTGTTTGTCCATAGTATTATATAGGCATGCATTGCTTTAACACGATTTCAGTAACAACAAAAAACCAGTGAGTTCGCTATGTACCACAGAGTCACTGTGAACCATCTGCAATCAGCTACTTTAGTCTAGCAGGGCCAGTTCAGTGAAATGCTCCTTTTGTAGACTGAGGTATTGCAAAAAGACTTCAATCTGGCTACTCAATGGCTGTCAGAAAGCACTATAGCTGTACTATAGTTTGAGTTTCTTCTGGTGCTACAGCAAAGCCATGCTATTTAACAGGATATCTTACTCCCGGATTTTGCTCCTTCCCAGTCTGAGATATAAAGGCACACACAAAAGGCAATTAAATCAAACACAATAGATTGTGTTAACTACTTGTAAATAAAAAGCCACCTTGATCTCTTTGCACATCTAAGTTAGTCACCACATGAAACGGAGGTCTCAGCTCACAAAGAGTATTCAATTTGGGATTAAACATGGTGCATTGCAAATAGCTAAAACAACCCATAGCAGCGGATTATAGTTTACAAATAGGGGGAAATGAATGGCAGAAAGAGGACAGTGAATACCACTAGGACAAAAAGATTTAGGGGTAAAATATTATTGTATAAAGAGATTTTTTTAAAAAAAGCATTAGCCAACTTTTCAAAAAATGTATTGGTGCATCTCTGTGCTACCTGGTTCCATCCTGGACTGGGAGCAGAAAGATTCAAATTGGCTGTTCTCACAAGGTCTGATTCTGTTCTCAATGAAGCCTCCCACAAAAACGAGGACTGAACCTGCAGTGTTGGAAGTCCAGGTGAAACTTGGAAGAAATCTTGTCCTTGGTTCTGATCCAACACCTCGTGAAATCAACTGGGGTCTTCCAATTGACTCTGACGATTTTGGACTGGGCTCTTATGTTGATTTGCAGCCCCATTCATTGCTAAAGAAGTCTGGATAGGGCAGATATGTGGAACCTTTTGAAGTCTGCCCATCACTGCAAATTAGCAGTGGTTTGAGTCTGCAGATTTTCAAATGAGGATTTTCTTGGTCTCCCATGTGTGCGGATTCGGAGACTCCAAATTTTGCTTTGACGTTAGAATCCACTCAACCCTGATGAGTCGCACCTGTACATTTTGACAGCTTTTGACACAGACCCATACATGGGCCACAGTTCCCTCAGAAAAGGACCCATGTTTGCTTTACAAGCTTGTGAATCCCAACAACCTTTGCAATGAACCTGGTGTGAGTTTTGCAATGAAACCCAAAGCCAGAGGAGATTTGCACGTACTTCACGTTGGCTTTAAAAATTACTGTCGTGTCCAATATATTACAAATCATATCTTCTTATTTTCAGCACTTATTAGCAGAAACTTTTGCTGGGTCTTTTCCTGCCAATTAAAGTTTATCCAGAATTAGGCTGATTTTCTTTCTTTCACTGCACGCTCTTGATGGCCCTTCATAATTTGTACCACCACCATCTCGCTGCGCCTCACTTCTAGGCTCAGAAACACTGCAAAGCTAACTGCTGACAGTGGAAGTTGAAAAATATTTCTTCCTTTTGTGGCTTAAACACAAACAAGCCACTCCAAGCACTTACCCGGTCAATAGCTTGAGCCCTTTATCACTTCAGAGATGGATAATGGAGAAAGGCAAGTAGAGGAAAGCCAAATACACTCCAGCTCCTTTTACTGTTTACAAGGTCATGCTAGTCTTGTATTGTGGTGGAGGGTCTGAACTGTGGGAGTCAGATGTTATTCTGAGCCAGATTTGGAGACCAGTAGGCCTGGTCTACACAGTTTTTATACCAGGTGATTTTTTACTTATGTAGTTATACTGATAGAGCCCCCAGCATGGATTTATACCACTATAAAGCTGTTTTATATTGGTATAGCCATTTCCTTTCCCATACGGGAATAGCCCACCTGTTGTAAAGAACCTTTATACAGATATCATTGCATCCAGCCTTGGAGGTTGTATCATTTTAACTATACCGGAGTAGTTAAAGCAGTACAATTTTCTAGGGTAGATAAGGCTTAATCCTATGATAATCGGGCCCAGTTTAAGTAGTGCTCTCCCAGAAGACAACATGGTGGTGGAGGAGGTGCTGGGTGGAACATTTTCTAATTAATTGTGGTAAAAATAGAAGCAAATCAGCCAGATGGAGGAATGAAAATGGACTCGCATTTGGGACCAGCTCTTCAGTGGCTGTCCCAGCTGCTGATGGAGAATCTTTACTCACATCATTTTTGTTCATTTCTATTGTTGCAGCCTCTGAGGTTACAAGCAAATCTTTCCCCAATCTCCAAAAGACTCAACGTGCTCTGAGATATAACCTGGACTGCTGGGAGCATCTCGTACACTGATCCGCTCAGTGTAGCCCATGATTGTTAAATCTTACAATCTCTTATTGCAGAATCCTCAAAGATGGCTTTCTGGGATTTGGGGGCAGGATTTGGCTTGCAGTTTTCACCTTATACACCCTTTCCCCACTGCTAGTGGAAAGTACCATTAGCACTTTTTACAGCCGCTTCCTCTCTTAGGGCCTGATCCTATGAAGCTCTAAAGGCCTCCCACTGGATGCTGGGCATTCACCATCTCTCAGGATATGCTCAGCACTTTGCAGGATAAGATCCTTAATGTATGGTGTTGAACTTTGCCCCTGCCGTCATCCATTAGCTAGATGGCTTTCCAATTAGCAATTGCGTCTGTACCTGGCCACCTCGAGAAAGTATTTTAAAATACAACTGCTGTGAAAAAAATACATAAGTAGGTCACAAGGATTATGCACTAGTGCACACAGGGATGAGACAAGAAGTCTGGCCAGGGTTTCAGAGATGCATAATAATCTGTCCTCATCTGACCCCTGCTGCTGTTCACACTTTCAGAGTTGATGAGTGCCACAACTTCCCCATTAGCCAGAAAGCTTGGATGCCTGCCATTATCGATTTCACTGGAGCAATCAAAACTTTGCAGAGTTCACAATTACATTTCACTGTGTTCCTCAAAAGGTGAGCAACAGTGATGCAGTTTCATTCATTGTTTTACCACTGAGCACTTTACCCCATTTCAGAGTAAATTCAAGAAAGGGCCTAAGTATTTTTATTTGTCTGAGGGTAGCATCTGGGCTCCACCAACAGAGATCTGCTAGATACTATACAAACACACGGTAAGGTCAGGTCTACACTACAAAGCTTTGTTGGCACAGCTAAGTCGATCAAGGGTGTGAAAAAACCACACCCCCTTGCCAACATCACTCTGCTGGCAAAACTCCTGGTGTAGACATAACTATGTTGACAGAAGTGTGCTGCTATGTGCCTAAATAGTGTTGTTCAGAGTGGTGGTTTATCTAAAAACTTCTTGATGCCACACAGAGCGTCTACACTAGGGGTCTTTGCTGGCATAGCTATACCAGCAAAACGTTTGTAGGGTAGCCAAGGCCTAAGAGAAAACCCCTGCATTGGAGATCTTAAAATCTAAAGAGGCAAGACAAAGGAAGTATTACCACCCCCATTTTACAGAGGGGGAACTGGTACAGATTAAATGACCTGCCCAGAGTCACATGGGAAGTCTGTGACAACAAGGAATTAAATTCAGCTCCCTTGACTCCCACTGCCGTTACTTATCCACAAGCCTGTCCTTCCTCTCTAAGTGCATCTGATTCTCTTAAATTAGTGTAACAGACTGAATTTTTTCACCAGCCGGTCAATAATCATGTGCAAGTCAGTTATTTTCAGTTGCTGTTTCTTGACTCAGAAATACAGTCACTTTGACTGCTATGGAAAGCAGCAACGTAAATAAACTAGCAATGGCTAATGCCCATTATTAGAGGAATTTCATTAACAGGCAGAGTTGCAGAGAACAGGGTACCATTCATCATACTTGTACGGACACAATAATATAAAAATCCTTGACATGTGCAGATATCTCAAGCCAAATCTCTGGTTTAGTTTAGAGGTGAACAAAGTTTGGAAGAGTAGTTTAGCACTGAATGGCTGGAGGCCAGCAAGAACATAAGGACAGCTGGCAACTTGTCAAGGCCCAGATGCGTAAACGTTAGAATGAATGTCAAGGCCCCAAAATGAGGAGGCAGCGAAGAAGAGCAGATGAGGATGTTTGAAAAGACGTGGGATTCACTTTAACTTGCACGACCTTTTCAAGATGCAGCTTCCCAGGTGCCACTGATCTACAGGGCATATTGTAAACAGATAGACGACACCAGGTTTATGAGACTCAGGGAAGTTTGGGTCTACAATAAATGACATGCTTACTAATGATAGAGCCTACGGACATGAAGACTAGTAAGAATCACAATTATTGGTTGCAGAGGAGCAGCCGTGTTAGTCTGTATCCGCAAAAAGAACAGGAGTACTTGTGGCACCTTAGAGACTAACACATTTATTTAAGCATAAGCGTTCGTGGGCTACAGCCCACTTCTTCAGATGCATAGAATGGAACATATAGTAAGGAGATATATATACATACAGAACATGAAATTCATTATTGGTTGATTTTCTTACTGCTTTTAGGGTGAAATTCACCCCATGTGAAGAGGGTCAGCAGAGGGTCCACTTCAGTGCCATGCAGCCCTCAAAATAAGGATGAATTTCACTGCTAGAGAATTTAGCCTATGTCTATGCTTAAAACGCCGCAGTGGCACAGCTGTAGCATTCCTCCATCCACCTAGCACTGTCTACGCGGAGATTAGGTCGGTTTAACCACGTCAGACCCCTGAGCAACGTAGCTGGGTTGATCTAATTTTCTAGTGTAGACCAGCCCTTAGTGTAGCTGAAAGGAACTAGATTGAGAGCCACAGGAAATGAAGTCCTCTGTGGGTATGTGTACACTGTGGCTGCAAGCAAACCTCCCAGGTCCCAGGTAGACTCACACTCCCAGGACTTGAAGTACTGTGCTACAAATATTGCAGTTGAGGCTTTCAAGCCTAGCGGGTAGGGTGGGCTTGAGATCCTGACCCAGCATGTCCACAGTGCTATTTTTAGCACGCTAGCCAGCTTGATCCCCACTAGCACAAGTGTCTCCACCTAGGCTGGGAAACTCGCTCTCAGCTGCGCTGTAGACATACTCTATGTAGCTCACGATACAGGGAACATTTTCCAGCATTGCCCCACCGATGTACCTGAACCCTGGCCTATTGGGGGGAAAGGGGTTCAGATTCTGTAGCTTATTCAATAAGATACTGGGCAGAATTTAACTGAGAAGAGATTTTTGCCCTTTGTTTGTTCTCCGAAATCAAGCGCAGAGAAGAGAATTTTTGCACAAACTGCTCGATTTAGCAAAAGAGGCTAGAACGTCTCTTAAAAAAAATAAAAAATTCTGCCTGAGCCAGCAGATTGATTGCTTTATAAATCAATTCCTTCCCTGCGTGCAAAATCTTTGATTGCTCTTCCTCTTTGTCTTTCATTCTAATTAAAATAGTGATGTCGCGTAATCAGCCATATTGTCAATGGCCCTGTTGCTGCCCGGACGTTTCTGAATGTACATTATTAGAAGAAAATGAAGCCAATGAAGGATCTCTCTCCCCTCCCCTCAGCAGCTGCAGAAAGATTAGTGGCAGCAGGTCTGAAACGTTGATAGGGAAGAAAAGGCTGGAAGCTGCACAGACCCTGGCTGAGCCAACACAGCAGGGTACGTTCATGACTCGAATCTCGATGAGCCTCAACTTGAAGAAAGAATGAAAAATAAAACTGGTTTAAAGAGTAACACTGGCAGCAAAAAGAGGAGAGCATTGTTTCATGGGTCTTTTAGGGTAGGAATTTCAAAGCCTAAAGGATCTAGATGCCCAATTCCCATTAATTCCTAATGGGAAGTGGGCATCCCAGTCCCCATGGTGACTTTGTAAATGGCCACAGAGATGTGAGCAGGCATAGGTTCAGATTCTGCAAGCCTTGTTCACATGGAGTAGCCTTGTTCACATGGAGTAGGACTGTACTTCACTGGGGTGACTCCTGGAGCACTGTGCTACTCAATGGGAGTACGGGGCGAAGACAGCAGTGATGGCAGATGTTAAGGCATCAGGAGACCCAGTTCAATTCCTGGCTCTGCCTTGTGTGATCTTGGGCAAGTCACTTAGGGTCAAATTTTTAAAGGTATTTAGGTGCCTAAAGATGCAGATAGGCACCCAGCGGGAGCTTCAAAACACCTAGGCCCATAACGCCCATTGAAATCAATAGCATTTAGGCATCTAGGTGCTTCTGAAATCCCAGTAGGCACCTATCTGCAGCTTTAGGTGCCTAAATACCTTCAGAAGTCTGGCCCTTAGCCTCTCTGTGCCTCAGTTCCCCATCTGTAAAATGGGAACAACAACATTACCTTATCTCACAGGCGGTGAGGATAAATACATTACAGGCTGTGAGGCGCTCAGAGGCTATGATAACATATAAGAGCACTAGATAGATACGGTGGCAGAATATGGTCCACAAGCTACTTCCATGCTCTCTAATGGGAAATTATACTACAGCCACACACAAGAACCACAGCAGCACTTTCACCTGAGGGTCTCAAAGAGCTTTCCAAAGAGCACAGTGAAAATCAGCATGAGACCTAGGCCCCCCCGCTCAGGCTCGGACTCCACTCTGAGCTAGGGGTATGCTTCCCAGCTCTCTCAGACACACTCCTGCTAGCTCTCGTGAAGCTAGCGTGCTAAGAATACCAGCGTAGCCGTAGTAGTGCGGGCAGCGGTGAGCGGCAGCACGGGCTACCCATGCTGAGTACATACCCGCCTGAACCCCAAGGGGATGTACTTGGCATGAGTAGCCCGTGCTACTGCCCAGCTACACTACTCTTTTTAGCGCACAGGCTTGATGAGAGCTAGCATGAGTGTGTCTGTGTGAGCCAGGAATCACATCCCCAGCTCCAAGTGTAGACATGCCCTTTAAGTGGTACACAGAGAGGATTTTTACTCTCCAACAAACTAACACCGCATCCAGGGGAGTATTGGTATTCTCATTGTAGCTGTTGTGACAGGGAGGCCAAGGCCCACATTTTCAGTCATGGATGCCTAACCTTAGACCCTTAAATCCATCATCAGGCATCTCAATATGGCTTCCTTTGCAGAGGTGTGGCACACCCTCAGCTCCCGTTAGCCTCTGTGGAGTTTCTGAAGCTCTACATCAAATTCTGAAGGCAGAATTTGGCCCTTGATGCTCATTCTTCTCCCACACTTATTTTACACCCAGGTAATTTCATGGAGTCACTTCTGACTTGATTGGTTTATTACGATAACACACATATTACGTGCGCATACTGCCATGCGCCGGCAACCCATGACAATATTTAAAGCCACAAAACAATCAACAGATGAACTGATCTGCTAAACCTGCCTGCCATTCACCTGTATAATCACCTCTTTTTCACTTCAGGACTTCATTGTACCTCAATTACCAAATCCCCCCAGACCAGCCTCACCTTTATGATTAATCACGTTTATTGCAGTAGTGCTTTGTGACCAACTGAGAAGGGGTCCCCATCGTGTGAGGCACTGTACAGACTTAGCATCCGAGACAGTCTCTGCCCTAGAGAACTTCCAATCTAAATAGACAAGACAGACACAAGGGAGGGGAACCGGAGAGCACTTACAAGCAGAGTGAACGATGCTACGGCTGCAATTTTTTTAGTTTTGGCTTGTTATTTAAATCCTTTCAGTGGGGTTATTTTAGGAAGGGATTAGCTAGATGGAAAGACCAAGGAAGGAAAGGAGAGGGGGAGGGGCTTCAGATCATGAAGACAGAGGAGGGAGGAGTCAGAGTAAACAGCCAATCATCAGAGGAGAGGGAATGCTCACAGCGAATGCTGCATGAAGCAACTTGCTTTTCTGATAGATAATTGTTTTTAAATGGAAATTTCCAAAGAAATTTCTATTTTCAACCTGATTTTTTTTCGGGGGGAGGTGGGGGAGTCATTAGAAAGAAATGAAACTGGGCACGTTTTGAGGTTTTCAGCCAAAATGTGCTATTTTCAGCTTTTCTGATGAAAACAAGAAAAAAAAAACGTGTCGACAAATATTAACTTCTTTGGATTTATTTAATTTTTCAAAACCAAACCCATTTCTGACCAGCTGTAATAATGATCCTGAAGGGAGTGGTCCAGGATTATTCTGCCTTAAGAATTTTGATTGAGAAATCACATAAATTCAGTCAATACTGGTACATTCCAATGGCAAAACACTGCTTTGCAGACAGGTCTTTCTGAGTCAAGGATACAAGTCATCCCACGGGGCAGGTTCTGTGGCGGCTCTGCAGATGAACTCTACACCCTTCACCATTTCCTACAAGATGGGATGACCCTGTCTTCTTATAAACGTCTCCTGACAATACAGGCTTGTATCAGCATGTATCAGTGCAGGGATCAGAACTGGCATTACTCAAGATCCCTTGACAGGCAGGGAAATACAGCAAACAGGTGAAAACCCTTTTGAATTCAGTGCCAAGGAGCTGAACACAGGTGACAAAGCTCCCTGCTCAGAATAATTTCCAAAAACCGCTCACAATTGGTTTTGCAATTCAAATATCTGCAATGAAAGAAACGTCGAGAACAAGATATTTGAAAATACTGTTGAACTAAACCCACGTTGATTTACTCGTCTGCCCATTGACAGGCTCACAAGCAATGAAAGCCCTGGGAATTCCTAGAGAAGCTTTATAAGCTCTGTAAAGACTGCACTGTAAAGTAACTTGTCATTGATCTGCACTTATCTTTGTGTTCAAGAGAGCTGAGGCAAACAAATATTTTATGGAAAGCAATAGTTATTCTTAGAAAATACTGTGAGTTACTCACCCGCTAGGAACTGATCTCAGCAAAGACATGTTGAGATACAGGCTTTCTTAATTATTTAGGTCTCTTCCCTAAATTTTCACAGAATTCCCTTATAATTAATAGTTAGTTAAGTTAGTATTGAGTTATAATTCTCTCTTTGTAAGCATTTGCGCAACTGTGAAAGCTCATTTTTTAAAAAGGCAAGAATTTAAAGGGACAAACACTGAAATTGTTTAAGCTGGGATTTTCAAAGAAATTTAAGAGTTAGGTGACATAATTCCACTAAAATTCAGAAGCTGAGTGCCTAATTTCCTTGGGATCTTTGGAAACTCTAGCCTTAGGTGTACATATAAAACAAGTGCCCTGTCTTAAAATTGTTGTCATCTGAGGCAGAATATTAATGAGATTCTAAATGGCTATTTCTTGAAAAGAAGCCTTGACACACTCAGAAATAACAAGCAAACACAAGCAATAGCCACCGTATACAGCTTAGATAGTACACGAATACTTGCACACATAGTTTTGTACACACAATCAAGTTAGCCATCAGGCAGAAATTGCATGCACAAAATTGTAAGTGCATTGTGATACTGGTAGACCAGATTCCAGTTCATGTCAAGTCCCCTGGGCCTCACTGACACTGACAAATGCATAGCTGGACACCAGTCTGGTTCGCCTGTGTGTTAGTATTGTTAAAATAGACATTAGAATGATAAGAACGTGTTTAGTGTTAAGACTTTATGAAATCCTTGTAGGATGTTGCATGTATTAATCTTACTTACAATGTCTGCAACCCACGTTATAAGGTAATATTTAAGGGTTTGCTCTATAAAACTATCTAACTATAAAAACGTTTGCTAAGGCTGTAAACCCCCCCCCAGTCAGGGGAGAAGCATTACCAAGTGTGAAATACTACTTTCTCCAACAAAAGAAGATCTATAGACACCAGACAAGCCACTGTGGAATATCAGTAGACAAAAGACTTTTTTGATTGCTTCCCCCACATCCTAGAAGAGGGTACATGCACAAATCCGCATCCCATCACAGCTTGAACGCTAAGGGGAAGGGAATAAAAGTCACTGTTAAGGAGAAATTGTACCCTTATGCTGCTTGAACTCTGAGGGGTGAAGATTTCTAAACATAAATAAGGGGTCCCCAGCTGTTTATCATGGGTTAGCCCTAAAGGACATACAAAGCTTGCCTATTATAGTAGATATTGTCGTCTTTTGAACCCTAAGACTGTATCTCATTTGTGTGTGTATGTTTACCTGCTTTAAACGTGTAAATAATTATAATTTCTTTTTCTTAATTAATACATCTTTAGTTAGTTTATTACAGAATTGGCTACAAGTGTGGCCGTTGGTTTGAAATCTACGGTACAACTGATCTGGAGTAAGTGACTGGTCCTTTGGAATTAGGAGTAACTTGAATATTAGTGCAAGGGACCATCTATCACAAAGGTAGGCTTGCCTGGGTGGCAAGATAGGCTGGAATGCCCAATGGGACTGTGTCTGACTCCATGTTAAGGCTGTTACAGTGCTTGAGGACTTCACACCTGATTCTTGGTTGGTCAAATCTAATTTTAGAACACCCAACCAATTTGGCGTTTGTGCCCTGGTATGTGGCCGTCTGCCCTGAGGTTTGCACCTATGTTCGTGAGTAACTCTAGATAGCGTGGCATGCATAATTGTAGAGACAGGATTGAGGCCCAGAGTTTTTCAAAACAACAAAGTGACTGGAGGAAACAGAAGTTAGATGTCATGTTCCCACAGTTACAAAATTCTACACTGTTCCTCATAATCAGTTCAGAAACAGGAAGTAAATGATCCAGTCTCATTGTGGCTGTCGCTGTATAAAAACATGTGAAAATATCAGTGTTTATTACATGTCAAATTATTACTGTGCGTAGACAATCACAATCAAGAGCAGAATATGATCACTGATTTTCCACTATAGCCACTGGCTTCATACACATTGGATCAAATTCTGAAGTTCTTCGTCTTTACTGGAGTTTTGACAGAGTGAGAACTTCAGAATTTGGCCCACAATTTGTAAAGTGCTTTGGGATACGTGGTACCATATAAATATAATGATCATAAAATTAAACATGTGCCAGGCAATTGTGAGGCCATCTGCAGAACACAACACCAACACAACCCACACCCACTTCTCCATATACAGCAGGCCAGGAAAGGAAGATTCATCCTAATTAAGATGCAGGTTTCTCTTAACTGCTCATCCTTTTATCTCACACCCTCTTTTCATTTATCTTTTTTTCCTCTGTACCCTGTTTTCTCTGCTTTTAATAATTTTTGGTGACCTTAAATTTGCTTTCCTGAGGTTTTGGAGACTTTTCCCCAATACCATTCTCTCTCTGTGTATATATTTTAAAATGAGCTTCCTCCCGTGGATGATTTCAACGCTTTGAACATACACTAAGTACAGGCACAACTGTCCACTATAAAAGGACAAAGGACATTATATGCATAAGGGAAAGTAGGTCATTAGTTCTCAGTTCAGTCTCTGGGTGAATACTTGTTGTCAGCTCTCTGTGTGATGCACTGAGATGAAATTCAGTTGAACACGTTGCAAGAATTATCAGCCAGCAGGCCAAACAGCAGCAAAAAAATATCCAAAAAACCTGATGAACATTATCTACAAAATATTTTGCGCAACGCAAAGGCTCTTGAAGAGATAATCCCATGAGACAAGCTGGTCTGAAATGCAGATTATGGCAATAGGCCCTTTTTGGAGATCTAAACAGTGCAGGCCATTTTGCTTTAGAAATTAATTTTTAGCTGTATAAGGAAATGAATCTCTTGCAGGGGATGAAGTATAAGGTTTAAAATTAGGGATTATGAGAAAAACAATGGTTGACAATTATAGAAGCTTATAAAATGGAAACAAACGTTAAACAGAAACACAGGCTCAGCTCCTTACTGAAACTAGTCTGATTTATGCCGGTTGAGGATCTAGCCCATAGTTTTTAATGGAGCCTTAAAGATTTTCACTCTCTGGACAGGTTCACCTCTTCCATCCATTAGACTTGTCCAGAATGCTGGAGGGTCTCTTACAATATCTTTCACCTCCTGATGATACAGCTCATGTCCCACTCACCTCACAGAATCTTCCTTACTGACCTCAGCCTTCAAGGACACAGCAATGAAATACTCAGGTGGAGTGGCAAGAAGCAACAATTTTTGAAGGCGTGCACACCGCCAATAAATAGTTAAATACAACAACCAATAACCAATTAATACTAATACAACCTCCCTCTGGTCAGGGATATATAAAAATACACAGAGGTTCTATTTACTCCTCTGCATGCCTAGAACATCTACACACATACCTTCCATTAATGCTAATGAGAGCTGAAGGTGTACACTAAATTCCACATGTATCAGTGGAATAATTCCTCCAGGTCACCTTAAATGAGCCTATTTTTGCGCAGTCAGAGGAACAGGTCCCCCTCATGGATAGGAAAGCTTACCTAAATATTACATCTTTATTTAAAATGTCCTGATCCTATAGAGTGTAGAGAAAGATTACTCCTGAGTTTGTACTATCATTTCTACTGAAGAAGAATCTGGAGCCTCTAGTCAGTCTGAAGGCTCCATTGTTCTAGGTGCTGTACAAACGCATACCGAGAAAAAGTCTCTGCCCTGAGACGCTTGCAGTCTGAACAGTGATTTCTGCAGCAAGACATTGAACTAGAATGATTGGCGGGGAGGGATAGCTCAGTGGTTTGAGTATTGGCCTCCTAAACCCAGGATTGTGAGTTCAATCCTTAAGGGGGCCATTTAGGGATCTGGGGCAAAAATCTGTCTGGGGATTGGTCCTGCTTTGAGCAGGGGGTTGGACTAGATGACCTCCTGAGGTCCCTTCCAACCCTGACATTCTATGAAACCGGATAGGTCTCCTGGCTGGCTCCACTCTAGGCATCTGCTTGATTTTATTTCAAAAGTGTCTAAGGGATTTGGGCACTAAAATTAATGGGAACTGGCCAGCTCTGAAAGTCTCAGCCTATATATTTCTATGTGGATAGAGATATTTACCAGTGCTATCACTTACACAAGCTGAGGGCTAGATTTCCTTCTGCTGTTACAGGGCTACTCAGGACATCAAAACTTTCCCTGAGCTCAGCTGCCACCGCCTAGGACCTTCCTCGATGTAGAAGTATGGGGGACAAGTAGAGGCAGCTTGTCTGATACTGCTCCCTGGAAGCATGCGGGCAAGGAGTAGGTGGTGTCATGGCTCAGACACCCCCGGCACTGGCCAGAATGGGAAAGGACTATGCTGTGTCTTGTAAGGGGCTGCCACAGCATACTCACCACCCCAATGGAAAAGGGGGGGTCTCTAAAAGAATGGTGCCTTGAAGGTGCCTTGAATGGTGTCTGTGGCCACAGGGCTGAGGTTAAACACTTAGTCTAGCCCTGAACACGTATGTTGTTAAATACAGTGATGTGATGGAATGGTTCACTGTTCAACGTGTAGCATTCAATGTCTAGATAAAAAATGACAGGTTATATTGGAAATGATGCCTTGCTAACAATCGCCAAACCCTTCACAAATGTACACACACACAAACACACCCATAATGCAGCCAATATCACAAAGAGTCAGCTCTTTCAAGGAGAAAAACAATTTAAGAGAAGTGAGGGGAGTTGTTCTAACCTTTGCTTATTAGCAGACACCCTCGTACTGGCTTGATCTGTGATAGCGCTGTTGTGGGCAGCTTAAATAAACACTCTTCTAAGGCAGCAGGTCAGGATTCAGTGGCTGGCAGCACAGTGTGCTAGCTGTAGATTGGAATGATTGCATAAGCTGGATTTTGGTTGAGGTTGGTGCTGGTGGTCTCACTGTTAAAAACAGCGGATCATTCTTTTCAAGAATATACAGGCCTCTCCTTTTGGCCCAGGTGCCATTAGAAACACAACCGTTTGAGTGACAGCTGGACCATAATTCTATGTAATCTTCCCATGCTCACTTATGGCAATGTACACAAATACGACGTAACGGGAAAAAAAATGGTCGGAAAGAGGAGGCGATGTCTGTTGATCATACACTCAGCCTCACAAGAGCAAGTAACTCGAGAGAGCCACTTGGGACCAATCCAATGCCCACTGAAGTCAATGGAAAGATCTCCATGGATTTCAATGGGAGTTACTAAATCTGTAAAGATCATTGGGATTTGCGAGTGGCTTATTATTGCTTCTAATTAAAAGCCGCATTTTAATTACAGGACTTTTTGTTACGATGAATATGAAACGGCCATGGCAAGTTATACTCATTTATTTTTGATGGTCAATATAACACGACCTAAGCCATCAGGAGAGCTCTAGCTTCTGACTGACACATTTCCAAGTATTCTTCTTGGCTAGTTCTTCCTTGTCCCAGGAATGTTGCTGACATCCTGGAATAAAAAAGGGAGGAATAATCCAAACTATGAACTAGAACTTTAAGATTAGACTTGGCCTGGGACTGGAGCTCAGCTGGGGATCCTGAGTTTTGCTTCAGGGCCTTCTCTAAATGAGAACAGGGTTTGAATCTGAGTAGGAGAGCAGTGAAATGGATTTAGAACCTGTGTGGATGGGGCACTAGAGTGGGACTGTGGAGATCTGGATTCCATTCCCAGCTCTGCCAATGACCTGCTGGGTGTCCTTGGGCAAGTCACTTTGCCGCTCTGTGTTTCCATCTCATTTTCTACCCCTTGTCTATAGACTGTAAACAGATGGTCTCTCACTATGCATTTGAATGGAGCCTACCACAATGTCCCCCTCTGCCCCTCCCCCCCGCCCGCATCTCACTTGGGGCTTCTGGGCACTACCATAACACAACTCAATAACAACAGCCATTCTTGGCTCATTTCTGCCTGTCAGTCGGGGTTCTGAAAGTGACCCATGCTACACAGAAGAAAAACAGCTTCCTTCCTTCAGTCAGCTGAGTTTTCCAAAAAGCCATTCGTTGGCACTAAAAGTCCTGGCAGAGGAAGAAACATTGCTCTTGTGCTCTTATTTCTAGGCAGGGTTTTTCTCCATCTCTGATTAAAAGAAGGTCAAATAACCTGTATCTCTTTTTAATTTTTAATCGCAATTTCATGCTGTTATTTCAGCCGCTGCATAGCACAAATCCCTCAAGACTGCTTTCTAAATCTTCCCTTCGACGCTGGCCTATTTTTTTTTTTTTTTGTCAGTTAGAAATTGGTTGGCTTAGCCAAAGCGTGTGCTGGCAGTGGAGGAGTTCTCTCCTCCGAATGAGCTGAGCACCTCTCCTTGCTCTCCATTTCATTGTCTCTTCAAGATTTCTAATAATAGAACAGATAATCAAGGTCTGATTTACAGCTCTGCTGAACCAACTGAATATTATATCTAATTTAAAACTGGGTTTCATTTGCTTTAATATTAAAACAGGATAACATAACAACACTTTGCTTTTCATCTGTAGATCTCTAGGCTCGTCCCAATGGAAGGTAAGTATCATTATCCCTATTTTACAGACAAGAGAAACTGAGGCATAGGGCAGTGAAGTGATTTGCCAAAGGTTACACAGTGCTCCATAGAAGATCTAGGAATAGAATTCAGGTCTCTTGACTCCCACTCTGATATTCCATCTACTTGGACGCTCCACCCTCCCATATAAGTCACTTAAGCATCTAGCAGGGCCATTTCAATTGGGCGTTGGGAGGATTATAGAAAAGGAAATCAAATTACATCGGGACGTGATGGGCATGGGGTCATGCAGCTGGAATAGAAACACTTTTGGCTCCCTTATTAGGAAAGGTGCTGCATAGCCAATGGAGATGCGGAAGTCATAATGCAACCCCCCTGGAAGAAACCTTTCATAGAAAAGGGAAAGGCATGGCACGCCATGTGCTCTCTCCTCGGTAGGATGATCACAACTGTGTTATTAAACTGAGTGCCTGGGGACTGCAGCCAGAAAAGGGTGAGTGGCCTTATTCAGCACCCTTTGAAATCAATGGGAGTCTTTCCATTAACTGCAGAGGGAAGTCGACTGGGCCCTTCAAAGGCTGGGACTAGAACATGACAAATGGGACATGTGCGATGTTCGCAGCTGAACTGAAACTCTCTGGATCAGGAGGCAGGTGGGGTGATGAGTTGGTTAACCTGAGAATATTGTGTGGATAACTTTGGTGGGACCCGCAGAAGGCTATAGTATTTGACTATTTCAGACCCACAGCATTTCAGTGAGTATCTTGGTGGTTGTATAATAAACTCACCCCCATCGGATTCAGCAGCATCTCAGGATGAGTTGGCTTATCCAAGTGGGAAGTCTCCCTGCACTATACACAGGTTTTTTTTTCTTTCCAAGACAGAGATAAGCTTCCCTCGATAACATCTATTTCTTTCTCAGTTTGATCAGGGAAGGTAAAAGGGAACAAAGAAGCAGCAAATCCATTCTTGTGGGTGTGCAATGAGGGATTTAGTGTTTTGTTCAGCCAGAGCATCTTTTCTCAGTTATCTTCCTTTGCAGTTTTTTTTTAAATAACCCAGATTCTTGGCTTTATCGATCAGCTTTTGAATTGTCGGTACAGAGCTATTTTCCCCGTTAAAAAGGATAAACCTGCTTAAACCCAGGCCTTTTGCTCCAGAAAGCCTATATTTCAGTTTTGCATCCTTTCCAATGAATACCCTTTGATTGATTGATAACTAAGGAAATTGAATTAAAGGAAGGAAAAAGACAGGAAAAAGCCAAGATCTCAGCTCTACTGAGGACTACAGGACACAAAGAAATCCCAGTGTAGTGACATATAAACATGGACAGACATGCATATAAATTGCTTATTATTCTGCTTCTTTTATTATTGGTGTTTTGGTAGCATCTAAAGCAGTGGTGGGCAACCTGCGGCCCATCAGGGTAATCGGCTGGCGGTCCGTTTTCATTGACCGTCTGCAGGCACGGCCACACACAGCTCCCAGTGGCCGTGGTTGACTGTTACTGGCCAATGGGAGCTGCGGGAAGCGGCGCAGGCCGAAGGGACATTTCCAGAAAGAACTTAGCCCACGGGGGTGCTCCCACAATATTACTAATCATTTGCATGAATATTATTAATAATGTCATTTGCAAAGCATCTTGGATTTGATATATAAATATTTTTATTTTTAAGCAGAGGACTTTGTCTCAATACAGAAAATGGAACCTTGAAAGCAAAACAGAGTGCAAAAGCAAGTATTGATTTAGACACAAAACAGCACTTACTTGAAGGATTACGAAATCAATATGATGTCACTTCCTTAATTAAAAGCAATCAATTGCCAGTTTTCGCTCATTTCAGCCTCCTTCCAAAGAGCGATTCACAGCACTTTGACTGTTCTAAATTGGTTTATCTATGGGGAAATGAGTGAAGGAATGCTTCACCATGGCAACAAACACCTCCATCTTCTTCAAAAAACTCCAAACAACACTGAGCACCAACCAAAATCAGCCCAGATTCTGAGATCTTAAAATCTTCAGAAAGGAAAAATAGGGATGAGGCAGAGAATGTCTCTTGAAAATAGAGCCTCCGTCCAAGAGAAATTCATCTGACTTCCTTATGCTAAAGGAAAATAATGACATCTTGTGTGACGTCCAAGGAACTAGCTGTGAAGAAAACCATAATGAACATCCACAAGATAAGAGCCAAAGGAGAAAAACAATGAAAAGAAAAACAACTAGATTTCTGAGCGTGCTCTTGTGGTGAACAACAGGAAAAATGTTTGGGTTATAGTTTCATCTTAAGTAATGGGCACCCACTAAGAGTCAACAGAGCGGAACCACAGGTGGAAATCTGAGCTGGCCAAAAAGCGGTCTGCCAAACTCAGCCCCAACATTAAGAGCTCACCAGGCAAAGAAGAATAGAGGCAAAGAAGAAAGGTAGTATCGTTGTCACATTCCATACCTTGGGGGAGCATCCTGGAACCCCTATATTCCTCATTTTCATATAATTGTGATCTTACGTATAAAGCATGCCTTGTAAGGTATCAGGGGAAAGGTTATGATCTGCTGAAAGTCATTTCTCTATCCATATATGTGTATCATTAATGCATATGAAGTTATGAGAATTGTATTGTATGGTTGTCACTGTAAGTTGGGAAATCAAAACAGACTGTAAGTTGGGAAATCAGACAGATATTAGCTCCCCAGAGGCAACAGCAAGAAAAGTAACCAACACCCGGGTGGGGTCTCAATCAACCCATCAACAACCATTGTCCAGCAAGGGAGCTACAATGCAATGACTCACCCGCATGAGGCCACCCTAGGGAATTGCTCAACCTTGCCCGGAGACTTAGCAATGCCCCCCAGACATGCCTGGACTTGTGCTCCCCAAGCACATGGACTGAGGGTATACAACAGAACACAGAGGCCATATGCTGGGCCCTTCTTGTGCCCCCACCTAGGCTGCAAGCAACTAAGACACTGAGAAGAAGAAGACAAGACTCCAACAGAGGAGATTGGCTCAGGTTAAAGGAACAAACCTGTATATTAAGGACTGCAATATCCAGTGGGGTAAGAAACACTGCTTAATATAGATGTTGCCCAGTCTAATAGGGTTGAGAGTTTAGACTGCATCCTTATATTTTATTTCTTTTGCTAACTAACTCTGACTTTTTGCCTATCACTTAAAATCTATCTTTTATAGTCAATACATTTGTTAACTGTTTATCTTTACCAGTAAGTTTGTATGAAGTGTGTGGCAAATTTGCTCAGGTTTTGCGAAGGCTGGTGTAGGCCCACTTTCCATTGCTGACGTGGTGAACCAATTAATAAATCCGCACTGCCCATCTTGAGCAGTGCAAGACGGTATATTCCTGCGGTACAAGGCTGGGAGCTGGGGGCGGATTTGGCTCTGGTGCCTTTCTCTGTGTGATTCACGAGTGGCTCTGGGAGCATTCGTGCAATCTAGCTGGGTCTGGGGGGTTCCACATGCAGTTGTGCTGAGTGATCACAGAGCCTGGAGGGGTTTGCTGCTGGTCACTAGCAAGGCATTGTGAGAGACAGCCCAGGCTGGAGAGTTCGGGGGGCACAGTGGTCCCACGGTCCCAAGTTGCACCCAGGGATCCCGTCATAATCATTATCGCCATTTTACAGTAAGAGAACTGAGGCACAGGGAGATTAAGTGACTTGCCCAAGGTCACATAGGGAGCCTGTGGCTGAGTCAGGAATTGAATCCAGATCTTCCAAGTCCTAGTGCCTTAATCAAAGGTCCACTCTTCCTGTCCAGCAGGCCACATTACATTGGAACAAGCCAAACATCCTGAACAACAGAAAATCTGAATGTTGTTGGAGCCCACCCCAGCTTATAACTGTTGTAGAATGTGGGACTCCTGCCCCACCAGCTAATGCATTTTTGTTCAGCTGCTCCAGAAAACTGGCAACAATCAAAAAGGAGTTTAAAAATGACAGGTATGCTGATCAATTTCAGGCCCCCAAAAGCCACTTTGGCCCCTGATGATGGTAATAAAAACTCCCAAAACAAAGGATCACAGCAATTTTCTCTTCTGCATTATACATGTGAGATTGATAAGGATTTTTTTCCATCCTCATAAAATAAAATCAAATAAAAATTCAACTGCCTCATGAGACGTCCTTCCAGCCATGTCCCTCCTGGGCTGGATCATTAAAGTAATGCGAACACTAAGTAAATTACTAATGCTTCCTTATGTCAGAACGTTCACCTTCTGGCAGCAAGACCATTACTTACTGCACTGCTCCTCTTTGCCATTGCAGCCAGACGCAGCAGGAGACGGAGCACAACTTGTAAAGGAGGGCATGCTACTAGTCCCTCCTTAATTGCTCCTGCCATTGTCTTGTGCCCTGATTTCTCTGTCCTCCCCCCTCCCTTGTTTAGTTTTTAACCTGTCTTAATTTGTTGTTTCCATCGTTTGCTTTCATTTTGTGGGGGTTCATTTAGTTGAGATTGGTTTTATTCTATTCCAGTGCGGGTACTTCATTTGGCCAAGAAACCATGTTACTCGAGATACTGGATCTCGATTCAGAGCTGACTTTCTCCAAATTCAGTGTGCGTTCAGATTGAGCATTTTGGTTCAGTCCATGAGAGAGATAAGGGTCAGTTGGGAAGGCGGATCCAGATCTAGATTCAAAAGGCTAGATCCTGGTACTCCTACTCCTGTTGAGTGGCACCTTACTCACTAGATAACCACACTGAAGTTAGGGTGACCAGACAGCAAATGTGAAAAATTGGGACGGGGGGGTTATAGGAATCTATATAAGAAAAAGACCCCAAAATCAGGACTGTCCCTACAAAATCAGGACATCTGGTCACCCTAACTGAACTCAACATGACTATTCGCAGAGTAACGTACTGCTAAACCTGGGTCAAAATGCCAGGATCTGGACCAGAGTTTCCCAACTTTCTGAGGGAGTGGGAGAGGTGGGGCGGGATAGTTTGGGTGCAAGGGTCTGGTTTGGGCTCACGCTGTGATTTCACCTTTTTGTTTTCTGCTTCCATTTAAGATTGTGCTGTGTTGGGAAGCCACGGGGCTGAATCACTTTACAAATAAAGCTCTGTTACAAGTCATTTCTTCCCTTGCATGTGGCTCTGAAAAGGCTTGTCATTTCGCACACTCCTGCACATCTCTCCACATCCTTTCCCTCCCCAGCCACAGAACAACAAACACTGCAGAACAGCGCTTGCTTTCCCAGGCTGGTTTCTGGACTCTCTTTATCAGTGATACTGAATGTAATACAAAGTGCTCCTATTTATAGCAGTTGTTACTGCCTCCTCTCCCTTGTCTCCTCCCCTGAGATCGCCTGTTGAAGGCAATGAGCAATGCAGATTGGAAAGAGGTGATGTAGCAATGAGAATTCAAGGAACCACAGGCTTCCCTCCACCCCCACCATGTGCACGGGCTTGTTTCACTTTCATTATGCAAAGCGCTGTTTCTCATGAACAAGAAGAGCTTTATGCTTATGGCAAAATGGCACCACAGGAGATGCAAAAACCTTTAAAAATACAAATCCCCTGCAGAGGCATGGGTAGGAGTGAGAGAGGGCGGGGGAAGAAAGACTGGTCTGCATCTTCTCCTCCTCGTGGAGCAACCTTGCAGGGCCATCCACAAGTTGGTCCTTAATATTCATGCTCAGTAATCGATGCTAGGATTTGGTCTGGACAAGTCTTGGGTGGAGAGAAAACCTCCTATTTTCCCCACCTCCACTGACATAAGCCTTCGCTACAAGAGGCCAGCAGGTCACCTGTTGTTGCAGGTAGAAATGGATGGAATCAAGTGTTTGGTCATCTCAGTGGTATGATTTGTGCTCACAATTAATCGGTGATGCAAAAAAATGCAGGCACAAAAAGGGAAGCTCAGCTGAGTCCTGGCTGAAAATGAGGCCCTCATGTTTGGGAAAAATATAACAGTCCTGTGGTGGGGTGCTGAATTACGCAAGATCACGAAAGATAAGAAAAAAAATCAGCTCCCCTGCATCTTGGGCCCAATTCTGCTGCCACTGAAGGCAATAGGATCAAATTCTACAGCAGCAGGATCAGGTCCCCAGTATGTCCTGGATAGAGTAGGATGGGAAATGCTTTTCCTGCCCTGCGAAATTTTTGGCGATTTAAAATTTCCCATCCCGTCAAACATGTCCATTTCCGTGAACCACAAATCGGAAAAAAAAAAAAATTGGATCAGGTCAAAATGTTTCGTGTTTAGATGATTTCAAAACATTTCAACTCACCCTTTTTTAAAACGCCACATTTAATTTATTTTTCCATCAAAACTCATTTCCGCCCCAAAACGGAGCCTGTCATTTTGAAAGCCTCAAAACAGGGTGTTTTGACGCGTTCTAAACTTACTTTTATGTTGAAATGGGAAATTCGTCAAAACTGAGCCTGTCCCACAGTTTCGATTTTAACAAACTGGAATTTACTCACGACAGACGGTTTTGTTGGAAAATTCCCAGCCAGCTCTAGCTGTGGAACCATGCTGCAATTGTTGTTTTGAGCAAGTCCTTTGTGGAAGCGTCTCCCTCCCTTCCCCTTTATGTAAGCAGCAAGGGAGGCGGATTATTTTTTATGCAGGTGTTTTATACAAAGGACACGGATTCCTGTATGTAGCCACAAACATTAAAAATATAATTCAGAATGTTGTCAGGTGAAAGTAGGCAATTTCCATGGAAATTAGCCCTGAATGGGGGGCACACTGCGCTCCCCGCTGCTCTGGGTAATTGTTCACCGGAGGCTTCTTGGCAGTTGTCGTTAATGCGCCTTCAGAAGCTTGGGAAAAACAGGCGCGATGAATTGCTGAAAGCGTTGCCTTCAGAGGGTGCCATAAACGTCGAGTCGGGGGAGAAAGTGCACTGTATGCCTGTTGGCACCGCCGTGCGAGATGGACTCTTCTCATTTCTGTAAATAAGATTATGGCTGAGTGTTATGAGCTTCCCGACGATGCTCAGGCTATGAATCCCTATGAGGAGAGTCCGGCAACAACCAGGCGTAGCGGGAAGGTCTGGTGACCAGCTGGCCCCGTGGCCAACTCGTGGCCTTACAGGTTCTGCTGGTCTAGTCGTCCCAGAGGGAGGGTCCAGCTGCAGCCTCAGTCACCCCCGAAGCTCCCATTTCTCCCCCAGGGCTCGTCATTACAGAGGAGCAGGGAGGTCAGGTAGGGAGACCTGGGCCCATCTACTTCACTGGGACCCGACCCCGAGCCCTAGGGAGTCTCTCCACATAGCCAGCCCAGTTACTGGGCACCCCAAATTATGTTACCCCCTTGGTCATTTCCTATTAGTTTGCAGCTCCTCAGTTTGGGGTGTGGTGACTGGCTTAGCAGACCCTCCTCAGTCTCTTAGTGCCCAGGTCAGTCGTTCAATCTCTCCCCAAGCTTTCCACTCCCAAAGGAGTGAGTGGGGGGGGGGGACCCAAGTTCCTGCTGCTAGAGCAGCCTTCACCAAGTGGTTGCCATTCGCTGCACAGCTCTAAGCATCTGCCTGGCTTCCTGGCGCCACATGGAGCTCATTCCCCCACCCCCCCCCAGGCTCCCAGGGTCCTTTAATATGCCTTGCACCTGTTGAGGTGGGAGGCCTCCCTATCCCAGGATTGTTCCCTGCTTCAGTGTGGGGCCCGTAGACTCCATCGCACCACGTCTGAAACAAACCCAAAGCAACTGAGGGCCAAACCTAACTCCCACAGTCAATGGAGTCTGTGTATCGCCTTCGCCAGGAGTTGGAATGAGCCCCAAGGGCTCGATCCTGCAAGATGCTGAGCAGTCCTGTGAGGTGCTGAGCACCCTCAAATCTCATTCAAGTCAGTGGGCGTTGAGGGCAATGAACACCTTGCAGGACTGGGCCACCAAGGATACCTCTACACTGGGATAAAAGACCAGTCGCACAGCTATGGCTTGCCCAGGTCAGTTGACTTAGGCTGCAGGGCTATAAAACTGCAGCGAAGACATGCTCTAAGAGAGCAGCAGTAATAGTACTACAGACTAGAATCACAGGAGCCGCCTGCCTCCCCTTGAAATATACTGAGCAACGGAGAGAAGGGCTCAGTCCAGAGCTGATCTTCAGCAACATTGGGGAGCATTCAGATCCCAGTTTTTGCCACAGCCTATCGCAGAAATCAAGTCAACAAAGATGAGCCCTTCCCCATCACCCTAGTGTCTTTGGACAGAGGTTTGATTCACTGTAGGTTTCCTGCTAGGGCCAACCAGCCCTGGTCTCCGGAATCCTCACTCTCACGGGGTTGCAGACTGTGATTGTGTATTACTCCTGCAAAGGTCACATGAGGACATCCTCACCTCTGTTGCACACCCACTCAGGGGCACAGCACAATCCAGCCCAGAGTGAAGGAGTTAGGCAGGCTGTCGATGCTGCATCAAGCGGATTATATATTCCAACCTTCATTTCTCTACCCACCCACCTGCGAGCAACTGAATGTGTCAGATGCTACGTGCTTCATTTCCACTGGCAGATCTGCAGACCTTGCATTGCAGCGAGGTGTCATTCAAGTCCATGGAGAAGGGGCTCATGCCCCTGTGCATTACTAGAGGCAGTGTGCTTGACTTCAGCTGAAGGCGGGGATGGAGGAATGCCTGGAATTCAAGGGATGGCAGTAAAATACAGAGGGTGTCAGATCAGTTCCCATGTGTCCACATCACAGGAGCCAACACCAGAGTTGGCACCCAGTGAGCACCGTGAAGCAGGGCTGAGGCACATCAGTGGGGGGTGTGTGGAGGCGGGCACTACTGCTGCCTTCCTGAGTAACAGTCTCCCTCCCAGGCTGCTCCAGGGGAAAGGCAATGATGCATTACCCCTTATTATAGGCTAGATCACAAACTGACACTCTACCCCTAAGTCTCCTCCGAGCTCCGCAGTATGAAGGTGGATGGACATATTAGCAGGCTGGTAGGAAAGCTATTGTCTTTGGGTTTAAAAACATATGCTGCGTGGATTGCAGTGTACTGTAAACACCGTGGGGCCAATGAAGGAACGGGGGACTTCAGAAGTGATGCTTAAATGCCGTACATCTGCTAGGCTGGAAACATAATCTAAGCTAAAAAAACAGCAAAGGAAAGAGTGGGGGTGGTGGAAAAGTGAAGCCTGATAAGGACAAACAGGACTAAAAAAAACAAATCTTTGACTCGTTATGTTGTTTAATGTAGCTTCTCTATATCTTATCTCCGGTGTTTTGCTCCCAGTTCCTTGGGAAGGCAGAGCAACTAAAATGGTACAAGATGGGGTGTCTCTGGCAGTACATTCCAGGAAGGCAGGAGATAGGATCTGTCTCAAATTAAGAGCTGGGCAACAACTGGGCTTAATGTAAAACAACACTAGGTTAAGTAGTTTTGCCTATAAACCCGATAGCTGAATGGCCTAAACTATACCAGCCAAGACGGTAAAGACATTTCTAATCAGAGGGCACATCTACTCTGCAATGGGGCTGTGTGACTGCAGCATGCAGAGACATGCCCAAGCTAGTTTTAATCTAGCTAGCAGTACAGGCTATATAAGCACCACCCAGGACATGGGGTACTTACTTGAGCAGCTAGCACACATTGCTGTGGCTTCATTGCTATCGCTACCCATGCTGCAATCATACCTCCAAACATAGACACACATCTGTAGAAAGTAAGGGGTTGAATGCAAGATAGCCAATGGATCAGACCCTATATCCTTTGACTTCAACTGGCTTTGAATCAGGCCTGTCAGAAGGAAGAGGAGTTTAATATGGCTAGGACAAAGGAGGTCCAGTACAACTTTTATCAGTTGCTACTGTAACTGTGTGAGAAAAAGCCCAGATATTATTAGAGGCATAGTCCAGTTCATAGATTCATAGATTCTAGGACTGGAAGGGACCTCGAGAGGTCATCGAGTCCAGTCCCCTGCCCGCATGGCAGGACCAAATACTGTCTAGACCATCCCTGATAGACATTTATCTAACCTACTCTTAAATATCTCCAGAGATGGAGATTCCACAACCTCCCTAGGCAATTTATTCCAGTGTTTAACCACCCTGACAGTTAGGAACTTTTTCCTAATGTCCAACCTAGACCTTCCTTGCTGCAGTTTAAGCCCATTGCTTCTTGTTCTATCCTTAGAGGCTAAGGTGAACAAGTTTTCTCCCTCCTCCTTATGACACCCTTTTAGATACCTGAAAACTGCTATCATGTCCCCTCTCAGTCTTCTCTTTTCCAAACTAAACAAACCCAATTCTTTCAGCCTTCCTTCATAGGTCATGTTCTCAAGACCTTTAATCATTCTTGTTGCTCTTCTCTGGACCCTTTCTAATTTCTCCACATCTTTCTTGAAATGCGGTGCCCAGAACTGGACACAATACTCCAGCTGAGGCCTAACCAGAGCAGAATAGAGCAGAAGAATGACTTCTCGTGTCTTGCTCACAACACACCTGTTAATACATCCCAGAATCATGTTTGCTTTTTTTGCAACAGCATCACACTGTTGACTCATATTTAGCTTGTGGTCCACTATAACCCCTAGATCCCTTTCTGCCGTACTCCTTCCTAGACAGTCTCTTCCCATTCTATATGTGTGAAACTGATTTTTTTTCCCTAAGTGGAGCACTTTGCATTTATCTTTGTTAAACTTCATCCTGTTTAACTCAGACCATTTCTCCAATTTGTCCAGATCATTTTGAATTATGACCCTGTCCTCCAAAGCAGTTGCAATCCCTTCCAGTTTAGTATCATCCGCAAACTTAATAAGCGTACTTTCTATGCCAATATCTAAGTCGTTAATGAAGATATTGAACAGAGCCGGTCCCAAAACAGACCCCTGCGGAACTCCACTCGTTATGCCTTTCCAGCAGAATTGGGAACCATTAATAACAACTCTCTGAGTATGGTTATCCAGCCAATTATGCACCCACCTTATAGTAGCCCCATCTAAATTGTATTTGCCTAGTTTATCAATAAGAATATCATGCGAGACCGTATCAAATGCCTTACTAAAGTTTAGATATACCACATCCACAGCTTCTCCCTTATCCACAAGACTCGTTATCCTATTGAAGAAAGCTATCAGATTGGTTTGACATGATTTGTTCTTTATAAATCCATGCTAGATTTAAATTTTAAAAAGAGTAAAAAAAAAAACTCACCTGAAAATTAAATGAAACATTTTATTGGACCCAAAACATTTGTTTTGTTCTTTTCTTTCAGTGAAAAAAACAAAAACAAACATTCCATTTTGGTTTGACCTCAAACAAAAGGTTTTTTCCCACCAACCCAAAAAAAAAAAAAATCAATTAGTCACTCAGCTCTAGTTCTGTGGGCGTATGTGGGATTTTAGTACTGTACAGACTTCTGTACAGGGATGAATTTCCCCCTTGCTGAGTAAGATCTTCATAACAATTCAATTAACATGTAGCAAAAAACAAGCACTCTGGATTCCAGAGTGAGCTTCAGATGAGTTGGGAGGTGAAGCCTTTGCCAATCAGAGATGGGATGTTGGGTTCCAACATCCTGGCTGACCAATCACAGACCAGAGGTAGAACTAATGGCAACACTTCCAGGCCTGGTTCCCTGTCCAAAAGAAAGGTGCTAGAAACCCCAAGCAAAATGCAAATAGGAAGGGACATGAAAATGTCCTGGCAAGGGACTCAAGATATCAAGATGATGATTTTACCCACTTTCCAAAGCTGGCAGATATTTAAAACATTCAACTTGGCAGCACACCCCGTGATTACTGGGATAAACTGCTAGTGTCGACACCCCCTGAAGAAGAAAGATTCACTCAAGAAAGGCGGAGGATAATAAAAACAGAAGAACACTATCGTCATGAAATGGCCTCGACTGGAGAACATGTTGGATACACCAGAAGCCTGAAGCCTGAGTCCAATAGAATATTCAATTCTTTCCCATTTCCCCCTTTTCAATAAATAGAGAAAGGCAGCCCAGTCTGTGCAAATGGACACCCACACTCTTCTCATTCCAGCTGTGCCTCAAAGTGCTACATTTGTTCCCCCTACGGACCACTGAAAAAAAAACCCCATCTAGACCCTAATCTCTTTCCAGCACATAGGGTCCCCCTCTCTCTTGAGCTGGGTGTCAGCAAATACCCATCAGGCAGCCATTTCCAGCTTCAGAAATCAGTGGGGAACTTCTAATTGCTACTGAAAATATTTTCCAAGGAGCAAATCAACTGGGATGCCAAGCTCCATCCCAGAGGCAAACACAATTTATTTGTCATGTTTCAACAATTTTTCTACTGTTCGTACTGTATAATTAGTCACTTGGCAAGCTGGTGATTACACTCTGGACTGAAAAGACGGCTCATTCTTTGGACACACAACAATCAGCCCATACCTTGTTAAGAGGCAGACTGACTATTGTATTTACAGATTAGAGCAGCAAGGAAATGGCCAACACATTAAATCCAGCACTGTAAATAATAAAACAAATAGAGCCCACCGCACTGCCCCATTTAATAGTATTTAAAATAGAAACGGTATCTGCCATATCTTGCATTTCCCCAAGAAACAATAGGTTCAGATACGGTATTTGTGTATTGATTCTGGATGAGAAGACAACTGCTCACTTATTTTTGTATTGAGTCTTCTGTCTCTTCTCAAGAAGCTTTTCAGATGTTTCCACCAATGCCTGATGTCAGTGGTAACTAGACATAGAACCTTCTATCCAACTATTCCTCCTGCTAGGAATGTTGGTTACCTGGATAATATGGAAGCTGGATCCAAGCCCCCTCTGTTTTTGCAAAACCCAAACATGACTGGCAATGTTTTGCAAAAATCAAAAAACACTTTGGTTTTCCCATTGCAAAGATCTGACAAAGTCCAAGACTTGTATCTCAACACCTCTTCCCCAAAGCTTTGGTGGGTCTGATAAAATGGATCCAAGTCACCCCTTGTTTGGATTTGAAAAACTTAGCCAATGAGCTTCTACAAAACAAAAGCTAAGACACAGCTGTCTCGTTGCATTTTTAGCAGTGGGCTCTCCCCTTTTCAAATGTCCACCCATGAAAAGAGGACCTTGAGACCCTAGTGGATGCTCACCATGGCCAAATTCTGCAGTCCTTACTCAAGACATTTCTCACGGACTTCAAATTTGAGTAAGGATAGTAGGTTCTGAACCCACAGCCACACATAAACACTGGGAAAGAAACTGAAGGGTTGACAACCTAATTTCCAACAAACTCTCAGAGCATTTACATTCTGTTCTTAAATGCAGATTTCTGCTAATAATAATACTTAGCACTTCTAGTGCTTCAGATGGTCACAGCACAGGACAAACTTCAATTAAGCTAATGCACTCCTAATTCACACACCACTGTAACCAGGGCGTAGTTTTACCTGAAAGTCCTGGAACTGCTTGAAGAAGAGAGGGTCTCTATTATTTTTGAATGAAGTGGTGTACCAAAAATCAAAACCTACTGACTTCCTGTTTTCCTTCTGGGTTAAAAATATGTAGACCTGAATTCTCAGTTACACTAAGACCTCAACACACAGTCAACCTGTGGAACTCATTGCCAGGGGATATTGTAAGGCCCAAGAGTATAAATGGGTTCAAAAAGAATTAGAAAAGTTCCTGGAGGATAGGTCCATCAATGGCTATTAGCCAAGATATCAAAGCTCCTGACTGCCGGAAGCTGGGACTGGGCGACAGGGAATGGATCACTTGATGACTGCCTGTTCTGTTCATTCCTTCTGAAGCATCTGGCATTGGCCACTGCCAGAAGACAGGATACTGGGCTAGGTGGACCACTGGTCTGACCCAATATGGCTGTTCTTATGCTCTCTACATCTCTCTGGCAGTGTAAATGAACTTTAAAGTGGGTGTCAATGTAAATGTAACAGGGTCTTAGTGTATGTGAGAATCAGACTCACAGTACTTTACTCCAGCATATATAAAAAGCTCAGTTTCCTTATCTATGCATCTAATTTTCTTAGGTACTTACATGACCCCTATCACCATCAGATCTGAGCGCCACACCATCTAATGTATTTATTCTCAACATCCCTGTGAGGCAGGACTGTGCTATTATCTCCATTTTACAGATGGGGAAATAAAGCACACAGAGACTAAGGCCTGGTCTACACTGGGGGGTGGGGGTGGGGGATCGACCTAAGATACGCAACTTCAGCTATGAAAATAGCATAGCTGAAGTCGACGTATCTTAGGTCAACTTACCTCACGTCCTCATGGCGCGGGGTCGACTGCCGCCACCCCCCCGTCGACTCCACTTCCGCCTCTCATCGCGGTGGAGTACAGGAGTCGACGGCAGAGCGATCGGGGATCGATTTATCGTGTCTACACTAGAGGCGATAAATCGATTTCCGATAGATCGATCACTATCTGCCGATCCGGCGAGTAGTGTAGACATACCCTAAGTGACTTGCCCAAGGTCCCACAGGAAGTATGTGGCGAAGTAGGGAACTGAACTCTGCACTTTCCAGCCTAGGCTAGTATTCTAAGCACTGGCTCGCCCTTCCTCTCTCTTCCTTGGAAAAGCTTCATCTACAACAGGTAACAACAGGGAACCACTGTATCTCCATGGGAATAACTCACTCCTTCAGGGCCTGACCCAAAGTCAATGGGATCAAGCTTTTAGGGTGGAGTACAATAGCTAGTTGTAACCCATCATAACTCCACCGCAGACAGTACACCATCCCGGAATCAGATATTGCCGAATTGTATTTAATCAAAAGAACCCTCTTGTGTTATGTTAACCACAACATAACCTACCCCAAATCTCCAACACCAGGACAAGTACCAACACCAAACACTGTTCTCTGAACGCCTCCTCTTCCCTTACACAGAAACGTCAGTGGTTCTGTCCTTATGACAATCAAATGTTGTTAATGGCTAATGAGTGAGACATAGAAAATGGGACTGGGTCTACTACCGGATGACAGGTGTTGTTTTTTTGCATGAAATGTGTTACATCCTCCCAGTCGAGGCCATTTCATGACTATAGTGTGAAAAAGTCCCGTGAAATGGTCATTTGCACTTTGAAAGATGCGATGTTTAAAATTGCACATTTGCACACGAAACACAATTTGTAAAAGTTCTAAAGTTTCACATTTTTTGTTTTGTTTTCACTCAAAAAATGGCCCAGTTTCCTCAGGCAAACCCTGTGACTGTTGTCGCTGTTAATGTAAAAAGGGACCATTTTAGAAGGTGTAAAATGAACAGCAATAAAACCCTGGATATCTGGGGATTTTAAATATCAGGTCAAATGAATTGCACCCGACTGACTGAGATTAAAGGCTGGCCGCTCAGCAGTTTCTTCCTCCCTGTCTGTCTCAACCTGCGCACACAGCTGGTTCGGCGCATCGCTCCAGCCCCTGCATACGCCACCCTACTTCTCAGCGCTGCCTCCAACTCCTCTCACACGTCCACCTTTGTGCTGAAGCTGGGCATCTCTGTGCGGAGTGGGCACTTGGGAGGAGAGGGCCAGGCAACCCCTCGGTCGCGTTTCAGAAGGGAACTTGTGATACAAGGGCATTATTTTTCCTCCTTCCTCCCCCAGACCAGGCCTTTAAACCCCTGAGTCAGCACCACAACGAAGAAGCAAGCTGAACGCCAGGGTTAGCATACGTGCAACTCTCTGGGTGGAATAAAGGAGACATGTCTCATGCCCCAACTTCTTACTGTCCTGTTTCTGGTCCCCCTCAATGCAGCGGCAGAGCTTATGCATCCTGCTCTTGGCGCCTTCCCCTGACTGCACCCCTGAGCGTTAGAAGTGGGGTGCAGATAGGAGGGTGCAAAGAAAATAAGACAGGCAACTCTCAATTGAAGCAGTGAGAGGTACCTGTATAATCGCCTGCGTCACCGAGATTTTGCATTTACTAAGGAACCCAGGAAACCGGTCAGGAGCCAGTACGTTTTCATAGGGAGCTGGGCATGAAACTCTTGCTGTTGCTGATAGGCCGGGATCCCTGTGCACATCAAAAGTAACTTGTTTTCTCCTCTCTTCTTTGGGGGACTGAAAGCCCTAATAGCAGCAGCTGGGTGTCATTACAAGAGAGGAGGAAACAGAGGCGCTCACTCACCGGCCTTTCGTCAGTCTTATGCTGACATCTAGTGAACATTTTCAAAATTGCACTTACAAAGTGCAGTTTCAAGAGTGCATCAAATTAGTCTCTCTTCTTCGGCCCCGAGGGACAGGGCTCTGCCAGTGGAGTCCTCTGACAGATTGGGGGTGGCAAGCAGCTTGTGCCACGGTGTCCTTTTCCCATACAGACTTTCCGTCATGGGGGGTGGGGGGGGCAGGTGCTTGGATTCTGCTGAAGGTGAATCTAGCCCACTGCCTATGCAACAGGTGCTTGGGAACCACTCTGGGCTCTCCCAGTACTGCCAGCAAAGTTCCATAACAGCATTACAAAAAGCAGCCCATTTTGAACCTGGTGAATGCATTTTTCCTCAGTCCAGGTGCAATCTGTCTACACTAAGGTCTGAATCAAGGATCTGAGTACAGCATCTTTGCCACTTGAGCGCCAAGAAGACTTCCCAGTTGCTACCAGTGTTAGCAGCAAAGATAACTTTCTTCCCGGGCCTCTTCCAGCCACTAGGTTGGAGGAATGTTACTCAGGCTCAGCTGCAAAATGTATCAGGACTGCAGGCTTCTAGAAGGCTGAGAAACCCCTTTTCGCCAGTGCTTTGAATGGAGTACGTCACAGCAGCCCTCCGGCAGTCCCAAGGCTGAGAATGCAATGCTGAAAGAGCACTTCGCTTGCCTTCAGATGTCTCCATGGCAGTGGTACAGGTCTGAGGAAGCCCCCTGCTTTTCATTTCTGAGTTGTCCTTTCATAGCATCTACCCAGCTTCTATCTCAACACAAGGAATCTGGCTCAGGATACCAGCTCAGGTCGCCGTCAATCTCATCAGTTACAAAACCAAGGAGCTTGAGAAGCACGGAAATTAAGAGGTAAGGACGTCCTCACTCTTACGCTGCCCACATAGGAAACAAACTGTTGTTCTTATTCAGCATCAAGAAACAATAATACAAATAAGTACCAATAACTCCACCCTATTCTAACCGACATTATGGCTCAACTCCTGCCCCCATGTCTGCGGTCGTAGGGGGCCCCTGGGCAAATGACTCGGGACAGTTCCACTGCACAAGGGAAGAAGGAGGTGGGGTCAATCAATCCCTTCTTCACAAACAGCGGAGGTGGTTGGTGCAGCACTGCAAAGGGGGTGGGACCCACGCATTCATCTCTCCAGGGGAGGTTCAGCGGATGTAGCCTTTGTGGCCCAGCATCAGGTGATGGCAACCAAGCGGAGGATTTGGGCCCAACAGTGTAGGGGGCGTCTCTGGTTTAGGTAAACCTCAGAAGTGCTATGATTAAGCATGTACTTGGCTTTGCACTGCGAGCCCCTGAGCCCTGCAGTGTCCTCCCATTCTTCGGGGCCTTGTGCAGATGCTGCTTTGGGCTGTGATATGAACCATCAAGGGAAAATTCCTACATAATGAAAATCCTTGCAAATCAACCAACCTCGACAGCGCATTAAATGGAAGAAAACAATCTCATCACAGTCAGCCTGGGAAGTATTGATTTCTGCTGTGGAAAAGATGAATGCAAGGGAACCTTGGAACTAGGCTCTTCACAGCAGCAATGCAGATTACTAACTGGGAGGGAAACACACTGTGTGCTCTGCCTTCTCTGTCCAGATGGGAACTGATCCCAAACCTGCAGAAGGCAGTGGAAAGACTCCCAGGGTGAGATTTTCTGCTGCATCTCTATGAACCTCTTACGGGCTTCAATCCTAACCCTAACAAAGGACCCTTTACCAACCCCGGCCCTAGCCCAGGGCCACCTGTCTACTCTAACTCTAATCCTAGTTTGGCTCCACCTACTGGCTCCAGCCCTAACACTAGCCCAAGGCCACTTACCACAGTAGTGCTAACTGTAGACCAGAGCCACCTTCAAGCTCCAACCCCAGCCTGCTGCAACCCTAAGTGACTGCAACTCATATCTGGTACGTTTAATGGCTCCAACTCTAACTTAACCCCAGTACCCTGCACTAGTCCCAACCTTGAACATAGCCTTGGTGCTCCCTATGCGACTAAACTCTAACCCATCAACCTCACTCATGCCTAAGTTTGCGAGTCTTTCACGGAGGTCACGGATTCCTCGGTAACTTCTGCAGCTCTGCCATGGGCTGCCCCCTGTCCGGAGGAGCGGTGGTGGGGCCACAGGCCACCCCCTGGTCGGAGTGGTGGCGGCGGAACCACGGGCTGCCCCCTGTTGGAAGCATTTTTGACACATGCTAGAAATTACAGGGGTTCTATAGAGCTAAGGATTCTCAGGACCTGTATGCTCAATGCTCAAACCACTGAGCTATCCCTCCCCCCCCCGCTCATGTGGACCAGCTTTTATGCCCAGATCCATCCCTCCCTTAACTTCTGTAGTTCAGCAGCGCTTGCACGGCACAGCTTTTTCGCTACTAGCTCCTTTCCACAAGTCACTTGCTGCACTCAGGGTGTGCCGGCTAGTGGGCAAGGGAGCACTGACATCAGAAACCGGTTATGGGCGAGAACAGTGCTAGATGAGACTGCACGCCACAAAACTGAGGGCTACACTGGATTTAGATCACTAATCCTCAGGCATAGCTAACGCAGTATCAAAGATGAAATTCTCATAGTTTTTATTCTGTAAAGGAAAAGGCAACAGGCCAGGTGTAAAGCGAGAGGACTTACTCTGATCCTTCTATAAATCATCCAGAAAGCTCTCTCAGTCCACCAGCATGAGTCAGAATCAGTGAATCTCTTACCTGGTAGTAGTAATCCACATACTGCGGCTCGTAGTGCCGACACCCAGGGTTTTCGACAGCCAGCACATCCTTCAGTAACTCTTCACAGCCTGACAACAGAAGCAAAAGCAAACGTTCAGCTCATTCCGTGTCGGTCCCACTACAGTATTCACACAGGCATGTGCAAGCCTCAGACAGAGGGGAGACTGAGGGCCTGTCCATAGAGGGGATATTTGTTTCAGTGTTGAAGCAACCTGCATGGAACTTGGAGGAAGGAGCACAGTTTGCAGGATGGAAGAGTATGAAGGAAGCACCAGGAAGTCAGTCTGTGTGCACATGGCTTGAATGCTAGCTGCAGTTGCAGCACTTCTGTAACTAGTTCTTTTAATAAAGAGCCAGTTTCATTTTGTAAGCATTGAGTCCTCTTGCATTCTTAGCCAGCACACTGTACATGAAACAGGTGTAGCTAACACGAGTGCAAACCTTCAGCATAGATAGGGTTATCATATGTTGGGTTTTCCCAGACATTTCCTTGCTTTTGATCCTCTGCCCTCTGTCTGGGTGAATTTTTCAAATAAGAGGCAATGTCTGGGATTTTTGTGGTGCAGATGTTGCAGCTCAGAAACACCTGGCTCTGCATCCCGATTGGTCCCTCCGCTGCAGCCACCAGATCCCAGTCCTGGGGAGGTGGAGAGGCAGGGGGAGGCGCTGACGGATGGCTGGCACTACGTCTCGGGCCTGCCCCAGCTGCCCTGCCACCTTGACAGGGAGTGATGCTGCCCCCCACCTTGAGAGTACAGCACCTCTCAGGTCCCCTCTCCCAGTACACACACCCTCCAGCACCCCCCAATTGCACCTCCCCCGAGTTCCCCCTCCCCCCCAGCAGTGTCCTCTTTTTGGGAAGTTGAAGGATGGTAACCCTAAAATAGATGCCCTGCACTACTGTGCAATGGGGCTTGCCCAAGTGTGGATTGCTTCAGTCCCAAACCAAAATGCGGCTTGGTCCAGTCAATCTAGCTTTAGACCCACCCCACTAAGCACGAGGGGGAAAAGAGATGGACCAAACCCCAAATCCCTATAGTCAAACTCTGGATACAGTTCGGTATTTCACAGGTCTGCATCAGACTTTATGCCTGTTTTACACTAGTGTAACTCCACCGATGTCACCAGAGTCACTCCTGATT
The DNA here is from genome assembly GCF_027887155.1 of Malaclemys terrapin pileata. Classification (NCBI taxonomy): domain Eukaryota; kingdom Metazoa; phylum Chordata; order Testudines; family Emydidae; genus Malaclemys; species Malaclemys terrapin. Next base: position 9,583,824 of record NC_071517.1, read on the forward strand.
TACACTGGAGTAAGTTAGAGAAGGCGAAGTAGCCTAGTGGTTAGATCAGGGGAGTCTGAATTCACCTGGTTCCATTACAAACTTTTTGCCTGGCTATTGTCCGTGATTCTCCTGGCATGGCATCGTACCACGCAGAAATGGATTTTTCGCTGGGGGTAACTGGATGTTACACAGAGCTTTCCGCAGGAAACTCCAACATCTTCTTAAAATACGTCTCACACTAGGAGCATATGGTCCTCTGTGAGCAAACACCTACGTGCTTACTTCACATTCACAACTACTGCTGCATTTGCTCTGTTGTTAATAAGCATGTCAGTGGCTGGAAAATCAAGGCCTGCGTTTCTTTTAATCTCTCTCATCTGAGAGCCCGAGACAAATATAGAAAGCCTTTGGAGCTGCCAAATTCCTCAGTCCCCATTAAATACCAATGATTGTTCTCGGTGTATTGAGCTGTAGAAAGAGGTAATAACAGGCCAGATTATTTTAACCAGCTCGTTACACACATGCTGCCTAAAACGTGTTGACACATTTTATATGGTATTTTACTGGGAGGCTCCAATTATCCAATGGTATTTCTCTTTCTACCTCATCACTAGTGTGATACGTTTGGCTGTGACATAACACATTGCTATTCACCCACAAGGCAGGTGAGCCAGAAGAAGAAGAATGTCACGAAGAGTGAATCATACGGAATTATGCTGCCAGCAGATTATTCACTCCTATTGTCAAAAGGAAGGAATAATAGCTTTACGGGAGAATTACAGGAAGAAGACACCCTCTGCTTATGGAGATAGAATCCCTTAACAAAGGAAAGGCACGCTCAGAAAGAGCAGGAAAGCACCACCAAATTGTAAGGGATCTAATATGTGGGATCAATAGCTCCACCTTCTCCCCGCACACCGGCATATGATGAGAGTGACACACGGCAGATAAAGTAGCTATCAAGTGAATTATGATCCAAAGAGCACCGCGTGGACAACGGGTAGCCTGACTTCTCCTCTGCCATAAGAGATGATTAGGAGAAAGGGAGGACAACTGGTATTTTTAAAATAAAAAGTGAAATTCTAGCTGCACAGGAAAAGAAGAAATTCAAGCTAATTAAAGAAGACGCAGCATAGCTCAATGAACTACGGAAGCAAGGCCCCTGTAAGGAATTGAACTTCAGTCAACTAAGTCACAGCTGCAATGAAGGAAAATGCTTAACAGAACAAAGGGGTTTTGGCAACAATGAACATGATCCTCAGCAAACTAGAGGGAACTAAAAAGGTGGCCTAACGATACGTATTGACAGCCGCACTAATTGAAGTTCTAGTTCTAGACGTGGCCAACCTCCAGGTGAAAATATGCCTGTGTATAAGGAAGGGAAGGTATGTGGCCACAGCACTGAATAACAGCAGAGGAGGCCGGAAAACCAACATTTTCCCCTATGTGAAATTTTGAACGAAAAATCATCTCTTGAAATTTTTCAACCGAAAATGTGGGTTTTCCCAGGAGAAATTCGGAATCGATTCAGAATAACAATGTTTGACTCGACATTGCCAGAGGACTCTGGGATATGCCTCCCGAAGTCCTAGCAGCACACACAGGTGAGTGCAGCACCAAAGAGGACACAGCATCTCGAGGGTGGCTTTGCAGCCTGGTTACTCGCACCCAGCTGAGGCTAACTCAGGTGCTGATCACCCGAGTTAACTCTGCAGTGAAGACATACCCTTAGGCATTGTTTACACTGGGGTCACAGCCATCTTTGTAGCTAAAATCCCTACTGTATACGCAGTGCATGGGGTAAACCATGAGTTGCAATGGTGCACCAAGGAGCTTACTCCCTGGTGTACCAGGTATATGGTAGGGATTTGCACCTGTGGCTAACACCAGTGTTAGCTAATACATGCTAATTAACATGTTGTTAAACACCACTTTGCACCTAGTGTAGACAAATTCAGCGGTGTTGTATTAGCCGGTCACGGTCAACCCTAGATATTGACCAATGGGAGCAGAATCCCTAGGACTGGCCATGACTAGCCAACATGTTTTTAAAAAATACTTTCTTTGTCCACAACGGGTCCTAAGTGGTGTTTAAAAACATGTTAAGCAACACATTTGCTAAACACCCCTCGTTTTCTCAGTACAAAGAAGGTCAAAGGTGTTTCACATAGTCACTTCCAGAGTAGAACCACCTGCAAAGTGCTTATCTTATGTGGACCGTAGGACCATCACTGACTTTATTAGCTCTACCTTATTCCTATCTTAACATGTATTTCCACCTCTCATTTCAGCCTTTTAAGTCACATTACACATACACAGACATAGCTAAAATACTGCTGGTCTGTAACTGGAGCCTGTCCTTTTGTTGTATTGCTTATTAAAAATCTTCATTAACACAAAGGAACATCATCCCGAGGATTCACCCCTGAGATTGCCTTGCTAATGCGATTCCCGTGAGACCAGCACTCCAAAAAGCAGTTTCTTGTATGATGTACATAAAGATAAACTTTGTTTGCCCCGTGAGGAAATTTCCCGCGGTAGATCACTCTGTCTTGGATCATCACCCATCAATATCCCTTTGTTCCCAATGGCTGTGACCTAACGTGCTGGTCTGTGCTTTGCGGAGGTTCCTCCATAGTCCTGTTCCAGGCGATAATTTAATTGTCTATTTGCCCCCTTTGCCATTAATAACAAAAGCTTATTAGTCACAGAGCTGTCTACTGCCCATGTGTGTCATGGGAGTCATTAAAGCACAAACGAACTGCTTGCACTGCCAAGCTCTCTGTGAGAGACACTGGGCACATATTCATTAGAGTGAGTTATCTGCAGAAACCAAGCACCATTCAGTAATGCATGCAGGCAGGGGTAATGGAGGAGATGTGTTTACACAGCTGTAAAACTTCCCCTCAACAATATCGCCAGTCATAATTTCAACCCACGTTTCCCTCCTGCATTAATAACCACCACAGCACTGGGCTAATAGCACAGCAATTCCAGCCAAAGGCCTATAAATGATCCAACACATTAATAAAAACCTCACAACATTCCTGTGAGGCAAGGTCAATATTTTTACCTCCCATTTCTCTGAGGGGGAAACTGAGGCATGGAGGCTGGTGATTTCAGTGGCGCCTTAGGGAATTAGGTGCCCAAATTAAGGGGAGTTTGGTATCTGACTCCCTTGGGCCCCTCTGAAACTAACCTGTGAGGTTAGTCTATGACAGCGCTGGGTCCCACGTCCCGATCCTGTGTTTTACCCACAAGAAGATCTTTCCCCTCTTTGCATTTTGGCTTTCATCACACTCTTAGGTTTTTCCAGCAGGTGACTCTGTACTGGGGACACCATGGCACGGCCAAACCCATTTAAACTCAGGATGATGATGCCACACCAGGACAAAAATATGGAGAAATTAATTGCCCCACTCTGGACCTAAACTCCTTGGGGGCTGCCCTGGTCACCGTATTAATGGTAGGTGGAGGGGCCTTTCCAGATTGGGACCCACCTGCCCAATCCAGAACCCAATGAAACCCAGGTGGCATTTGATACTGACTTCAATGGAAGCAGAATTAGGCATCACCTATTAAAAAATGCAAAATGAGTCAAATCTTGGTCCCATAGGAGTCCATGGCAAAATGCCCACTGGCTTCAGGATTTGACCCCATATAAAACACAATCTCCTTCTGCAAAGGTGACACTTTGCCCGCCAGAGCATCACTGGATAGTGGGAGTCTCCGTATCCAGCAGCCAGCATTGCCCATGGTAACACAGCTCCATTGTCGTGTAGGCTGGCACAGCGACATTCGTGCTGCTCGTCATGCTGGGAAGAAACTGCATGCTACACTGCACTGACTCTAAACAAAGGCAGAGGCGCAGGAAATGCTGCCACTGAGAGGGGATTTCCCCTATGGGATTGCTTAAACACAACACTGCAGCCATCTGGGGCCTGATCCAAAGTCCAATAAATAAATGGAAAGGTTCCCATTAACGGGCTTTGGTTTGCTTCTTGGTAAGACACATATTTCAGTAACAAAATCTCTGTCAGTGATTCATCACACTCATCACCTCTGGGTGCAAACCAGATTTTCTTCCCAACAGACCATTCTCCCTATGCACGGTCACTTTGGAAGATCAACTACTACTGGACCCTTTATCATCTCTGAATAGAATTCCAAGCCATGTGTTTAAAGAGCTGATCATTGGTTTCCCCTCTCTGGGCCCATACCCAGGAGGGGTATGTCTGCACTGCAGCAGGGAACATGCTTCCCAGACAGACTTGGGCTCACTCTGCTCCAGCTAGGGCGCTAAAAAGAGCAGGGTAGCTATTGCGGCACGGACAGCGGCTCATGTTAGTCACCTGAACTCGGACCCTGGGGTGGCTAGCCCATGTCGCCAAGTCCACCCTGCTACTTTTAGCTCGCTAGCTCAACCTGTTAGGGTGACCAGATGTCCCGATTTTATAGGGACAGCCCCAATTTTGGGGGCTTTTTCTTATAGAGGCACCTATTACCGCCACCCCTGTCCCGATTTTTCACCCTTGCTATCTGGTCACCCTAGTGCCTGTCTGCCTGGGTTGGGAGGCACGTATTTAGACATATAGACATACCCTTAGTGGGTGTCTGTTAGCGTCTCTGGGCCTTGTATCAGGCCCTTTCTTTTCAGAGAGGAAAGTCCCTGACATGTTTACATGGAAACCGATTAGCTGTTGTATTCAGTATTGTTCTCATGATGGATGCTTATGCATGAAAATCACGTCTTTTACTTATTTTATTTTAGCGCTAATTTGAATTTTACAAGTGCCCTGGGAGGTTTACATGAAGGGCACGTTACAAATGGATGACTGAGTTAACACATGGCTCTGCAGACACGTATACCTGTGTCTTCCTACCGCAAGCATCCATTTTGGCTGGCAGCCTAGAAAATGCCAGCGTGCTAAATTGAAATATCGCAATCCACACAGGATGTAATGAAAAATCAAGGTTTATTCTGGCGTATCTCCTTACTGATTAGGGCAAACATTATGGCTTCTGATGGGGATTTTTACAATGCTGCGTTCTGAGCTGGCATGCCTGGGACTTATTGCCACTGGTACCCTATCTTGAAGAAAAATACTCTCTTGTCCATGCTTGCTGACCTGCCATTACCAGTTTTTCAAGCTGTGCAGCAATGCACACACGAGGCTAGAATCTGTCCTTAAAAAACCATCGCAAGAGAGCTCAGGAACATCTCCTGGCTACTTTAAGATCCTCTTGCATTAAGACATTTCATTATTTCTATAATTTCATTTTCCAGAAAGCAGCACCACTGAAAGCCACTTATATGGCTGATTGGAACCATTTCATTTGGACACCTAATTGTATAACAAGGCCTTACCATGTTAGGATGTATGGAAAGAAAGACAAATTGAGATTGACTTAGACAATTATTTGTTTCTCTAAGCATGGGCAATAAAACATTTCCTGCTAGCTGCCAGTGACTCTTTCCCCCCCTCCCTGGCTGGGGTTAGAAATCTTCAATCATATTCATTTTTGGACATCATTTTTGGCAAGTGAGACATTGCATTGGAACATGTAGTGCAACAGGGGACAGGAAGGAAGGATTTTAGCCAGGGATTGTTGCAAATCCTTGGGTACCCCAGAGCCAGAAGCTCTGCAAAAGGATGCACTCTACAAAAGGACCTTCTGCTAAAGAGCAATGCATGAGGTAAGCCTGCTCCTTCCTGGGTAACGGAGTCTCCAGTGTCCTTATATCAAGTCTCTGGGCCTAACTCTTGGCCTCGTGCTCCTTGCAACCCCTTGCCCAATGGCTTCACCTGACCTCATCCCCTTATATCAGGGGGGCTTCATGACACCTTCTCTGGAGGCTGGTAGGGGGGTACCCAGGCCCTCCCACTACACCTGGTTCCAGCCCGGGGACCCTATATCTAGCAGCGAAGGTCTGCTCCATACTATTCCTTGCTGCCACCTCCCTGAGCTTCTTCCTACCCTGCCTTTCTCAGGCCTTCTCTCCACACAACCTCTCTAGGTTAACCCTTCTTGCAGGGCCAGGACTCTCAGGGCCCTCGCCTGGAACCCCCTAACAAAATTCCAAATGTAACGAGTAAACTTAACCTAACTTCTGCCCTCCTCAGGCTTGCCCTTTTAGGCCTCTTACGTTCCCCTTGCTTCGTTCCTTAACTGCACACCTCCCAGGGTTCGCTCCCCTCCTGGAAGTCTAGAACCTGCCCTTCTGTCAGGGCTTAGCGATACAACCTGTTCCACTCTCAGGAACCGTTTGTCTCCTTCTCTACTCAGGCTACGATCCCAGGCCATAATCTCCCCATGAGCTTCCTCCTCACACCCTCCCTATTCCCACAGAGTGACTGCAGCTTCTCCTCCCACAGCTTCTTTCTTTCTTTCTTCCATGGCAAAGCAGACTTGACTGAATATTCGCTAGTCGCCACCAGCTGTAATTCCTAAATACTTAGCGGTTTATATTCTCTCACTCTGCTGTTTCCTTCAGGTAATGTAACAACTCCTTTCTAATACCACCCCATTTCCACTAATAACGTAATGTAACTTTTGATATCTTAAGACATTTGAATTCCTCAGAAAGCTTTTCCCTTTCATTATCGAAGCCCTCACAGATCCTATACAAGGTGATCAGTTGTTTCTTCCACCTTACAGAGCACACATAGGCCATCTTTGTGTCTGTCTATTTAAAAAAAATAAATTGTTTAAGCCACAATGGCTAATTAATTCTCTGAACAAAATCATTTCATTTTTTCTATTCAGGCTCTGAAGTATGTCATTATCCTCAGCTCTAGGGCACAATTCAAAAAATCTTCTTCCTCTTTTTTCATTAATCCAATTTTGTTGCTATTCCTCTTACATTTTTTCTATACTGGGATTTTAACTTCCTGTTTACTCAAGGGTATTTCTATGTCAATCTTTCCATTTCTTACAGTCTTTTTAGCTGCTTTGTCCACCATTTCTTTCCTTGTTATCCCGAAAAAGCCTTCCTTCTATAGCAGATTATACACCTTTTCAAGATCTAGAAAGGCAGCTATCATGAAACCTTTGTGCCTCATACTTTTTTGTATTTCAGTTTCTATTTAAGAATGTGATCAGCTCCTTTCTGCTACAAATTTCCTCTCTTTATATTAATGAGCCTGCTCTTTATACTAACCAGCTGGGCTTCAATTAAGCTTGGCTCCCCCTCCAGGTGCAGCCTGGTACATTATTTGGCCACTGAGGCCCACATTAGCCCATTCAGAGCCTGTGTGGGGTACACACCCCACTACAGATCCCCATTACAATAGTAGCCCAGCACCTCACAATCTTTAATGTGTTTGTCCTCCCAATACCTCTATATGGTAGGCAATTGTTATCCCCAGCATACAGCCCTCAAGCCACTGAAGGGGAAGATGTGATGGGGAGGTGCAAGGCTGCACGGAGAGGTAAAACTGCACCCACAAAAACAGTGCCTGTCCAGATTTGGAGCGTTAGTTTAAGAAAGTTATTTACTTACCTGCAGTTATCAAGAAATGGAGGCATCAAATCAATTCTGAGCCAGAGGACCCGATTCTGATCTCTGTTAGGCCAGTAACATCAATGGAATTACTTGGGCTCTTCACCTGTCTAACAGAGATCAGAATCTGCCCTCTACATTCTTTCATATGTATGCATCACAAAGCCAAAGTGAAATCTATTCTATCCTAGTCTGTGTAGGGCCTACAGTATCTGAGCACCTTCTAGCAGTGCACTGAGCAACGTGACTACACAACTGCCCATGTTTGTTCTCTCCCCCTCTCCTCAGAGGGAGACGCATGTGCAGTAGGGTGTCTTTTTTTAAATATACATACTGCTATGTATTTATGTTGGAGAAGGCAAGAAAACTCAGTGCAGCAGGGAGGTCAACTTCTTTGGAGTTAGTATTTTCCACGCTACAATCCCCAGCGCAGCAACCCCCACTCGGCACCCCTCTCCACAGTAGCAACCCCAAACACCTCATTAGCAACAATCCCCACATCCCACCCAGCAATCCCCACACCACCACCCAGCATTCCCATCTCCCCCACATCCTACCCCCTCCCAGCCAGTACTTCCCCACACACCAGCACTCAATCTATGTATATATTTTTATCGGAGCTTCTGATCTGTACTTAACTGAGAGGAGCCCTTCCATTGCTGAAGGTTAATTTTAATTGTAGCTGTTACCACGGTACCTATAAGATTGTGTGTTCCTACTTATACACTATTTTATTCTTATTCACTTGTAATTTCATAAAGGCATACACCATGTTGGTTTTGTGTTAATGAATTTATGGGAAGAGTAATACTTTCATCCAGAACGAGTGTGGAAAAGGGCACTGGGTAAGCTTTGTGGTAAAGTCCAAAGCACTGTTTGACATGACCAGCATTAATTAGAGTCTAACAAAGTAGTTTTATGCCTCTGCACAGGGATCAATACAGCCTTATTGATTATGGGCTGGATCCTCAGCGGAGGTAGATTTGTGCAGCTCCGTTGACTTCAGTAATGTAAAGGAGCTATGCAATCTGGACCATCTGAGGATGTGGCCTCAAAACGAGGGGAATTGTATATTGGAGTAAAATAATACCCACAAAAACAAGAACATTGAAAATTGTGAGCCGGACTCTGATCTGGTGTAATTGTGTTGACTTCAGTGGATTTACTTCTGATTTACACCAGGGTAAGTGCCTTTAATCCAGTTTGCCCTGGAGGCCACAGGTCTCTCGATTCAGGATGATTTTGCATGTCCGACAGTTCTGTAGAGCAAAGGTGCAGTGCTCTTCAAACCCTACTGAATGGTCAATTGCAAACAGCCGCTTTGAAGGAAAGTAAACACAATCACAAAGCAATTTCCCGCAAATGCTCTAAGAAGGAAATTTAACCCATGTAATTTTCATGGGCAATTAAGCAGTTTTAATACTATAGGAAATCAAATCCGGTTACTTAATTGGATGTACCTGGTTCCTGGCACATATCCTAGGAGCAGTAGCTTTTCACTTATCTACCCTTGGATCTTTAATGGTGTATTAGGTTCATTTATGGCTTCCGGCTATATTAAGCAAAAATTTAGTTGAGCCTTAAAATAGTTTGAAGAGGCACTAACCCCACTTTGTTAAATAGCTGGAGTGTTACTTATTAGCTAAGGCCCCAGTCCTTCGAAGACTTACTCAAGCAATTCGTTCCACTGAAGTCCAAAGGAGTAAGACGCTCATGTGAGTAAGAAGCACTCTAAGAGCAAGGATTTGCTGGGTCAACCCTACCGTGTAAGTGGCACAGCTGGTACTAGTTTGAAAGGGTTCATATCAGATTTTTAGTTTTTCTTTGGTGCCTTGTTGCCGTTCTTGCACTCACATGGCTCAGTCCTGATCTCGGGTATAAGGGCATGAGCCACAGATATTGATTTTAAGTCCGTCACAGCACACATCTGTAACCCACTCTTCCAGCTGTGTAGGCTACATCTCCCGTTCTGTGGCTGATCCACAGGGAGAGTTGTCTCATACTTCTCCCAGCTAATGGATTTGGAGCTGGATTTCTCAAAGTGTCTAAGTACCTAATTCCCAAGCACCTGAACACCTTTGAGGATCAAGGCCTAGGCACCTACCTGCATCTTTAGGCACCTATGTATCTTTAAAGGCAACGTCAAAGGTCATGCCCAGGACTTCAATGGGACCACATGCAGAATAAACGACTGCTCCAGGTGAGTAGAGGGATTAGAATCTGGTTCTCAAGAGGCAGTGTTTGTAATTTAGCATTATAATAGACGGTATTGTGATGAAACAATCAGGCTATGTAACACTGGTCAATATATCTCATATGAAAGACATTATACAGTAATTACTGTACAGTTGTTGATGTTGTTTCCATAGTTTAAATAGCCTCTTGAAAGTCTAAATGCATTTTTCCCTATTACTTTTCTATTTAAAAATATGAATATATAGTCATGTATTTCCAATGCAAGAGAATCTATGACAACTCATTTCCTGTTCCTTTAATGTAATCTGAAGTCATACTTTTTAGTTAACTGCAGCTACAAGGCCGGTAGGGGGAGCTCACCCTTTATTTGTTTGGTGTTTTTTTTTTTTTATATATATAGAATAGTTTTTTGTCAAAGAAAAGAAGAAAGAACACTATGAGAACAGAAATAGAGGTACTTAAATAGAACGAACAGGTCAAATGTACTTACTTAAACCTTACTAACCAGACTAAGGGCATTATTGTGCAAACTCTCTGAGCATAATGCTTACTACCGTGACTAACTCACTGCTGTCAATATAGGGTGACCAGATAGCAAGTGTGAAAAATCGGGACGGAGGGTGGGAAGTAATAAGAGCCTATATAAGAAAAAGATCCAAAAATCGGGACTGTCCCTATAAAATCGGGACATCTGGTCACCCTATGTCAATACGACTTCTCAAGCCAGTCTGCACTACGATTGGTAGCAACCGTTGGCAGGATCAGGCCCTCAATGAGTACAACCACAATGATCAAACATTGAACCCAGTGGACAAACATTGAAATCCTGGCCCCACTGAAGTCAATGAGAATTCTGCCACTGATGTAACTGGGGCCAGGATTTCAAAGGTGTATTTGCACCGAGCCAATATCTGATGGCAGTAACTCTCCTGACTGGTGATCGTTAATTGAACTGATGGCATGAAGTGAGCAGCTGGAGAGTGCAGATATACCGGGAGCTAAACTTTGTTATTTTGATGTTCCAGCAAAAAAAGCTTTACAGCCTTTCTCTTGATGACAAGCCAGTCCCGGTTTGCAGCAGAGCCTAATTATGCTAGGAAAGCGGCCCCAACAGCAGGGTTACTACTCAAGTGCTGAAGCAAGACATTTACTGGATAACCCACCTCTACAAAGGAGAAAGAACAGAGGCTTTCCTTAAAGAGATAGGATGCCCTCCAGGCTAGAGTTTCACCAGAAAGATACACAACGGGTACGTCTAAACTGCAGTAAAACACCTGCGGCTGGCCCACGTCAGCTGAGTCGGGCTCATGGGGCAAGGCTGCAGCGCTAATAGATTGCAGTGGAGACGTTCGGGTTCCAGGTTTCACAGCCTGGGCTGCAGCACGAGCCCAAACGTCTCCACTGCAATTTGATAGCTCCACACAGCCTAAGCCCCGAGAGCCCAAGTCAGCTGACACGGGCCAGCCATGGTGATTTATTTCAGTGTAGACAAATCCAATGAGACGAATCTCCTCCAACCCATTATATCCCCCATTACTGCTCCTTCAGCTTGTCTAAATCCTCCATCCCAAGGAGTCAGGAGCATGCTGTCAATGTACACCAAAAAGCAGACTGCTAGAGGTTTAAGAAAGCTTAATTTTGTTTCTACTTGCAATCTCAGCAGCAGCTGCAGAAGTGTATGAATCATAGGTCAAGGGCCATGTGGCCATGTCCAGCTCACAGATACTGGGGAGGGGGGGAAACCTTGGCAAACAACAAGATCTTCCTTCATAAAGAGTCAGGAGATTTTTCACACACATGCACAGCAGGCAGTGCCTTGGTTTCAGCAGAGGTATAGCCACGCCACTGATTTCAGATCCCAAAGTTCAAGAGTGTTTGGATCCAGAGTTTTAATTCAGCTCTTTATTGGATACAGGAGCTATTTGCAAACTATATATCTGGATTTCAAACACGCCAATGTTTGGGAGTGTTTAGTTCTGGAGTTTTGGACCCAATCCAAATCTGGTTTCGAAGACCTCATCTAAGAGATTCAATCAAATTTCTAAACTTCATGGAACTCAATTTTTCTCCGTCAAGGCTGATTCTCTGCTGCTGGGATGTGAATCCAGGATTCCAGAGAACTCAGATGTTTCAAGCCCAATGTTTAAACACTAATTCACGACACAGTCAACTCCCAGATAGGAAGACAAAAGTATTTCACTTCTGCAAGGCAAAAAGTTATCCTTCATCCCGGACTATCAAGGGAACTATCCCCAAGAGCTCAGCTCTGTGATGAGACAATTTAATCTGAAGTCTCATAAATAAGAAATATGGCAAGGAATTAGGGTAGCAAATTTTTGAATGTAAATGTTTGGCTTCAACCACTAAGAATAACACAGATTCATACTCAATTAGAACAAAACCTCGGGATTTATCAGAGTGTCTCATTTTGCTAAATTAATCTGATTACTATACACAATCCAAATAAGCTGGGATGTTGAAGGGCCATATTTAAAATCGGTTGCAGCCTAGTTGGATTGATCGTTTTTGTCTGATAATGAGACCACTGCTATTCTTGGGACACGAAGCTCTGTTGAAAAATGAGAGATAACAACATGGTGGAGTCGTGATTTTTGGAAGGTGAGCATACATTTTCTCAACTTTAATAAGAGCAATTTGTTTTAAAGAAAGAAAAATGTCTCTGCTGGCTGAAGACCAATAAAACCTTCATCGGGTGAGGCAAGTGATGGATCTAGTTCCTTATTAAGAGTTGCAGTAAAGTATATACATAATGGGATGTCTTTTATTAAAATAGCTATAAATACTCTTTGATTTGAGAAAGGTCTTTCAAGTATATATCCTTGATACTGATTTCATAGCATTTGCTATAAGGACTTACATAATTCAGGAAAATGTTGGCGTTATTGGTGGTTTATAATATAACCTGTGCGTGTGTGTCAGGAGCGGCGCCAGGGTTTTTGCTGCCCTAGGTGGTAGCGCTCCTCCTCTGAGCATTTGGCGGCGGGGGTCCTTCTGCTCCACGTCTTCAGGGCACTTCGGTGGCGGGTCCTGGAGCGAGTGAAGGACCCGCTGCCGAATTTCCGCCGAAGACCCGGAGCGGAAGGACCCCCCTGCCTCCGAATTTCCGCCGAGGACGGCAAAATGCCGCCCCCCAAATCCTGCCACCTAGAGTCACCCAGTGGAAGCGCTGGCCTTGGTGTGTGTGGATAAATACATATACAGATCCCCATTAATACAATTAGGTATCCAATCCGCAAGAGATGCCTCATGAATCCTTTGAAGCCTTAGGCCCCAATCTTGCAAAAAAACTTGCGGCTGTGCTTACCTTTAAGCACATTGTTATTATTATTATTATTTGTATTACTGCAGCACCTAGGAGCCCTAGCCCTGGATCAAGACCTCCTTGTGTTACATGCGCTACATTCAATGGAAACACTACGTTAAGCACATGTGCAGGACTGGGGGTTTAGCCTGTAACCCATTCAAGACAAAGATTGTGTCCTAGCCTTCAGCTAGAACCCAGGAATCCAATCCACTGGAGCAATCACTAGACAACTTCATCTCTTAGGTTCTTATTGTGCTCTTGTACTAGCTTCCCTAATGGGTTTCCCTAGGTTTCTATTGACATAAATGTTCCCCATGTCAAGTCACCTTGTAGATGCACTCTAAAGGTGTCTCCCCAGGCTTAATCGAGAGCATTTTCCCAGTGCAATCTCATATCGTTACACCGCTGTCCTTTGCTGCCATGAACTTTAAAATAAAACCATTGTGGCGCTGCACTCTCGCCTCCTACTGGCTTCATAATAGTCTCATTGTAAGAGAGTCTCCATAGGCACCTCCTGGAATCACGCTGAGATGAGATCCGTCTGAGAGTCACCCTGTGTCTGGGCCATGCCAGAACACTGGTGCTTCAGTAAGGCCCGACCAGGTGCACAGAGAAGCACAGGTGGAATGTTTTGCCCTAAGAACCTGATAGGCTGATCAGCAGTGAAGATGTTGAGCTGTCTCCGTGTTGATTTTGCTTTGCCCTTTGGCTAAGCTCAAAAGCTTAATAGTTTCTGCCTTTTAGCAGAGGACTCTATCCTTCCCTGGAAAGGAGATGGGCTTGATGGCATGCATTTGATTCCTTTCTAGCTACCAAGAGCCCTGTCATGCACATCATATAATTACCCCTTTCATAGCTGTGGCACTTTCCATCCAAAGGGCTCACCGTGCTTTACAAATATGAATTGACTAAACCCTGCAGCATCCTTGAGAAAAGTAGAATTATCTTAATTTTACAAGTAGGGAACCTGAGACCCAGAGCAGCTCCAGCTCACCCTAGGACCTAACAGCAAGCCAGGAGCAGAACTGGGTCTAGAAATCTCAGGCCCCAATACCTATCCCTGCACCTAAAACATTACTCAGTGCTTCCTTCCGGGTTTTTTTTTTTCAATCCACAACTTTTTTTTGCCAGGAAATAATATTAAAAGCTACAGCCCCTCTGAATGCAGATGTATCATTTCTGCTCCATTGCCAGGCAACACCAGAATCAAAAGTTAACTAACCAGTCATATTCCCTGAACGAGGCTAATGCTGTTGAAAATAATAAAGGAAGTAAACCCAGCACAGCCATGTTGTTTTATGACCCACACTGAGCTAAACTCTGATCAGGTGTAAACAGCTGTTGCACCACTGATTTCAGCAGAGTAGGACTCAGTTATCCCAAATGTGTATTTGGCCCGTTTTTTGCAAGGCCCTGATCCCATAGAGATTTATGCACATGTTTGGCTTTGGGCATGTGAATAGTCCTATTGATTTCAAAAAGAAGAACAGGAGGACTTGTGGCACCTTAGAGACTAACAAATTTATTAGAGCATAAGCTTTCGTGGACTACAGCCCACTTCTTCCACGAAAGCTTATGCTCTAATAAATGTGTTAGTCTCTAAGGTGCCACAAGTACTCCTGTTCTTCTTTTTGCGGATACAGACTAACACAGCTGCTCCTCTGAAACCTGTCATTGATTTCAAAGGAACTTTTCCTTGTGTAATGTGGAGCATTTGCATAAGGTGGCGCATCTGCATAAATCTTTACAAGATCAGGCCCTGAATTTTTATCACAGCCAGTAATAATGTTCCCTGGGATTAGGCCTGCTGAAATCAATTCTACCTGCATAGTAAAGTATGCACTCATTGTCAGTGAGGCAATGAGAATCTGGCTCGAAGTATTAAAAGTATGTGAACAAGAAGGCAGTGTGGCGTAGTGGTTCCATCACTGGATCAGAATTCAGGAGATCTGGGTTGTAGTCCCAGCTCAGCCACTGTCCTGCTGGATGACCTTGGGTAAATCACTTTGCCTCGATTTCCCTATCTATAAAATGGGATATTTTGCTCCTTTGTAAAGTGCTTTGAGATCTATGGATGATCAGAGCTAGATATTATTATTAATAATAATCTGCCACTGAGTTCAAATGCTAAGATCAATTAAAAGACCAGAGGACTAGATTCCAATGTTATTTCAGAGCGACTCAAAGGGCTGAGCAATCATTATTACTGGACATTGAGGGAATACTCCTGAATACTCAAACTACTCAGCTCTTGATTGATTTTGTGTATTGAGCACTCAAATGACTTTCAGATCAGGGTAACACTTCTGTTAGATACGAAGGATTTGACCCCTGATGGATTTTGGAGTAAAGGGAACACTTTATGCAAAAACATTGTAGAGCATTTGTTTTTTAAAGGTGTGCTAAGGAAAGGAACTTTCCGTTCAAGTCTACATGGAATTACTGCACTTAGCATAGCCACTTTTCCTAGTCACCAGTCATATCTGCAATATCTTTTTCTTTATTAATGAAATGAAGGGCAGTAGCTATATAGGGGCGTGCATGGTACCCTATGTTCTCCTAAGTACATGGAGAACTAATGAGGTAAATCAAAAGCAGCTCTCTTTTTAACAGGGACATTTCGTACAGCTGGCCCTTAATGAAGATGTGAGGTAGTGATCCCCATTGCAGATCAGTAATGCAAACCTCCCTATTGCTCAGATGTATCATAGGCATAATAAAAAAGGCCCAGATAAGCAACAGCACTTCAGGGCTGATGGTAATGCCAAGGATCCATATGTGAAAGATAATGGGCAGGTCAAGACAATGGACATTTTCCTCCCCGCTGTATCCCTTTTGCACGCTCCTAAATCAACAGAATTTTAAGCTGCACCCGGGACGCCCCCAAAATAGGAGGAGCCCTATACTACAGCTGGCATTCCATGTGATCGGAGTAATGAAGATAGTTCCGAAGACAAGACATAGAGTTTTTAACAGAGATTCACATCACAACGAAGAGAAAAAATAGGCAAAACGTGATTTCTCCTTTTTCTGTGTTGCTCTGAATGCTCAAATGAGCCCATTTTACTTAAACAAACAAAACCACAAAACAAAATACCAGCTCCCCGCAAAACCAATTTTTTGTGTGTGCTAAAAATGACTCCGTTTTCATTATAACAATGGGATCACTTTGAACAAAAAGGTGGCTCTGGAATTCAAAGTTCAACCTAAGAAATTTCTATTTTTGCAGATTTTGAATTTTTGCAGATTTTCTGTTCATTTTTTTTATGGATTAGCAGAAAATCATCCCAAATAGCATCAAACATTCTGTAAAATTTCATAGAAAACTGTTCACTGCTTTCACACAGATCTATGAATTTTAAACCAAAGCCTCCACAGCTCTTTTGCCTGAGAAAACTGTCTGTGGAATGTAGAGAACTCAAATATAATTCAAATATAAATACCTATAGATGTTAGTTGAGAACATGTCTTTTACACCGGAGAAACTGTATAGGAAAAGTCTATTCATGAGTAACGGTTATTAACCCAGTATAGATGGAAGGGAAAATTCCCAGTGACCTTGATAACCTGATGCTTTTCAGGTATAGTCAAAGTTTTACACGTGTGTATTCATTCATGTTTAGACCAAGCCCCTTATCCCGTGTCCTGTCTAAATATGCAGGTGGTTTAAAGAAATAAGATCCCAGTCTTACAAAGACTCATGCACATACTTAATTTGATGTGAGCAGTCTGGTTGACTTTAATGGGACTAGTCACATGCTTTAAGTTAAGCATGTGCCTAATGCTTTGCAGAATCAGCGTCTTATTGATTATACTTCAGTGAGACAGAAGAGCAAAGTACAATTCACCAGCATCTATCCTAGTGAGTATCAAATCTTCTGATGCCCCATGCCCTAAGAAAACATGCTTTAGTTAAACTTTTATATTATATTTTATAATTCTATAATTTTTATAAAAGTGGCATTACTTACCTTTAATAGCAAAAACTCCATGACAGAAATCCTTGAAGTTGATTCTTCCCAGGTCATTTGGGTCCAAGTATTTAGCCAATTTTTCCACCTAGAAAAGAATATACAAAGTTTACTATGTGTTGCTTCTATCCTGGTGAAGCTCTTATGGAGAAAACACCGGTTTCAAAAATATCTGCAGTATACATCTGAAATCAACACAAGGTAAAAATACTTATCTACGTAGATATAAAACCAAAACTTTGTAACTTTCCATGGCATAAAATATAGGAGAGACTGTATATGAGAGACCCAAGAACATTAAAAGTGAAAGAAGCTTAATATGACATGAGATTAATTTGTTTAGTGCAGTATTATTTTCTATAATCTCAGTTTCGTGGTTTAGCATTTCTGATGTAAATTATCACTCACCAAAGGGGATCACACGGGGCATCTTGCAGTAAATTTGCATTTATATTGAGGGAGATATTTCACATTGAGGAAAAGTTGTAGGATTTTTCAGGAGAGATTTGCAGAAGAAGAGGGAGGGAATTTGGTGAATCTACACGGTGGATCGAGAGAAGGCACAAAACCAAGAGTGGGAAAAGAAAGCAAAGAAGCAGTTAAGTGCGGGGGGAGGGGAAGAGAGCAAAGCAGGGGTGTTGGAACAATTTGTATAGTGGGGGTGCTGA
Organism: Malaclemys terrapin pileata; assembly: GCF_027887155.1. Lineage (NCBI taxonomy): Eukaryota > Metazoa > Chordata > Testudines > Emydidae > Malaclemys > Malaclemys terrapin. The sequence continues at coordinate 9,601,470 of NC_071517.1, forward strand.
GAGCCATTGAACCAAACTGTAAACTCTGTATATGATGGAAATCACTTCAAGCCAGGGGGCGTGGCATGCCCTTAGTTCTAGCACCTATGGACCAAAGGCAGAGGCAGTGTTGTCCAGTGGATAGGGCATTGGAGTGGAAGTCAGAGGACCCTTCTATTCTATTCTTGGCTCTGCCACTGACCTGGTTTGTGACTGTAGGCAAAAGTCACTTCACCTCTCTGTGCCTGTTTACCCTTTGCCTGTCTTGTCTATTTAGACTGTAAACTCTTTGGGGCAAGGGCTGTCTCTCACTATGTGCAGGCACATAGTGGCTAATACAATGCGGGTCTGGGTTTGGTCTGATCCTCTAGGTGCTACTACAATATAAACATGACCAATTATTACATCAATATATACTATATATTATATTAAGATTTATGATAAGATTGTAAGGAGGAATGAGAGCAGGAATGCAGGATATTACAATATTCGGAAGGACGGAATGCAAGCTTAAACATGCTAGTCTGAACAGCAATCAAAGCCCAGCTGAAAATATACACAACAAATGAATGAATCCCGGTGATCCAGTTTCTCAATTTTCTGGTTTCTCACGTGCTAGTGAAACCCTACTGAATGCTTAAAGCCCTCTGGAGAGTGCACTAATGTCTGACCATGAAACCTCCTCACTTCTATTCTATCCATCCAGTACACCCAGGCCATTTGGTTTAGATGGGTTATGATCACTGGGAATATTCGCCATCCTAATGAAAGCCTGGCAGTGCTGCAAAACCAGGAGGGTCTCAGCATTTCAGTCCCCTGCTGGGGCTGTCCAGTTTGCCAGTGTATCCTATACACAAAATATGGGTTTTGAAATCATAATGCTGGGGTGCTTATATCACATGTTGCCAGTTTCCAAGGACCACTGGAACAGCAGAGTCAAACATATGGAAGAAGTAGCCCGTGGAAGTGTGCGTACGGGGCAATGTTCTCATGAACCACACATCCAACTGGGACCCAGATGGAGCAGCCAGAGCCGAAACACCAGCTGGCAGCTCGAGATGATTTTGCCACTCAGCATCCTTGTAATAAATGTGATGGGTTCCTCCCATAAGGTCTTATTTAGACCAATGAAATCTAATTAAGGTGCTTAGATAAGCAATAGGTAAAACTTTGATGAATCGCCCCTTTCCGCTCCCGAGAACTCAGGCTTATGCCCTGGCATTCAGTTTGCACTTCCAATCAGCCTGAAGACTCAGCAATGGTGCATACCTAGGCCCTGGTTCCGTGAAGTGCAAAAGCACTTGTTTAATTTTAAGCAGGTGCCTAAGAACTTTGCTGACTCAGAGCCTTAGATACTACCCTGAATCGTGCTAAATTTCTTGGGTTGACAGATTAAGTTGGATGTTAGATAGACAGTTAGATGAACAGGTTTTGTACTGTTTTAAACACACTTGAGTAAAAATGTGGTAATGATACCTTTGTTAGACCTGATCTGCGTACTGTATCGATACAAGCCATACATTCCCAGTTAATTGCATTTAAAGAAACCCTGCAATTATATCAAATATATAAAAACAACAAGGAGTCTGGTGGCACCTTAAAGACTAACAGATTTATTTGGGCATAAGCTTTCGTGAGTAAAAACCTCACTTCTTCGGATGCATAGAGTGAAAGTTATATATATATAATGCCTGCATCTGTAACTTTCACTCTATGCATCTGAAGAAGTGAGGTTTTTACTCACGAAAGCTTATGCCCAAATAAATCTGTTAGTCTTTAAGGTGCCACCAGACTCCTTGTTGTTGTTGTTTTTGTAGATACAGACTAACACGGCTACCCCCTGATACTTGAAATCAAATATATAAACACTTTTACATGCATTATTTAAAATCTTTAAACCCACCCCCCTCAAAACTCTATATCTGCTGCATATTTGCTATAACAATACTTAGCACACATACAATCCCCAGTCGCCAAGTGCTTTACAAAGCATTATCCTCATTCTGTAGATGGTGAACATGAGGCACAGACAGGTTAAGTGACTTGCCCACAGTTTCACCACAAATCTGTTGCAGAACGGGGAACAAAAATCAGAACTTCCTGCTGGCTTATGGAGAAAAGGTACATAAGATACTGTGGTGATGCATGCCATAGAATTGCTTATTACTGTATAAAATAATGACTTAATTGGGGTAAGAGTATTTTCCTATGGGTTGGAGACATTATTTTGATAAGGTCAAATGGATCAACCATGAATGAATCTGGGAAAACAGCAATGTGGATTTAAGAATCTATTCATGGTGCAAAATGCTTGGTGTTGACTAGGGGAGAATGGAACAATTTGATCCATAGGCTAAATCCTTCTCTTCCCCCTCCCTCTTTTTAAAAAAATCACCTGCAGCTCCCCTCATGCAGATATGGCAGGTAAAGAGCTGTAGGATGAATTCTGCAGCATGCAGTGTGTTTAGGGAGAAATCTTACAGAAGTTCTCTTATTGTGAAACCCTTTGCAGAGCTGTCAGTCTGGTGGCAAAATGCAGCATTTGGGCAGAACCATGGACAGCACACATCAAGGGAGATGCTGTTAGAGGAATTCATCCTTACACAAACCTCTTTGATATTACATCACAGAAGGCAGAGTAGTCTTGTGATTACAGCTGCTCTCTGGGATTCAGGACTCCTGGATGCTGGTCCCAGTGGATGATCTCTGTGTAACCTCACTAACCTTTTCATGCCTCAGTTTGCCCCCCTGTAAAATGGGGATACATAATAATAATCTCCTACCTCAATGGGATGGTGCAGGGATTAACTAACTGAGGTGTATGAACTGCTCTGAGATTACCAGATAAAAAGTGCTATAGAAAAACAAAGATTGCATGGGCTAACGGACAGGCTGCCCAACTGGCACTCAGAAGTCCAGCTCAGACTTGCCATGTGAACTCATTTACTCTCCCTGTGCGTTGGTTACCCTGTCAAATGGAAATCGTAATGATACGTACACACTTTGAGATCAAGGGATAGAAAACACAATCCAAGAGCTAAGTAATAGTAGCATTCAGAAAGCAACTAATTAAACAAAGAGCAATAAGGTTAAAACGAAGTCAAAATGAATGTTACTTACAAACAAGGCCCAATAGGAAACTCCAAGGAACCCAAATAAATGCGTGGAAGTAAACTTTCCCGGTGACCTAATTTCTCTGTATTCTGATTGCGTATGCTAGTGAATTATGGGGACAGAGCCACCAATGCAGTAACTCTCCAGTGTGTGTGGGATGGCAGTAAATTGAGGTGGAAAACAGCATTCCTTCCCAATCTCTGCTTGAGTGGTTTTACTCAAACCCCTGATGCGTGACTTTGATCTCTCTTCAGATACAGATTTCAGGTATCATCCATTCCCACCTGTGATCTCTCTCCTCATGTTTTATTCTGGACCGTTGAAAGATATGACTCGCGTTGTACATTCTAAGAGCTGTGGGACCTCTTCCCCCCAGAACTGCTGGTTACTACATAGCTGGCTGCTCAGATTATATATCCATCCAAGTCAAAGAACAAATCCTGTGTGGCTGGCCCAGGATGTACAGTGGCTCTAGCTGGGGATGGGGGTTTACGTGTAGTTGTTCATGGAAATCACATATCATACGTGCATGAAATACAGCTCTTGGTGCATGAGACACATAAATAAGAGCTCAAGTAGAATCCGTGCACAACATAATAACAAGAGGCAATATTTTGTTCAACCTCCTATGGCTACATACTGTCGAGTTGGAGACACATCCGTCCCTCTGTAATTGGCATCACGCACACATCTCTGATCTAACAAGCTTGTCACAGATTGGCTTGTCGAAGGAAGCCATATGCATTATGCTGACATAATCAGATCAAATTTATTGCTGAATGGCATGAAGCTGTCTGATACGATGGAATGTTACGTCCCCAAACTGACATAATTTACAGCTTTGCCATGACTCCTTCACAGCCAGTGAGACTAAGTGTTATCTATGAAAGAAAGGGGGGGCACCATGAGGAATGCAAGCAACAGAATGCCTTTACATTACCAGGTACTTTGTTAGCATAGATCCAGCAAGATATAAACCCATCATGCACCTGCAGGCAAAGGAAATAGAATGCTACACACTGCAGGCCTGACCAGCAGGACAGTCAATGTATAATTGTGTATATAGCACTGTGGCAAGAGGTAGATGTAGATAAAGAGTAAAGCACTGTACTGACTTAGGAGCATACGTCTCATTTGCAAAAGAGGCTTGGGGACTTCAGTACTTTTAAAATTTTTATCCTTTATCTTAATCTCTGATGGCAAGAAGGGTCTTTTGCTTGAGGCAAAGAATGGGAGTCAGCAGACCTGGGCTCTGTTATGCCACAGATGTCCTGCATGACCATGGGCAAGTTATCTAGTCTCTTTAGTGAATGGCCTAGGTTCCAACCAATTAAATAGCAGGAAAGCTGCAACTCCCTTCTTCTCCTTTCTTCACCCAGCATGGGATCTGGAGCATGGTAGCTTCCGGCTAGCTGAGAAATTCTGCTCCATGTCCAAAGCATTTTAAAACATGGCTGTGTTTTAGAGGTTGGGCAGGCAGAAGTTTGAATGTGTGGGGTGTCACTCAAAGTACAAAGTACATGTGAATGTACAATCCCCTGTGAAGATGACTTCAAAGGGCTGCCCTTGCTGATGGCCTGTGCCAAATTAGCCCATTCTGTTTCAGCACCATTCCATTTTCAGTGGAGTGATGGAGAAGCTAGCATTTATGAACCAGTGAGCCTCCCAAAGACAGCGGAGACTCCTTCGAGAGCAAAGATAGCCCCAGGGCATGCCATTATCACATTATCTATACTCTGGACTCAGAGAACAGCCTTTTCATTGCTCCACCGGTTTGCTGAGACTTGTCAGCTATGACTGCATCCCTATCAATGAGTATCTCAAGAGACGTCTTGGAAACTTTTACCTCGTGCTTCCCATATCATTTCTACTAACACATGTTCCATTGCTCAGCCCGTAGGCCAGATCCTCAGCTGGTGTCAGTCAGTGCAGCACCACTGCAGTGCACTATGCCAACCCCTACCTGGTCAGAACTCACAAGTCAGGTCCCCCAGAATAAGGAGATTGTTTTTGAGAACTCTCGTGATTTTTAAGCCAATCAATTTTGAGGGTTTTTTTTTTTAACATCGGGGTTTTGGTTTATGTTGTCACGCTTTCTCCCACAACCACGAGAACTAAAAACATTTTTTAATGGAAGCCAAGATTTGCACAAAGCAATGAGACTCTGGGAGTGAGCCTTTAAGAAAACGACCAACTACTGTGAGATTCACAATAAAATCACTAGAGCTGGCAACACTGGAAGTCAACTTACACCAGCTAAGGATCTGACCCTATCGCCACAAAACATATGCCTACTTTCAACAGAAATACAGCTTTAATAAAGTAGGAGATTGGTTAGAATTCCTTCCTGAGACTTATTAAATACAAACTACCATCAACAGAAGAAAACAACTGGGTCACAGTCAGAGAATGTCATAGACGTTACAGAAAATGGAGCATCAAACCTATTCTGCAGGCCCTGTTTCTGGATATATTTAAAGCGATGTAATCAGACGCAACTAGGCCAGCAGGGGTCATGACATCAAGAGTCTAAACAGATGTAATGCCTCTTGTTCAATGAAGTAGTACAAATCTGCGGTTGGATCCTCAGCTGGTGTCAGTCAGCATAGCTCCATTGACTTCAAGGGAATTACACTGATGTACACCCCCTGATGCATACAGGAGACAAATATCTAATCAGACATTAGACTTTAAGGTTATAAGACTGGTGCACGGCTTTCCCTGACAAACCGCAAACCCCCAGCATTGCAATATAAGTAAACACTATTTCAAATGCTCACAGGGTCAGTTAGGCAAATTCCATTTCCTTTTGGGTGTCTTGCTAAAAGGCAGGAAATTGTGTTCTTGGTTTTAACTTACCAATTCCTGCAACCAGCTGGGATGCTTGTGCCCAGTATAATAATAATATAATAATAACAATAATCTGATTGTGGTCCCTGAATAACACTAGCACCATATGTTTATTCCTGAAAGCCTCTCAATGATCCAATGGTTTTAATTGCCACTCTGTTGACAACATCTAATTACATTTCTGAATCAAATCACGTATGAATGTGTTAAGCCCAGGTGTGTGCATTGTGACTGGCTACAAAAGTGCATTTACAATGAAGCAAAGCTTTAACAGGAAATGAAATTATCCCCAAGCAAATCGTTTCAGGCTCCAGGTCCACATTGTATTTAAAGTTCACAGATTTTTATTTAGATTTTATTTATAAAGCAAGTAAACTTACAAAATAGAGAGAAACAAATAGACACATACATACATATGAGTCACATCAAGAACTTTAACCGCCCTGGACTAGGTCCTCAGCTGGTGTAAAGCAACAGAGATCCAAATGAAGTCAATGGAGCTGTGTTCATTTAGATCTGCTGAGGCTACATTTGTGTATGCAGTTATAATAAAATCTCTGCATAAATACACACAGACATGTCTGATGTACCTAGGTATCCATCTACTTGAACACATCCTCCAGACAGAAAGAAGTTTTGAATCTCTAGGGCTGTCAGACAGCACTTTTCTCCGCATTAATTCACATAATTCCACCCTCCCTTTCCAAGATCTGGTTTTCAGTTGATGGTTGAGGATGGGAGGATGTTGTTCCACTTATGGCTCCAGTTCTCCTGAATAGGAGACACCTTTATTTTTCATTTCTCTTATTTTAACATAACAATTTTTGGAGGGACCAGCAGGATTTCCCCATGGCCAATGTAGGTATCCCAATATACCAACCCAGTCACATAACTCAGTTCTAGCCACCTTTCTGCTCCAGGAGGTGCTACAATTCCAAGAATGCCATCAAAGCACCAGCCAATCAACATTCCCATTGCTGCAATGTCCACAAGCAGGGTTTTGATGGAGAAAAGTGCGAGACACCCCAGGAAATTCACTCGGAACTTTGCTACTGCTATTCTGTGGAAGGCTTTCAGATACTTCGGTGACAGGTGGTAGTACAAAACCCTAAGATAGACAGATAGCATCACTCTTGTAAATAGCATGGGACTGGTGAGCAAAGCAAGTGCCTATCTCAAAGATACAGTGGGACAGGTGGAAAGACACCCACTCTGCTGGGGTTCATTGGCCTGCCTGCTGTGTTTAGTGCAGAGGGCACACCTGGGCCCTGATCCACCATTGTTTTACTCCAGTTTGACACCAGACTAATTCCAACTGATTGTAATGAAAGTACACCAACAAAATATCAGGCTAACCCAAAGGCAAATCTGACCCCTGGAATGTAAAAACAGGAGAATTTGTGGTAGGAAGGCCTTTTGTACAGAGCTGTGGCTGTGAAATCCCATTTGTCCTGGGATTTCCTCACTGGGGTGAACTCTGCTGGACATTAGGACATGTGGAATTTCAGGGCATTTGTACTGTGCAGTGCAATGTTCGTCCTAGACTGTTTTAATTCACTGTATTTTTCCCCTAGCTTCACCAACAGCTAACTCTGTAGCCTAACGGGTTTGTTTTTACGGTACATTCAGATTCAGGGCTTGTCATATTGAGGAAGATGCTCATTGGAACCTGATTTATAATGTCCCCTTTTCTCCTTCTCTGTACTGTAACTTATGGAAAGTTACGGAACATATTTCTATACAGAATTCAGACAAAAAAGAGAGGATGGGTGGGATTAAAGTTGCATTAGGCTAGTAAGGGAATGCAAATTCCATGTGGCCAAACTCAGCTCTCACTTACGTTGGTGTTAAATCCAGAGCAATGCCATTGACTTCCATAAGCTACTCTGAAGTTACACTGACTGGTGTAACTGAGCACAACTGGGCATTTCCTTCTGCAGTGACCACATGAAAATGGAAAAGTGACAACATGTGCCTAACTCTCACCTAACATAAGGACGATCTTATAGAAAAGGCTCTGACCAGGGACACGGGGGGTCTGGTTCAATTCCTGATTCTAACAACCCCCTCCTCCCCATGTGACCTTGGACAAGTCAGTTCATCTCTCTCTGCCTCAGTCCCCCAACTATAAAATAAGAGATAATGCCACACGTCCGTTTGCCCACCGTTTCTATATGGGGCCTATTTAGATTAGAAGCTCTTTGGTGCAGAGACTGTCCCCTCCTGTGAGTTTTTAGAGTGCCTTGCAAAGTTGGGACCTCTAGGCGCTGCTCCATAATACACTCATGGATGGATGATTGAGGGGGGGAGGGGCTCGGTGTGCATTAGTTTTTAATGAATACAATTCATATTCCTATTACTTTCAGACTGAAAAAAGGAAGGTGTTACTAAGATTGTAGCTGAACAGTTAGCCAGTACCATCAAAATGAACTGTGCTACCAAAGCTAACCCAACTCCTCTCTGCTGTGTACATCAACCATGTTAAACCTTCTCCCGCCTAGCTTTGTAGAGAAACAGTCTCCTATCCCCTTTCTCCTCTGAGAGCACACTGCCAGCAATTAATCAGTCTCTCTGGAACGGCAAAAGGCTGTTGAGGCTACAATCATTATTTATTACCCTTGAAAAGGTTAAGGGCCTGTCAGTCCAATAACCAGGCTGCATAACGTTGTATCCTTTTTGTTCCCGACCACACCATCTATTCGGAGACAGTGTTATGCTATCAAATAAAAAGGCAGAAGCCTTTCAGTGCCATTAACCAAATGGGTGAGGCAGCCTGTTCGTGCCCGAGTGAAATGAGCAGACTGTGCTGGCCCTGGACCCAGAGTCGGCGGGTGAAAGTTTTCCCTATCCCCCAGCATCTCTGGGCAATACTGAGTTGAGCCTCCCGCACCAGCCTCCTGGCAGGGACACACTGGTACTGAAAAAGCTGAGTCAAGCCCTCGTTGAATCAATGGGATGTTGATTCTTGTGGGTCATTAAGCAATTATGCTGAGGAGGCATCACTCAACATGTTGAATTTTTTATTCAGTGTCAGGATAAAAGTCAGTACAATGAGAAAAGTGGTAACACTTTGCTCTCCTAGAGGGCCTTCCATCCAGGGTGGACAGGGTCACTCTACAGGTACCCAAGACACATCTCAAAGCTCTTTATAAACATTAATGTGAAGTCGTATCATCCCCATTTTACAGCTGGGAAAACTAAGGCAAAGAAAGATCAACGGTCTTATCAACCTCACACAGAAAGTCTGTGGCAGAGGCGGGAAGGAAACTCATTTCTCCCAGTCCAATTCCTTAAACACAAGATCTTCTACAAAGCCACCATGGAGATAAAGACTCACCTTGCTAGTTGAGGATCTGGCCCAGAAACTGTAGGCTACCTACATGGAACAGACAGATTCCATAGATGCCATTTTGTATGTCTTTGTTAAAGGTGAGACCTTTGTCTAGCACAATATAGATTACCTAAAATAGATGCATAAGAGAACAAAAAGTTCATCCCTTTTCAAGAAGTTTCTATGATGTCGGCGGCATTTTTTTCCTGCTTTGCTAGAAAATCTAGTTGAAAAAGTTAAAATGACTAGGGCTAGTCCAACACCAAAATGGCTTCTGCCTTCCCAATTTTTTGAGGCTCCCTTGAATTGCAATACAAGGTCTAATGGTTCTGAAGACAGCCTGAGGAGACACTTAGCACAACGCCCCCACTGATGCCAAGGAACAAGGGAGAACAATTTTAAGCACACTTAAAAGTGGCCAAATGTTTATTAGGTTTAAGCACAATGTAAATGCTGGTCCCACCGACATCATTGGGAGTTTCTCCACTCAATTCAGTGGGGCCAGGATTTCACCCATGCTTTTCTGCGAAGGCTGTCAACAAGGATGCCAACAGGTTCCAACTATGGTGGAAGAGTTGGAATGTGGACACTGAAACGAAACAACTCAACCCACATAAGCCATCAGCCTTCTGATGGAAACAACTGTTGGTCAGTATCAACATGGGCAGCAACCTCGAGGCAAAAGGCTCCACATGTCGAGTCTTTTGACTCATCCATTCCCCACTCTGTTATTTGCTACTGCTTTCTATATGTGAGGGGATTTAGTTGGGAGATTTCTCATACATTAAATCCATATGCAGGGCTGGATTGTGAAGCCTGTACTAACAATAGTGATTTTTCATAGAAGTACTCTTGTGAGTTTTCCCCACTACAGTGAATAAGGGATTGAGAATAAGGGGTTGAGAATTCTTGGCTTTAGTCTCATACATTTTAAGGCAAGAAGGAACCATTATGATGATCTAGTCTGATCTCCTGCATAGCACAAGCCGGAGATCTTAATCCACTGATTCCTGCATCAACCTCTGTTTGACCCAGAGCATTATGTTCTATAAAGATATCCAGACGCATTGTAGGTTGCACTAGTTGTGTGACTAATTTCTGCTCAGTAACATACCTCATTGTATGTGTTGTTTTTCATCACTGAACCCTCTCCTATGCACTGAGTTTGGATGGGTTTTTTTTTCCTTCTTCTTTTCTTTCGTTACAGCCTTTCCGTTGCTGTAAGTACCCCTCCGCATGCTTCCATGCTGCTCTTACATTTCCGAAAGCAGCATGTGGCAAATGTCACTTTGTGTCTATAGAGCAGTCAGTCTTGCTAAGATACACAATAAAGTAGTGTGTGTTGGCTAAGGTGAAATGTTATTACAACCGAGTACAAAATTTGTATTGGGAGGATAATCACCCATCCACCCAAGTAAGTGAAGCACTAAGGAAAGAACTTTCATTTTCTCCAGTTGTTTCAAAGTGGAAAAGATTGATGTCCTCTGTCTGAGAACATGGGCCTCTACTGTAGAGTTTATTAGCCAGATAGATCCTTGCAGCTCATGGACTAGCCTGGACTACAAAACCTAGGGCTGAATTTTTCTGCTCTCTTCCTTCTCTTTCTGGTGCCAGACTGGTGAGCGTGCGCCCAATTCACAGAACATACAAGTCTGTTGGGCTCTTTAGCACAAACCATGCCAGCTTGTGATTTTAGCCCTGGAGATCCTCAGTTCAATCCCCAATGTCAGCCAAGATGGTGGCTGTAACGTTGGCACTTAACCTTGACCTGCAGGGGGAGGCAGGATGTTAATACAAATAGACAGGTGTTCTGGAGTTGTGCAGCTTTTGCTAGCAAGCATCATGGCCTAGGACATTGACCTAGATTTAACAAAACCTCCTCCCCCACCCTCAAAGCCAGGCCCTGATCGGTGTTGACAGTGCAGTAAGAAGGCTCTTTGCTGGGTCTGTTGCAGAACTGCGGGGCTCAGTTCCTGTTCTTCAGGAGGGAGCCACAGAGCTGGTTCTCCCACAGATCAGCTCCCTGCCTCCCCGAGATATACGCTACAGAGCCTCACCCTCCCATGGCTTGGGCGACAGAGATTACTGAAGATCTAAAGGGTGAATGGCATCCCCTGCACAACTCCTGCTAGGGGGAAAGAGGGGAGGCTGTGAGTCCTTAAGCACATATTGAGACTGGGGGGAGGTATGAGGGACTCTCTCTCCTCTCCCTCCCCCACTTTAACTGTCCTGACGATGGGTGGGTTCTTTACCCCCAGGGCCTGGTTGCATCTCACAGGCTGGCCAACAGGCATGCTTCAGAGCTATCTACTAGCCAAGAGCTATCTCTGCCTCCCTCCCCTGCCACGGTCCATTCAGTCTCCCTGTCTGTCAGCGAGCGGGGCAGGCACTCACCAGGCCGTCAGAGAAGTTCCCCCTGAGCTCACACCATCCCCAGTCCCAGGGCTGCCACACACAGCAGCTGAGGCAGACTCCAAGTCCCGCCCTGAGGATGGGCAGCCACATAGGCACAACATAGCTGCCACTAACAGTAGGCCCCTGTGATGAGAATATAAACCCACACTGGGGATACACGGGGTTAAGAAGCAGATCCGGGCCCAGGGGATGCCACACCTGCAGCACCTACTCCAGCTGGAGAAGGAGCTTAAGAGAAAGCTAGACAGGATAGGAGGACAGACCTGGGAGCAACTGCTCACCCATACGAGGCAAGTGTTCACTATCTGCCCCCAGATAAATCAATAAACATTACTTGCCTTGTGGTCACACCTAGAGATGCCTGCCTTTTTGTTATGAGTTTGTGCAGCGCCTACCACAAAGAAGGCTGCTGCCCTGACTAACTTGATTAGTAGCTCCTCCAGGTACAACTCAAGCTGATGGACCTGCTCTCTCAGTCCACTATCTCCTCTTATTGTTGACATGTCCCTCTGACAGCCCCTGCTTTATGTTCCCCAGAGCAGAGCTACATTGGGGAGAGGACCTCAGTTCTGGAACTTGTTCTCTCCTGTGGCTTCAGAGCTTTCCTTTGGAGAGGTTTATGAAGTAACACTTTTGTTCCCTCTGACTGTCTCTTCTCGCAGCCTTAGGGCCCGGAGGTATTTGTCCCAGCAGCGGTTGGGATGGTACCATTTATCTGATCGTTGCCTGTACAAAAAGATAGGTCGTCACTTTGCAATTGAAAGCACAGAGCAGTTCAGTTACCAGCTTAAGCCACACATAGTGTCTACTGCCCAGCCACAAGACCATCCTTCTGTATCCACCTCCTGTTTATCTCCCAAGTCAGATTTGCACATTTTAATCACCAAATAGGATTTTCTCTTGTCAACACTGCCCAGCCAATACAGCCCGGTGCAAGGGAAAACGATACGCTATCTTGCAGGCAGCAAAATCGCCAGCGAGGCTCAGATCCCTGAGCTGTTGTTGCTGCTGGTTGTTGTGAAGGTGGACAGTAGGAAGCAGAAAGGACATAGCTTGGTTTCCAGACACCAGACGCTGGGCTGGTGGCAATCAGAAAAGTCTCCATTGAGGCATGTGTAAAACTGATCCTATTTGAAACTGGAAACACTGAAGATGCCTTTTTAACAGTCCCTGTCCTGATCATAAGAGCCCCGTAACGAGGCAGGGCTTCTCCCCAGCTTGCAAAGGATTCACGACCAGGCCCACAGTCTTTTAGGCAGTTTTATTTCTCAAACATAGGCAAAACATACCCCCGCCCCCGCCCCGCCGCAGTTCTTAACTCCCCCAGGCCATAACTCCCAGGGTTTTTTTTCCCCTTTTCATCTCAGGCTCTCACTGCCTTTCCTCCCAGGGGATTCTAGTCCTTCTTCCTGGCTTGACTCGCCAAGTCTCCCTCACTGGGTCTCACTTTCTTTCCCTGACCCTGACCCTCTTTTTAAGCCTAATATGGGTCAGCTGATGTGGCACTTAAAGGGCCAGTGTCACCCTGTGACATATCCTTATAGCCTCACTTGCCCGGTGACTAGAATGATCTAAAGAGAATTCTTGACCTCCTTTCATTTAATGAAAAAATATCACCATTGGATATCGACCCATCAAGGTTACAGTGTTTAATTCAGCGAGGATTTTCTGACCGAGGCCCTGATCCTGCAATTGTCTCCAGACAAACAAACTCCCAGAGCCCCACGGACCGCAAATGATTGTCTTAAAAACAGGGCACGGGAGGTTTTGTTAAGAAGAAGGTCTGTTAGATTTGGCAGCAACTGATTTGACTTCCATCAGTGAAGTTCCGTGCAGGCTCAGGAATCCATCTGCTCACGGCAGTTGTAGGATCTGGGCTGTAGTCACAAGATGCTACCTGAAATAAGTCATTATAACCTTGGCAATGTCACCGTCTATGCCGCAGGCATCTGTGAATGTGTCTCACTCCTATAATGTTGACTGAGAACACTTATGAGCCACAAGAAAGGAAAACAAACCTTCCCACTAAAGGTCAAGTTATCCTGCAGGTGATTCCATGAACATGCGGACAGGATTTCCTGCATCTGGAGTATTTGTGACCAAGTCTTAAAATGCTGTGAAATGAGATGAAATATGTAAATACTGTGGGATGGAGTTAGAAAGGTTCTTGCATTATTTATAAAAGGGAACAGCAGAATTATGTTCTCTTAAATTTGAACAGACTGGCCTTTTTCTCTCTTGGTGCAAAGCCCATAGATTACTTAAAACATTAGCTGTTTGAAATGCAGTAACAAAATTCGGATGAGATTAGAATCCAGGCTGTGCAAAGCCAGATAAAATAGCTGCTTAGACATAATTTGTGTTAATAAGTTATCTGATTAAATTAGAATATCTTGTACCTTTCACTTTTTCCCCCTCCTTTAAAAGCCACAAGGCAGGAAAATCAAATGCACTGTTGATTATGATTTTGCTACCTGAAAATAACCTTGTTCTCTAGAGTTTGTCTACCTAAAGCAGTGGAGCTGTCAGCTAACATTCTGTCTACAGAAGCTCTACCTTTGTTTTGCTATAGGGATCCTGCCAGGTGTATTTTTTAAACTCATTTTCTCTAACTGCCTCCAACTTTTTCCTCTAAACTAAACACTCACGAATATTTCACCCAAGACCAGTTCAAGACAATCTGGGGTTTCTACCAAGCTGTTTGGCTGCAAGGCCCAAGATTCAGTGTGTGACCCTTTCTGGTTCCCCACCACCACTCTCCACAATCCTCTCCCAGTCTTGGGAAGAAGAGTTTGAGGGGTGACAGTGTGTGTGCATATGATCATATGGTGAACACAGAGCGCATATCTTTGGAGAACATTAAGGAAGAATAGACGGAAGGTTCCCAAGAGAAGGGAAAACTGGTGACATGCCCCAATCACAATTGAAAGAAAAAGAATAAATGATCTAAAGCACAAGCTATGGAAATCTGGGGAACAAGTGTAGCATTAAGTCTCAACACAGGTGCCTGGGAAGAGGTATAGGATGCCCGGATGATATAACCAGGTCCCCAGATCTTCACTGCATGTGTGCACTTGCAATGCCACATTGTGTATGGCATCATAAGGCCTGGGCACACTTCCACATCCCAGCAATAAATGCCAGGGATGCCACTGGAATCTCCAATATGCACTTGCACCCTTGAGAGCCGGAGGCGGCCAACATGTAGGAATCAGGATGAATCTGCAGGTGAGGCCTTGACATTTTGCCCACATTGGAAACTGTGTAAATGATGTGATTTTTGTCACTGCAGACTGTATCATGAATTTGTCCCCTGCTAAGGTCAGGCATATAGCACCACTGATAACTAGCAGGTTGCTTTGCATTTCAAATTCAAACATCGGTATTCTCTCGGAGCTGTAGCAGCAGGCTTTACACTTCAAAGTTGGCTTGTTTGTAGGAGTTCTGTAACTGAAAACTACTATGTTAATTTCAACCTTAATGGGACACTGTGACACTACACCCCCATATTCTTCATCGAGATATTGCTATGAGATGAGTATGGCATAATTATGATGTATTTTGTGCAAGATAAGGCATGTGAGATATCACTGGAAAGGTTATGATTTACTGAATATGATTATCATATTTGTAATGCATGTATAATTTTTGTATCTGAAGTTAGGAATATTGACTATGTATCAATTACAAGTGTGTAACGCCCACCAGACAGAATGCAATCAATCTAGATGGCTTGCTGTGAGGAAGAGACATTAGAGAGAACAATAGGTCTCAGAAGATGTTTATAACCCACAGAGAAGTTATAAGCGTTCCTGGGGACGCTTGCAAACAACCTCTGAGTTATGGCTACAGAGTCTTGTGACTAAGTCACCTGGTACTGGACTCCATCTGGGAATACCAGTGTTTTTCCACTGACTGGCATGGGAAGTAAGTTTGGAAACAAAAGGTTCCCGCCATATGCAAAAGCTATTTAAGGCAGGGGAGTGACATCTTCTAGGTTCCTCCGTTTTTCACTGGATCCCTGCCCATGATGACTGCTGTAAGCAGCTAAGAAACAAAGACTGAACGAGGGGAGAAAGACTGA
Source organism: Malaclemys terrapin pileata (assembly GCF_027887155.1). Taxonomy (NCBI): domain Eukaryota; kingdom Metazoa; phylum Chordata; order Testudines; family Emydidae; genus Malaclemys; species Malaclemys terrapin. The sequence continues at coordinate 9,617,243 of NC_071517.1, forward strand.
GTCCAGGCTGGAAGGTTGTCTAGCCTGTGAATGAAATATCTGAAGTTTTAAGCTGCAGGCAAGTGCAGCCGGCCTTCAAGAATCTCTGCAATCTGCCTAAGACAACATTTAGGGTGAGAAATTACTACTTGTAACCAGTTTCTTTAGTATTTTAAGCTTAGATTGCATGTTTGTTTTATTTGCTTGGTAATCTGCTTTGATCTGTTTGCTATCCCTTATAATAACTTAAAATCGATCTTTTGTAGTTAATAAACTTGGTTTTGTTTGGTCTAAAACCCAGTGTGCAAAATTCATAACTGGGGGGCAAAAAGCTGTTGCATCTCTCTCTCCACATTGAGGGAGGGGGCATATTTAATGAGCTTATGCTGTACAATTCTCTGTGCAGCGCAAGACAGTACAATTTTGGGGGTTTATCCTCTGGAGGGGGGTATGCACTTTGAATACTGGGCAATTCCTTAGTTGAATCTTTCCATACAGAGCTGATCTCAGTATGTGTGTGTAAAGCTACAGCTGGGTGTGTCCCTACCTGTCTGTGTGCTGGTAACGTGCAGTCTGAAGCCTGAGGGAGGGCCTGGCTGGCTTGCCTCAGCAGTACAGTGTGAAGGGAGCCCAGGCTGGTGGGTCAGCCAAGCTCAGTGGTACCCCACTTCCAAGTGGCACCCCGGGGGAAACCCATCACAGAGACATTCCGAATAACCTGCTGGAAGCCAAACCTTCGTAAGCCACTTGAGCTCCATGGACCAAATTCATTGCTGGTGTAAGTGACTATCCATTAAGGGCCTCACCCAAAACCCATTGCAGGCAATGAGAATCCTTTCATTGACTCCAGTGGGCTTTGGATCAGGTCCTGACAGCAAATGGAGATGCAGCTCCTTGAAACAGTGGCAAAATTGACCCCCACTGCCTCAATCCAGATGGGGGAAAAGCCCAAAGGAAAAGCAGACTTTGCTGCATTAGAGCTGAACTAATGAAATGTGCCAGTGAAATATGTAGCGATAGAAATGAAGAAGTGGGTTCGGAGGCACGGTAGATGATAAATGCATCTGAAAGAAAGGGGAAGCTGTTGGTGCTCATGTGTTATTGATGCCCTGTGAAAATATGACCTGATCTCAGCTGGGCAACAGATGGAGAATGCAGCTGAACTGTGGAAACAGGAATTAGGAAGCACTGCAGAAATTCAGCACAACAGGCACAAGGTCAGTTGCTAACCTTCTGAAATGCCATGATAGTCCAGTGCTTTAAGTATTCTGAGTCGCTCTGTATCCCATTCAGAGAGCAACACTCTGCAGCACTTTCTAGTTGGAATCTGAGGGACTGCAGACATGTTTTTTTCCACACACCAAAGGAGGAGGCAGGTCTGGAACTACTGTATACATGTTATGACTTCCAGATGGATCTGATATGGAGAGTGGAACAAAATTAACCCGACTAGGAGGAGAGAGCACCCGTGTTGCTAGGGAGCTAGAGTTGTCCAAGGACTAGAGCCAGGGATTGGGCGTCAGAACTTCAAGAATTCCAGCTTTTACCAGTCACTCACACGGACCTTGTACAAATAACCTTACTTCTGTGAGTCTCAGTTTTCCCTTCCATAAAATGGGATATTTAGCTACCTCCTAGGGCTAATGTGAGACTTATTCTATATTATATAGGTTCTTATACAATGCTCATCACGGTAGCATCTGAGTCCCTTCCAGTAGTTCATTAAGCAACGTGACTACACATCTGTCATGTGGTGTTTGCTCGTTCATCCTCTCCACAGAGGGGGAAGCATATGCTTAATTAACTCTTGTCTGGGAAATGCTCTGAGATTGGTCAGTCAGAGGTGCCATAACAGCAAACTAGTATTATTCCTCGGGTCTCCTGTGAAGAGAGATAGTGATTTAACTAGTGTTTATCCACCTGGGCTGAAGAATTCCCCTTCCACACTAGGAAGGTAGCATTTAGCACAGGAGGAGGAATGCTCATGAAGGGGGCACTGCTATAAAGGGCATTTTCCAGTCCTAAGATGACATGTCTTGTTATTAACTTAGATGAAGTTTAATGCTGTTTCATGCAATCTGTAAGTGCCACTCAGAAGCAAAGAATTGCTCCCCAGACTAGAGCCTGTGGTTCCTCACTTAGAATTTAGAAGCTTTTTATTGACACCTTAGAGTATGACAATTGCCCAAAGATGGAGAAAAACAAAATGACACCCACAGTTCCTTCACAGATACCATCACTGGACTTGCTTACAACCATTGTCTGGGAAACGGGATAACAAGCGAACAAAGAGGCGGATCTCAGCATTTCTCTGGAGGGTTCTGTTACTGAGAAGTTGTGTGGAGTCTCCTGTGCTTGCTGACACTCTAATATTTTTGGTAGGGATGACATGAGGGTGCGGGATCTTCTTCACTCACATACTCAAAGGGATATGCCAAGGTGGCTTTTACTTTCCCAAGGAAATGATTCATGATATTGAGGAGCGTCTGATCCTTCTTTCACTCCAATTTGACAATAGTGAAGCTCCATCGACTCTAGTGAAGTTAAGCCTGATGCTCTGAGGTGAGAGTAAAATCAGGCTCTTTTGTTTTCATCCACCCATCTACTGTGTTTATCCATTGATCCCTTGCCTTGATCGTGGCTATATCTGCCCATATCAGCTCCTGGAAGCTGTTTTTTGCCCAGGCCATCCAACCAACAGCCTCAGCTCAGTGATGTTCTGTGCAACTGTATCCTCACAATGCTTCAGTCTTCCTATGCAGTAGCCAGCTGTTTGAGCAGCTAAGCCACCAAGCCGGCCTGTACTGACTGGCTAGGAACTACACCCAGAGCCAGTCTGGGCTAGAATGTATAATTTTTTTACCCTGCCCACTTGTTTATCTCACTTTGTGTCTTGTCTTTTAGATCGTAAAGACTTTGGGACACAAACTGTTACGTACTATGAGTCTGCGTTAAGCACCTAGCTGGTTGCAGCCTCCAGGTGCAAACACAATATAAATGTTAAATAAAACACGGTGGTATTTTTCATTTCAGGTGTGTCACAAGCAAACTCTTCCCTCTAGGGGATTCTTCGCATCATCTTATTCTGTCAAATAGTTATTTATTAGCTCCTGACAGTCAGAGATCAGCCAGATGGCGCTGTGCAAAGAGAAGAGATTAGGGATGGATTTGCTTAAACATGGAAATAGGCTATTAAGAGAACATAATACTGCTTCGTGAACTTTGGTAAATGTGCATTGCTGCCAGAAATCCAAATAGCTCCGTGGAAATGCATACAAAGTCATATACTCTTCATCAAGAAATCACTCCTGCCTTTTACAACACATGGCACAAAGACAGTGAAGACAGAGTGACAAATGGAATTCTTGAGCATATCATATTACCCTGGCTTTGTGATTAACATCCTTACAGTTCAGTTTCCTAATCCAGGAAGATACGAAAATGGAATAATCCTAGAAAATCACTTCTCTTGAACTGCATATCCCACTGGGGATGCTATCTCCTTCCTGATCTATAAAACTGATATGTCCTCCTAACACCTTGCCCTCACACTGCACTATGCACAGACTTGGAAATAAAATGCATGTTAGGGGACCTGATTCTAACCTCACGTAGAGAAGTGTAAAGACAACCTTTACTCTTGTAAGAAACTTGGCTGAAAAGTTATAAGAATGCTACTTCCTTTAGGCATCCTACACCTTTTTAGAGGTCTAAAAGCAGGGGGTTCTCTGAACGTCTTCATTGTTATTTATAATTTTTAATTTCCAAATACAACAAATATGCCAGATTCATCACAAAACACACACAAAAAAATAAAATAAAGTGGGTTAGGATAAAGGCAGGGAGGGGAAGCAACATCTCTATTTTCAGCATCTATGTTAATCAGAGACCTCTAAAAAGTCACCCCAAATTGCTGTGGCATGCAGTTGTTGGTTAGCTGCGAGGTCAGTCATATCACTGAGCCAGGCCTCAGTATTTGGTGGGGATCGACTTTTCTGTTTTTGCAGGATTAAGTTTTTAGCAACCAAAGCTGCACGTTGGAACCACGCTGCCTTGTTACCCGGTACCAGGAATATATCCAAGAATGAAACTGAAGGGGGAGGGCTTCAACTTAGCATCTATTGGTCCTTTGACCCAGCTCATAGCAGAAATTCTTGATACAGGAGCACTCCCAAAACATACGAGCTAATGTAGCAACAAGAGAGTTACATTTCCAACAGCCTGAACTTCTACATAGGGTGGACCAGATCTTAATAGGGAGAGTGTTCAAAGTACACAAATCACCTCCCATTCCATTTACAATCCCAAAGGGTGCTGGATCCAGCCCGGAAATCGACAGAAGTTTTTCCACTGACCTCTATATGCCTTTGGATCTGACCCCATGCCATACCTGTGGCAACCACATCTATTGCTTACATGGATAAGTAATATTGGGATAGTATTTCATGGTTTGTTTGCTCTTTTTAATGTACTTTAGCAGCTGGAAATGAGGAGGAGCCATCATCTTGTGACCAGACAGCTCTTCAAGACCACCGGAGACCCATGGTTCAGTGTGTGAGAATGTCTGGTCTAAAGTAGCTTGAAACAAACATGATCTGAACTGGATTCAATTTTCCAATTATCCCCAGTTTTGGGGTCCAGAATGAGACCCTGCACAGCACAGAAGACTACCATAGGAACAGAAAGCAAAGCTAAAAATAAACCATGAGTCATCTGCATGTCCTGTATAGAGACTTCTGTATCTGCTCCAGGAACAATGGGTTAACCTGCTGAACTCTTTCCTTAAAGGGCTGATTCATTCACTTGCTAAAATAAGAAGCATTGCTACATTAACACCTTCGCCTCCTCGGCCCTCTTGCTGAAAGGAAGCTTTACAGAGTGTGAGGCCATTAGCAAAAGCTGTGACAAGCTGAAATAGAGCAGATCTCATTATCACACTTGTTCAGCTTACTTGCTACATAAAAACAGACATTAAAAAAAATGGCATAAATAATAAGATCAAGATCAAAAGCTCATCTCCCTCCCCAACAGAAGTTGGTCCGATAAAAGATATTACCTCACCCACTTTGTCTCTCTAACGTCCTGCGACCCACATGGCTATTATAACACTGCATACAAGATCAAGAGGCACATTCAGCAAGTTCTGTGCATTGGCGCAATACCCTTGTCTTCAAAGGAAAAGAGAAAAATGTTTGGGTGACATAGGGTTTGAAGGGAATACAACATTAGAAAAAATTCTCACCGTGCATGGGGTGTGTGCACGAGGGAGGGCGCAGGTGTGACCACTCTGTTGGAGATATGAAGTGAACCTGCACCCACCATAGCTGGTTTCAGGGCTTCTGTTCTGGAGGCATCAGCCAAGTGGGATCTAATCCATGGAGTAATTATCAGTATTAAAGAAGAAGTGAAGGGTGAGTTAGAGCACATATCACCAGATGATAGGTCCATACTTTCACAGCCATTTTGCTGGCAGGCCTGCAACAACGCTTTAGCTGATAGTGTCGTCATTTGTAAAGGACCTATGCAATGCAATTAAAATAAATATGTTTGAGAGACCTGACCAGCATGAGGAGATTGGTACAGGTGGGAAAGAGGATACTGGGAGAAATGGGCTCAAACCACACTATTTGGATTATAATCCAGACTTCGAACACATCAAAGTTGGGGAGTGTTCAGATCCATTAGCCTGCACAAAAACTAGATCACCCAAAACTGCATGTGCAAAACCTTGGGATAACATGCAATTAAGGGTACAATGCAGAATTAAAATCTGAGCTAGCATTACTGGCGCACTCCAAACTCACACTGAATCAAGAGAGTTACTTCTGATTTACACTGTGTAAGTAAGATCAGAATTAGGTCCTATTCAGGCAATTGTGGTTTATTTGCCCTATTTGTTCATCTCTTCAGATAGTGTATCATATTGTACTTTATATAAAAATAAAAGGTCTAGGACTCTCAATTTGGGATGCTGCAATTTCTGGGAGCCAACCTGAGACATGCTAAAGGTGCTTGACATTTAGATGAGATGAGAAGAAATCAGGCCCTTTTGAGGCACCCAACATCATTAGTCACTTTTGAAATATAAGCCCTAGTCCTTACATCTTCAGTCAGATGGGGATCACACCCCAACCAACCATGTTGTTCTCAGGACTGCATTTTCCAGATATAAAACTAGAGATGAAAAAGGAGTTAACATAAACAGGGAACAGAAGAACCACCTTGGACTTACACTGTCACAAATGCAGAAGATGAATTCTAGGACTCAACATCTGAGTTCAACTGTAAAAGCCTGAAAATTAGGAAATTTAATGAATGAAAGAAAATTCCTATTTGGCAAATCAACACCTTGAAAGAAGTCCTAGGAGGCATGAATTTAGGATGAATCCTACATGGAAAGATGTCTCACATTAGTTAAGATGACAGACATCATACAGAAAGGTATTATTAAAGGAGCAATCTTCCACTTAGCTGTAGAGGAAGATGCTTAACCTTTCAGAGAATTGTAGCTCAGAGATAAAGTCCTCCCCCAAGGAAACAAATGCTGTAACCACTGCGGGCTACGATGGGAATAACTGCCGGTTATGAAATGAGGCCAGCAGATCTGAATGACAACTGTTGACACCACTGAGCTCAAGAGAAGGAGAGAGCGGATCCCGTTAGTCTGCTGGCAGATAGGAAAGAAGGATGACTAGTGCAGAGAATGGATGGCTAAAAGGGGAGAGTGCCACTATCAAGAGCAAAGCAGAGAAAAGAAATAAAACCCCATTTGTGAGACAATGAAGCTAGAGATCCGGCAGCTCAGTAATGGAATAAAGGATTTGGGATCCTACACAGGGCTTTATATATTCAAAGTTCTGTGCAAAGCTTGATCAATCTTCACACCAGCCCCGTAAGGTCTGAAGGTGCACATCATGCGCCCTACTTCACAGATCAGAACACTGAGGCACACAAAGGACTAGTGACTTGCTCAAGGCTGAAGAAGAAGTCAGTGCCAGGACTGGGATTAGTCCACAGGAATTCCTGACTCAGAGTGGGGCTCAGAGCACACCACTCTCAAAACACAGCAACTTTATCTGTGAATCCAGTTGGTTACAAAGGAGGCATGGATGGGTTAAGGGCAGGGTTTGAAGGGTTAGATTTTTAATCGGTAAATGTCAGTAAACGTCAATTTCATATACATACAACCAACTGACAAAATATTTCCATTGATGGTGATAGAAATTTACAGATAGTCAAAGAAAGAAAAATGCTGCTTGAGAACTTATTAGAGTTTGATTTAAGGATATTGACTGTGTATATTTTGACATGTGATGTTGACCCCTCCCACCATCATTTCATGCAACTGTGAAAATTTAAATCAATAAAAATAGAAAAAAATAAACTCAGAGATTATCTGTAGAAATTATGACCAAATAACATTGAATTTTGCCAAGCCCAGCTAAGAGCCACATTTTCAAAAATGGCCTTACATTTTGAATACCTCAATTTTTACCCAAACTTTATATACACAGATGTCACCCAGAACTAGGAGCCACTTTTGAAAATGTGCACCATGGTAACTAGCCCTAGGATACCCAGAAAGACAGAGACAGCTCAGATGAGAACTCAGGGGTCCCTAACGGCAGAAGTGACTCACTGCAGACAATGGGACTGTTCCAAGAATAATTGAGACTCAGTGCGAGCAGGGGTAGCAGAATCTGCCCCCGGGATGGGTCTTCAAAAGCACATTGCCACTCAAGGCCCGATTCTCCAAGATAGTGAGCACTTTCTGTGAGTGCTCAGGTATGGCAGATGTGCACAGTGATAAGCACAGGCTAAAGGCCTAGACAGACACATCAGACTGGAGCCACTCAGAGCCGCATGAGAGCAGAGCCTTATGGAGCAAACTGCCATGGCATTAGTCACGGCAATGTGACAAAATGTAAATTGATAACAGGACAAAAATGTTGTAGGATGTTATTATGGGAAAACCTCTCCTGCCTTTTCCATCTTATGTGTATCAGAAAAACGACTTTTATGTTTGTGAATAAAATCTGGCACGTATGCCTCTTAATACGTGCACAAAGGGCAACACCTTTGGATGGTGAGGAAGATACATTAGAAAGGGGCTGAGAAAGTGTAAGATGCATAATACAATATGTTTGCCATGCTGTGCACAGGGGTGAAACTCACCCCTGTGCAGGTGGCCAGTGAAAGGCCTATGCACCATTTAGGTCTCGTAAAACCCTCACCATAGGGCTTCAGGGCTTGGCCCTTCACGTAAGCATGTGCTTTAACTTTAAGCATATGAATATTCTCAATGATTTCCAAACAATTGATTTCAACAGGGATACATGTGTGCTTAACATTGAGCACATGCTTAAGGGCTTTGCTGGACCAGGCTCACTACGTGCTGCCTTGCAAGACTGTGCCCTGAGTCATACTTAAGCGATGCACGGCCCTTACTTACACTGGCGTTCTGGACAGTGAATTTCAATGCCAGCTGGAGGTGATTGGCATTGTGGCTGCAAAGTAAAAATCCTCAGAGTTTTGCTTGGGAAGCAGCTATTCTACAAGCTCAAGCAGCCTTGGTTTGAAATGAAGGAGAGGAGCAATCCACTTTGGTTTAGATGCTTAGGGGACATCGAAGAAATTCAGACAGGCAGGGAAGCAACTAATTGATGCATATCAGAAGGCATAACTAAGTTGTAAATAAAATCACATTGACCTAGTATGTTTTTATTCAAGGATCTCAAAGTGTCTTACCAATGTTTAATGAACACTTAGGAAGTCTTATGCCAATATTTCAGCTGGAGGGGTGGAAAGATGATGTGACACACTGAAGGTCACACAGGAAGGTTCTGGTCCTGCAAACACTGGCTGTGCTTACTACAGTGAGTATTCCCACTGCAATCAGGTTTCAGAGGAGCAGCTGTGCTAGTCTGTATCCGCAAAAAGAACAGGAGTCCTTGTGGCACCTTAGAGACTAACCAATAAAGAAATTTGTTAGTCTCTAAGGTGCCACAAGTACCACTGAAATCAGTGGGCCCAACTGTGCCCTGCTGCTCCCTGTGAGTGCAGGGTGGAGTTCACACTTGCCCTGGGCCCCTCCCTAGCAACTGGGTACAGATGCAGTCTTGGAGCACAAGGAATATTTAGTGCAGGACACTGCAAAGAGGCCAGAGATTAAATCAGACCCCATCCCCTCCTCTTGGCACCCTCCAGCGGAGCTGGCTGGGTGTACAGCAGGTAGCGTGCTGCTCTCCAGCTGAGCAACAAGTGTCCAGCCAGCAAGTGCATGCCAGGGAGCACCAGACAGCATTCTCAAGACAGAACTCCTCAAGAGAGCTTCTCGAGGAGGTACACCCCCAGCCTGGACCAATGGCTACAAGGTAAAACAGAGCATCCTCTTGGTAAGCACTAGGGCCCACATCCAGCAATGCACTCAAGCAGATGTATAACTTTAAGCACATGACTAGTCCCACTGCGCCAATGGGGCTCCTCACATGCTTAGAATTACACATGTGGATCAGCACCTGGGCTTTGCACGATCAAGCCACAAGTCAGTAGCAGAGCTGAAACCGGGAGGCTGCTGGTTTAAATATTAGATTACACAACCCATTTCATTGAAACAGGGGTTGTTAAAGGACTTTAAACAGTGATTGAACAGGAGGGAGAGCTCTCTCTAGCTGAGGAGGAAAAGGGAGCTTCTTCCCCTTTGTTCTCCCTCAGTGTAAATCCTGCTGTTGAGTACACAAAGGTCCACGGGTGGGATTTTCAAAAGTAGGGTTACAGTATTTGAACATTCAAAAAAGAGGACACTCCATGGGGAGGTGTCGGCCCCGCCCACAGTCCACCCCTGCTAAAACCCACTTCATCGAATGCATGCAGAGGAAAATACAAATCAGTGGGATTTGTGCTCCTAAGTCACTTAGGTGCTTTTGAAAATGGCTAAAACCGCAGAATTTTTTTTTAAAGCTGGAAGCTGCTTTTAAGTTGCAGAAGCACCTTCAGACACATCAAATTCCAGCCCACTTTGCCCTCCTGTAACTTCAAAATGACTTAAAAGAGTTTTCATACTCAGAGGCAGCTAGAAAATAGCAATTTATAAAGAGATGTGCTGACACACAGACCCTTAGCTGTAACAGCTCTCTGGCAGAAATCATCCCCTTCTCATGCTATGAATACTGTCAGAAATGTTCATCTCTCTTATTTCCCCCATGCCTTTTGTTTATGTCAGAGCTATGTATTGTAATTGTTCAAAACAGGGGGGAAAAAAACACAAAAACCTGCAACAACCTCCTCACCAATCCCACGGAGAAATGTCTCATTAAAATAGCAAAGAAAGAAATTCTCCTTAGATAAGATGACATGCAGAAATTCATGATATCCTTTGATTTCTACTGGATAATGATAATTAGCCAGAATTTTTGCACAAAGATGGATAAATACACAGGCTGAGTGCATGGCAAATATATTCTTTGCCCAGCTTTGTAAATTACACAAGTATGTTCAATAATGTAGCTCTGATTCTACATGCCCTCCTTATTAGAAATAGCATTGTGGCTTGCATTGTCATGTTTTATTGGTTTTAAAGGGGCTGACTGGAACTGGGAGCCAAAGTATAGGGACCTTATAACAAGAGAGAAAACGTGGCTACACAGGAGTAATTTAAATGCATTCTTCAATTTCTAAAATGCACCCATTAATTATTATTTGTATTGCAGTAACACCCGAAGGCCTCAGTCAGTGACTGGGAGCTTATTGTTCTATGCATATAATGACAGGACAGTATTTGGTCCAAAGAACAATCTCTCTGATCGCACATATATGAGTTAACCAAAATACCCTCTTCGTGACTATACACCTCTATGAGACTGTCAGTCATATAAAGAACCACTGGCCTCATGCATAAAATAAGGCACATCCTCAATGTCACCTCCTTAGCCAAACCCTGAAACAGCAGCTGGGGCGTACTTTGTGATTTGTAAATCAATAAAGTTGGGCTCTGTGGAACTAACTGGGCAAAGTGGATTCCAGCCCAGAGATTCCTCTAATGAGAGCATCCTGCCAGCCATCCCTGGAAGTGTTAGCAGAAGCACCCCAAAGGAGCTTGATTGTTGTGACAGTGCACAAAGGAAGAGCCATGCATGTGGAGGGGAGGCAGGGTAATCTAGTGGATAGAGTACTGGGGTGGGATTCAAGAGACCTTGAGTCTATTCCTGGCTCTGCCACTGGCCTGCTGGGTGACCTCAGGCAAGTCACTTCACCTCCCTTTGCTTCAGTCTCCCCATCTGTAAAATGGGGATAATGGTATTGGCCTTCCTTTTAAAGGGAATTGAGATCTACTGATAAGAATTAGATATTATCATTAGATATGTATTGTATGTACATGTGTACGTGTAACTCACTAGTCAGCATGTGCTACATGTCTCGCCTCTGTGCCTAATCCACTTAGGATGCAAACTTGCTACTGTATCTGTCTCTTTAGCTCAAGCTGTAGAAAATCACAGACCAGATTTTTAGCAGGTGCAGATTGTCATAGCACCAATGCAGTCAATGGAACTATAATGATTTACACCAGCTGAGGAGCTAGTCCCACATATTTAGCTCTGGAGGTCCCCAGTTCAGTTCTCAGTGGGGTTACACGTGTTCATGCCTTCATGCGTGGGCATGGCTTTTGCAGGTGTGTGTCCATGCAAACGTGCTATAACAAAGAGTTTTAAAAGGAAGGTGCTGTGGTCTTGCACATTTCCCCTGCTGCCTTCCATACTGGCTTACCCCAAGGATGTTTCATTATAACTCCGATTTGCTTTTCTGATTTTCTGCTTAGGGACCTTATACAATTTGCCATCTCTGTGAATGGCATTTATGTTTTTTCACTTAACTGTAAAATCAAACAGAATTACAATGGAAATATCTATTTTGTTTTTCTAACAATTACACATTCCCTGCAGTCCTTATAGCACTGTGCCAGGGCATGTGAGCCAAGCCATGAAATGGTCTAGAAACTGACCATAAGGAAATGTGAAACTGACCAGCCCATTTTCATCACCCGCATGGAGAAAAGCAAGCAGACTGCATTAATGGTAAGTCAGTGGAGTTACTCCTGATTTACACCACTGTAAATAATCTCCTGGGTGTAGAGGCCAACTACATCATAGCCTCTTCATATGTCAACTTATAACACTTTCCTTGAGCCCCTATGCAAGAGGAGGCGGAAGCTAAACTGAGGTTACCAAGAACCAATAGTATCCTCATCTCTGTTACAACAGATAAGGACATATGGTATAACATTATTTTTAACTTGGCCCGGTCCCTTTAAGAATTAAAATAGCTAATTACAGTCTGTTTGACATTTCAATTCACCGCGTATCTTCCTCTTCCCAGTTATCAATTTAAAAGCGTCTGACATTTTATTGATCCCCTGTGAAATTTCTAAACAGGCAAAAGCTGATTACTGTGTATTCACCAGACCTTTCAGCGGCAGCATCTCTTAAGCATTCAGAGCTGTTAACTTCCTTCTTCCTGCTACAAACTGAGGATGTATCTATCTTCCTCCACCATAAAAATGTCTTATGGGAATGATAACCTAAATCTAGAGGGTGCAGATATCATGGGAGATTTTCACTCACAGGGGATTACAAGGTCCCAGCTGCATCTCACAATACCGCACAGGGCTTGAGATGTGTGGGCAGCAAAAATACCTCTTCTGCCCACAAGAAAACAAAGGTTACCTGTTATGCTAATTACCAGCAATACAGTGGCTGATGTGAGTTATCTCCATGGCTCTCAGGAGACAATACAGTAATAGGGATATAAGTTACTCTGCAATTACCATAATTTCCAGTGGAGTTATTGTACCATATAGTTACACAAATGGTAACACAAAATTAGGTAAATGCATTTGCAGTACATATTTAGTTAGCTCATGTCGTCAGTTTAATCTGGTGTTTAGTCCCTGAATTAAATACTCTAATGTAATAATAGGTTTGCTTTTGGATCGGAGTGAAAGGAACAAAAGACATCGGCATCATCTAGTACCCAACTGACCCCAAATTTCAGGCATCTGGATTGGGATTTTTCAAGCCTATTTGGTTCCTTTAAAAATGTCAACCCTAGTCAGCATCACAGCAGGTCACCTGCCACTTGCACTGCCTATGAGAAGGGTGATGACGTTATTTACAGGATGTAATATACATCTCCCCACCTCAGACCTTATTTGGCTGACAGCTCAATTTCATCCGTGTGAGCAGATTCAGTTACACACCCCGTTATCGTCTGTAAACGCACAGCACAGAAGACGGGAGCTGAATTCAATACTAGTGAGCAAGAGAGAAACTAAAGAGAAGGGAGACTCATTTCATTTCACATTTCACTACACAGGCACAGTAGGGAGCTCCTCATTAGGTGGCTGTGATGGAATGCACCCCAGAATTCACACCTTACACTCTACTGTATTAATCTCCGCACAGAATATGCCTTGTGAGGTATCATTTGAAAACTCACTGTTCAATAATATCCTGGTGAAATGTATCTAACAACATTGTTCATTCAAAATCAGCCTGGTTGTAGGGTTTCTGGGGAAGCTATGATAGTACAGCTCCAATGGAACCTCACAGCCAGAGTCTGAGGGAGAAGGGCAGCATTAGGGTTGCCAAGCCAGCACCGGGCCTCCATGCACCTGGCCTTAACCTCCTGCTGAGCCTCCAGATTTGTGGGCTGGTCCCACAGGGGACAAACCCTCCCCTCCATGGAACAATGTAAGAGAAGCTTCACGAAGGGGACCTTGCCAAGATTCCCTTCCCATGGGACCTCTCCGGTAGATTTTATCATTGGAAGGGGGGTTGCAGCCCCACATTGGGAAGTTAAATGGATATAACTTGGTTTTAGATAGCACAGTCCCCCTCAGAGCAGACACTGCCCTGGCTGGCCTGTGGGGTCAGTGGGGCTGTGAACATGTGTCATCTCAGTTTGGGTCCAGCAACATGACCTGAGAAGCCATGGAGCTCTTGGGGGGGGGGGGGGATGAGGGGTGCTTATGCTGCTCATTTAACATCCCTTCTGGCCAGTGCTTTGAGTGATGCTGGCCAGCAAACAAAATAATTCCCCTGGATCTGGTGTGGTTTGCATTTTGATTATTGACTTGTGTATCTAAACTGCTCCCAGCTCACTCCACGTATGCCGCCCATCACTGTTTATTCACTAGGCTGGACTGTAGCAAATTGGAGAAGGCGGAAATAATTGAATTACTGCCACATTTACAGATGTTGACAGCAAGGTTACAGTCTTCCAAATGTTTTTGCCCGAGTAGTTATTTTATCTGTATAGTTAAAAAATAAAAATAAAAAATAAACAGGAAGAAAAGAAATTCAGCCCAGCAGCAACCTGGTGAATGATTTTTTTTTTAATACTACAGCCTAGGATGCTGAAAGGTAATTTTTCATGAGAATAAACCAGGAAAAACATTATTAGAAAACATTAGGAAGGAATATTTACATCCCAGCCGACTTGAATTCTACAGCCACTCCCATAAATGGAGGGTTTAGGGAAGGGACTGCTGAGATTCGAGAACGAACACAGCAGGAGCAAAGCTGGAGAGCTCTAATCAGAAAGGCTGGATGGTTTCTTTCAATAATAAAACCAAAGGCTAAACAGTAAACAAGGGAGGGTGGTTTTGGGGTTCAGAAGCTCAGAGGCTCCAAGGAACTGGATTCAACTCCCAGCTTTGCTACATTGTTATGTGTGTGGCCGAGGGCGAGTCAATGTACAGCTAGGCTCTCCACCCTTGCTCCCATGAAGTAGTATTCTGCTGCACATCGAACTCAACAGAGTGGCTCGTGTATTGAGGTACCACTCACCTTGAGTAAAGGGGGAGAGTAGAATCTGCCTCAATCTCTCAGTGCCTCTGTTCGCCATCTCTGAAATGCGAATAATAGTACTTGCCTGCCTCTCCCGGGTGCTATGAGGGTAAATCCATCAATGTTTGCGGGGTGCTCATGTGCGTCGGTGATAGCAATTGGAGAACATATGGGTTCCTTGGGCCCTGTTCTCAGGAAGTGTGGGATAAATTGCCCAGCGACCTTGGACACACCCCGGTATTCTGATTGACTGCCAATCTGATACCAGAGATAATCTGATTTTTATTTCAAAAGCTGGAATCAAAGGAGCCTAAGAGAATTAGCCACCCAATGCCTACTGATAGTCAACTAACTCCAATAGGCCACTCTGTACATCCCGGTCTAAAGAAACTTGTTTGGGTTTACAAAAATACAAAACAAACTAGTGAAACAGAACTAGCCCAGAGATCACTTCTTTCTAATAGATGGTCTGACTTCCCAGTAGTCCTGAATGTAATGGCAAAATAGAGACCTGCTAAAACACGGAGTTCTCACGGTTATATATACAAAACACGCCCTCTTTGTCTTAATCTAAACACTGCCTGAAGCAAGCACAGAACTACTAGATATTGAAAATACTGGGCCAGATCATTAGCTGGTGCAAATCGATATAGTTCCATTGACTTCAATGGCACTACACTGGTTTACACCAGCTGACTATCTGACCTCTTATTTAAAATACACTAGTCACACTTCATTAATATTTATTAGCATACAGCCAGCACACACATGCAGCATTCTGAATACAATCGGTAATCCCTACTATGAACTTTTTAAAAAGATTTGACATAGGCCCCCAAGAGACATAATTAGGGATCTGTTCTGTCTGAATCAACTTAAATCTGGCAATATATCAGTTTGGGAAACGGATGTAAAGCTAGGAAGAGTTGGATTTCCATTACCTGTCTCTGAGGCTATGAATTGCCACAGCAATCAATGCCTGGACGAAATGCTGAAGCAACAGCTGATCCTAAACTTCAAAGGAGTTTCATCCAATTTACACTGGTAGAAAGGAGAGCAGAATGGGATCCACTATGTATTACTTGTAATGCAGTAGTGTCAAGAGGCCCCAACCATGTCAAGGCTCTATAGTGTTAGGGCAGTAAAGACTCAGCAAGAGACAGCCCCCACCCAAAAGAGCTTACAGTCTTAGTTAAAGGCAAGATACAGCAGGCGAGGAGGTAGACAGCGAGGAGAGAGGTAGGATAGTCACAGCAATATCAGCACATTTTTGCATGGGTCAGCTGTGATTCTGATCCAAAGCCCAAGGAAGTTAATAGATTCCTATTGACTTGGATGGATTTGGGCCTCCGTGTAGAAATCATAAGCATAATAAGCCAATCAGGAGCAACCTCAACTCACCATCTGCCTCACTGTTAGCAAGTGGTAGTATTCGGTAGGCATCACAGCAGAATCATAGAATATCAGGTTTGGAAGGGACCTCAGGGAGGTCATCTAGTCCAACCCCCTGCTCAAAGCAGGACCAACCCCAACTAAATCATCCCAGGCAGGGCTATGTCAAGCCTGACCTTAAAAACCTCTAAGAAAGGAGATTCCACCACCTCCCTAGGGAACCCATTCCAGTGCTTCAAGTGAGACTTAAGGAGTGATTTGTAAAAGGGCAGGTGAGTGGCTTTACGAACTTCTTCTGAGAGTTGGTTCCATGCCTAAGGAGGAATGTGCGGACTGTAAACTCACTTCTTAAGGGTGTCATCATTCTAGAAATTGTTCCTGTTGTGCCTTGCCCTTGCATAGCTTTTCAGGACACTGAAAGATGATCCTTACCATACAACATGGATAATTTTGCACCTACTGAAATATTCGTGTCATTCTTGCATTAGTCTCATAAGCATGTCTACTTACTTATGTCTCTAGCCTTTTAGAGTAAACTCAAGCCTTCCTTATTTTGCTTTCTAGCATTTTTCTATATCTCTGTTAATTCATAGGGCCAAAGCCACAGCTGGTTAAAATGAGCATAGCTCTATTGGCTTCAGTAGAGCTATGCTGATTTATACCAACTGAAAATCTAGCCCGTATATTGCATGTACTACCCAAGTCTATTTTACATTTATTTTGGCGTACATCTAGTGCTAATGGAAGAGGCTGGACTGGCAGCCCTGGAGACCAAGACAAGTACAGTACAGGCTGCAGCAGTGCAAGTCTTCGGTTACTGACCTACTCAATCCTGAATTAGCAGTATCACCTCTAACATGGGTGAGAGGTAACTACAATCTCCATGGCTCATTCCGTCCTTGGATAGCCAGTTCATAGTGATAACAAGGGACGTCCATGGGCGAGTCAGGGTTAGAACCCACTTCCCCTGATTGGCCTCTCTCTCAAGCACCAGAGCCACCATGGCTCCTAGAACAAATTGTCTACTCAGAAAAGAGTAACGAATGATCCTGTTCTCCAAAAAGCAGACTCTCCCCATTCTGCCCTTTCATCCTGATGTTACTCTGAGTACAGTGACTGCCCACCTGCAGAAGTTTGCAAATATGGCTTAGAAACATACTGTCCCTGCCTCTTACTTCTTAATCTTTCAAGATACAGCAATCCCACAAGGAATTCATAATGGAAAGCAAACACTGGCCGAGTTGCATAATGCCAGAAAGCTCCATGTACCGGAGTCAGTCCCAAGATTGTGGCGTGGGGGTTTCTTTATAAAAGATGCAGACTTATAAAAGCAACTGAGAACTCATCTGCACTAGCAAAGGCTCAGCAGATAAGCATCTATGTATCTGAATCCCTATTTGAAATAGCCAGACCGCCTGAATTTGTAACAATGGGCTGGAAATCACTCAGGAATAGGATTTCTAGTAACATTTCTGGCATTTCTCTTCCTGGGGCCCCCTGGAAATACCAAAACAAACAGGCTTTTGGGGGAGTGTTTTGGCACAGTGGATGGGGATACTGGTCAGAAAGGTGAGGGAAAATGGGGAGGGGAGGGAGATCCTTATTTCAGTACAGGTCTGTTGCATCTTACGCGCATTTAACATGTGCGATTTCAGCTTTACGCAGTCGGCAAAAACAAAAAATAAACAAACAAAAAGAGAAAAATAACAATTTTAATACTGTACTTGTAGTGCGGGTGATTCTGCCCGCCATTCAACTCAATGTAATTTTGACTATACGCGATTTTTGCTTTATGCGCTAACCGCGGAACGGAACCCCTGCGTAAGATGAGACAGGCCTGTATTTCATAACCTTAAAAATTATTTATTTGACTTTGGATCTAGGACCAGGGAAAGGATCAGGGGAGGTGATAGGTAGTTGGAGGATTATCTTTCAAAAATCTGTTTGCCCACCCTTGTGTAGGACATTCACTTTTGAGCTGACATACTCATCCCTCCATTCTCACTCAAACAAAACCTCTCAAACTGCGTAGCAGCACATGGAACATCCAGTAAAAATCTGGTTCCCGAGACAACAGGCCATAGTTCACCCAGACTGGAATTACTGATCATGCCACGGAGTCAATGTTACTAACGTAAAAGGGACTAGAGAGCTGCAGGATCAGGCTCCAAGATCTTAGCCAGGTTAAGATATTTTGAATGTGAATAGCATGGATTTGCTAAAGCAAGTCAAACATCAAGCTTGTCGGCCTTGCAAGTGCTCAGTTAAGAAAGGACAAATGGTGATTCACATAGCCGCTGATTCTGTGGGTGCTTCAGGGCTGGAGCACCCAAGGGGGAAAAAGGGTGGGTGCTAAGCACCCACTGGCAGCCCCCCCATCAGCTTCCCCGCACCTCCCGCCTGCCGCGATCAGCTGTTTCATGGTGTGCAGGAGGCTCTAGGGGGAGAGGGGACGGGGCAGAACTGGGTGAGAAGAGGCGAGGTAGAGGCGGGACCTTGGAGAAAGGGGTAGAGTGGGGTTGGGGTCTGTGGCAGTGCCAGGGGTCAAGCACCCCCCCGGCACATTGGAAAGTCGATGCCTGTGGTGATTCAGATTCTAGCTTGGGGCTCAGGAGACGTGGGTTCAATTCCTTGCTCTGACACAGACTTCCAGTGTGACCTTGGGCAAGCCACTTTGTCTCTCTGTACCTCAGCTCTCCATCCGTACAATGGGGATAACAGTCCTACCCTATCATGACTGTTGTGAGGATGCTGCATTAAAGAGAGGGAGCTACTCGTATTCTACAGTAAAGGGGACCACACATGTACCTAAAACAGATTCAGTATCCATGGCAAATGGTGTATTCCAGGAATGTCCCAAAACCAAGCAAATGTTTTCTGTCCCTGGTTCTATCTCACAATGAACTCAGTTTAATCACCAGAATGAAAAGAGTCTCATCCTAAAGAATCTCATTCCACATTAGGCAGCAAAACTACAGCAGGCTTTCAGCTTGTACACTGACTTGTAAAAAGAACTGGGTGTATTACGCAGTGTTACATAAAAGCTATTAGAAATGCCAAGCCTGGCTGATTTGTACCTAGTTGGCATGCTCTACAGTCTTCTGCAACAATGACAGCTATAACAACAGACACACACTGACTGAGAGCTTCTAAAAATACACAGTGCAAGAAAAAGGAGGGAAAGGAATTTTTCCTTCTGACTGACCAATAGACTGGTTAGTGGCTCAGGATTTTCAAGGAGGAGATTGGTAAGGACCTTACTTCATCAACAACCCTCACTTCATTAACAACTAATTGGAGGCAGCCCATTGCCATGGAAACCCCACCTGGTCCTTTTCCATGTTCACTGCATTCAAAGGGGGGGATTGGTGCAACACGAGGATGGACCAGAAGGAGGCAGGGATCATCCAAAATGGGACATTTACCCAAGACAAAATCTGCTCCCCCAACAATGAATTGACCACGGTTGTCACCTACGTACCATGGTACCCGAAACAAATACAAACAAAACAAAACCAAAAACCCCTCTGATCAGATGGAACTTGCGCAGCTGTTAATTTAACAACACATAACCAGTCTAGATATCCTGAGTTTGGAAACTCTTTATCCAAAAAACTTATTTTACATGTTCTACAAAATCAAATAAAAAACCCCACACACACCATCTCTCTCTGCTTCTCTTCTCTCTGCTTCTCCAGGGCAAACATGTCTACTGAAGCAAATGCGAAAATCACACTTTCCTCTTGTGTATAAGTTTATCCTGGTACTGGTATCTTAGGGCTCAGATTTGAGCAACTATATCTTGTCATCTATCCACGTCTTGTTGAGAGAAGTGCCCCACTCAACACCTACTTCCAGGGACTCTCTCATGAGCCTTACCCCTGATAGAGTTAAGGGACGTTAGGGCATCATCAGTCCCACCTCTGGGCTTTCTCTTCTGAGCATATGGCATCCCCAGAGAAATGCCGATCGACACCTCAGAACATTAACACCAGCCAGTGCATGATTTTAAGACAGCCAAAATTCAGAATGAGAAAGAACATGTGTCAAGGTAAAATCTCCCCAGGGAAGGTGAGAAGCCACTGAACTGCCCCTGGCAATTATGTGCAGAGAAGCTATTGTCATGTCGATGAACACAGCGTAATTAGGCATGAGGACCTGTGCTCTTATCAAAGTCGATGTTACCCTGTGCCCTAATATGTATGAACTCCTCATGACACATATCCAGGCAAATCTGACCACACCCTAATGTCTGATTTGGATATTTTTGAGGATGAACCTTGCAGGGTGTGTCATCATCTAACCCTGAGAGAATAAAGTCTTAGGACTTGTACTGGATGCAAAACTGTTGTGGAACTTACATACCCATTGTAGACAGGGGTTGCTTCCCCCTCTCCCCAACAATAGTGGCAAATGAAACCACCTCTCTGCTAGAGGGATTGCTTCCCTAGGTGATCCATTGCGCAGGTTCACAACCTGATATGTAACCCTGTTTAGTGTGGCTACTTCCAAGTGTGTTAAGCTGTAGCCATGTTTGAAAAACCATTCAAAACATGATTGCAGGGCCTAATGTGAACAGGATCTGAGTGAAAAATGAAATGTACCTCTGTGAGTGCTGTGGAGTGGATTTCCATAGGGAATCTGTGTGTTGATGACTTCTGTCCCCGTAGTCCCAGTTCTCTATGTGAATTATCCTATGAGAGCTTGTCTTGAAGTCACCAAGGACCTTGGCTCTCCTAGTATTACTCTTACTTTTGGTCCTTAGATATTGGTTGAACTAATTCTTTGGGGTGGAATTTTCCAAAGTGCCTAGGTGACTTAGATGCTTACCCCTGTACCCCTGTCATTGGTACCTTTGACAATCTACCCCACAAGTCCCATTGACTTTCAAATGTGCTCCCAAGTCACCTGAATAATTGTGAAAATTCTACTCTAGAGTCATATTCATGGCTGATTTTCCATGCTCAATATCCTGGACTAAGATGCAAAGGGAGAAGAGTGGCCAGTGTTTCAGAACACCTCAGACACCACCACAGTCACAATTTTCAGAAGTGGCTAGAGATTTAGAGTCCTTCAATTTTGGGAGGGATCCAGCTAGAGGTACATTAAAGGGCCCAATTCCCAGAAGACGCACGCTCGGCACTTTCTCAAAATGATGCCCCCTTTAAGGGATTTCAGCTCTGGCACTCCAAATGACTAGTCACTTCTGAAAATCTTAGCTGATTTGTAGGGCTTGATTTTCAGCTGTAGGGAACAGCACTGCTCTCTTTGACTTTAACAGCTGCCCAAAGCTGGGATCCCAAAACCTGAGGTACTCAAAAATAGTAGCCACTTTTCAAAATAAGGACCCATATGTTTATAATTACTGCATGCTATCTAACAGTGGAAAAAACGATGCTTTCTTCTGAGCATCTTAACACGTCCCTTAAGCTTCGCTACCCCTGTGTGAGGTAGAAAAGTATTTTATGCCCATCTAACAGAGAGGGAAATTGAGGCCCAGAAAGGTGAACACAGAAGCCAGTGGCAACTATGGGATTATAACTTGTAATTCCCAATGCTTACTTCTGTCCTGTCTGATCCCTTCCCATTCCTTCCACAACAGCACTTTCGGATCCTTGGATGAAAGGCACTGTATGAGAGCACATCTATGTTATCGTACAGCACCAGGGGAAGTGATCTACTTAGCCTGTGATGAATGCTTCCATCTGCAGCAGGTAGGGTCATTTAGTTAAGTTAAAGTTTATAAGGTACATGTGAATCACCTGCAACAGCACTCAAGTCGAGTATGGCTTGAAGTCCAAAAAAAGAAAAAAAAATAGATTTAGACTCTGATGCTTTAGATCAGCGGTTTTCAAACTGCGGGTCACGACCCAGTACTGGGTCGCGGAATGGAAGGCACTGGGTCGCGGCGGCTCTGGCCAGCACCACCAACCAGGCCGTTAAAAGTCCTGTTGGCAGTGCTGCCCGGCTAAGTCAGGCTAGTCCCTACCTGTTCAGACACCGTGCTGTGCCTCAGAAGCGGCCAACAGCAGGTCCGGCTCCTAAATGGGGGGGCCACGGGGCTCTCCCCCCAAACCCAGAGCCCCCTCCTGCACCCCAAACCCCTCATCCCTTGCCCCACCCCAGAGCCTGCACCGCCAGCCCAGAGCCCTGACCCCCCCCACACACACACCCCAACCTCCTGCCCCAGCCCAGAGCCCCCTCCCACACCCTGAACCCTTCATTCCTGGCCCCACCCTGCAGCCCTCACCCCCGCACCTCAACCCTCTGCCCCAGGCCATAGCCCCCTTCCACACCCTGAACCCCTCATTCCCAGCTCCGTTGGGTCACGGGCATAAACAATTTTCTTCAACTGGGTCAACAGAAAAAAAGTTTTAAAACCACTGCTTTAGACGACCTAATAAAGCATAGCAGAGACTTTGACTTCAGTTTACTCAAGAGATCTGTGCAGCGATACTTCAGAGATAGGCAGATAAGAGAGAACAGAGATGGATGAGGCACTCAAATCACCTCCTTGCAAATGCAGGGTCTCCTGTTGTAGATATACAATGCGGATAGATCAGCTTAGATGTGTAGATACAAACATATCTTCCCAAATCCTTCACTTGATTGGCAGCCTGAACACTACAGCATAATTCACAACACTGGGTCAAATACAGGAGTTAACAAGTAGCAAGTTAAGGGGGGAAAAAAACAAGAAAAAAACTTCTTTCATCCCTATAATCAAAGCCTTTTGCTAGCACTCTGTGTCGTTTTCCCACTAGTAGTAGCACTGTGTGTGCTGTGGTGGGATAATAAAGGTAGACACGCTGTAGCTCTTTCATGTAATTATTAGCCATCATCTCATCTGAAAGGCACCTCAGAAAACCCCTGCTGTGTCTGAGGCCCAATTATCTTGTACTTCCCCAACAAGACACATTATAAGGGAAAAGTGTTATCTTTTTATTCCAACCAAAACGCTGAAATCTTTGCTCTCATCTCCACTCCAAGAAAGTCCTTAGCTGTCCTTGTCTCATTCTTGATTTTGGTCCTTAGATATTGATTTAATCACTGATCAGATTCAGTGCTCAGTGTAGCGGACTAAATTCTGCGCTGGAGTAAACCAGCACATCTCCCTGTGAAGTCAAAAGGAGTTGCACCCACTGAAGTCGGGGCTGCACTTGGCTAACTGGGCCACATTAAGGTCTGTGCAGGGTACCCTGCATAACTACATAGCCGACCTCTAACTTGAGGTATGAGTGACAAGACTGTTCAGCTTTGCATGCCTCCAGTCCATCTCCCACTCCTAAGAAAACCTGTTGTACCCTAAAAGGCACCCCAGAAACATGCAGTCATTTCTGTTGTGGCTCAGAAATGTTGGCAATGCAGAAGACTGGTCCTATTTCATACTCTCATGGTAACAGGGCGCTGACATAATACAGCAGGAGATACTATCGCTATAACAACAGATCACATCAGTGCTACTATCAGGCTCACGGAACAATCCCTGAGGGCCTGATCCTGTGAGTTGCTGGGCATGCTCAACTCCCGTTGCCTTCAGATGCTTCTCGATACCTTGCAGGATCAGGCCCCGTGGTGGAGTTAATCCCACATTCCTAAACATAAAGGTCCAGATCCTTGGGTCAACATCCACAGAGATGAGGAGCACCTGCATTGTGCTGTACAAGTGGTATGTCTTCTGCAGATGCTCTGTGTTGATCTGGATTTAGTTACTACGTCTGGAAATAAGATAGACATACAAATGTCCGGATTTGGGGTGGGAAACAATTTCCCCCAGTTAAGATTTGCTGGGAATTTGGATTTCTTTTTGCCTTCCTCTGAAGCATGGAGTCGGTTTCAACTGCTGGGGTCATCTGGGCATATTTCACCTAACCAGCTCCCTGGGGCCTCAGGCATTGGGGGGCCTTGCCTTCTTCTGTTCTCTGCCTGTGGCAGTTTAGTTTCCTGAAGGCTGAAATGCAGGGCCGGCGCTTCCATTAGGCAGGATTTGGGGGATGGAATTTTGCCACCCTCGGCGGAAATTCAGCGGTGCGGGGTCCTTCCACTCCGGATCTTTGGTGGAAATTCGACGGCGGGTCCTTCACTTGCTCCGGGACCCACCGCTGAAGTGCCCCGAAGACGCGGAGCGGAAGGACCCCCGGCCTCCTGAATGCTCAGAGGAGGAGCGCTGCTGCCTAGTGCAGCAAAAACCCTGGCGCCGCTCCTGCTGAAATGCTCTAGTCTAGCTAAAGTCTTGGGGTGTAATATAGGAGTATCTGGGTAGAGCTGAGTGAATAATTGATTTTTTGGTTTGGCAGCCGAACTGAAAAATAAACTAAAATAAAAAAAAATCAGTTTCTATTAAAATTTTGTCCCAAATTTGCAAATGGTTTCAGTTACCCCAAAACAGCATCTTCCAGCAAATTTACCAAAAACATTTTACTAAGCTCTTTATCTGGGTGAAAATTGATGGCCTGAGATCAGATCAGATAATCTAAAGATACCTTCTGGCCTTAAACTCTATGAAACTCTGAAATGTACAGGACCTGGCTTATCCACATAACACAATGATGGGCGCAGCATAGGACCCCGAAGAGAATGAAAGATTCAGTGGCACCATGAGATAGTAATAAATAATGCTTTGCACTCAGATTGTATAATGCCTCTCATCAGAGAATCTCAGCATATAATAATACACACTCTGCTTTGGATGTAAACACTTCCAATTATAGACACACAATCTCTGTGCTGATATATATCTGACGCTACTGTAACCCAAGCAATAAAGCCACAGTATGTCTATTACTCCTTCTCTTTGAAAGGGCAAAATTTACACTCGAGAACATAGAGATAAAGTGTTGATTAAGGAAACACTGCAAATGCTGCTTCTTATCTTAGCAGCAATGTTTAATGGGCCTTATTTTATTTTCACTCCATAAATAAAATGCACAGCACCCTCCAGCCAGGCCCACTCTCACTTCTGAAACACTCCTTATGCCAGGGATATGGCAGGAGCTGGATGCAACAGATCTACGTTCACTGGGGATTCCCCCCACACCAGGGTAATCTTTGGCAGAGGAGAGGAGACGCACATTTCCATCTTCTTCCACTCGGTGCAGAGCAGGGAGGAGAATCTTTGGATGGGCAGAGATTTTCGGCAGATTCTTGCTGTTCTGATGGCTTACGTAAGAGCCTTTATAAAGCGGGTTTAATCATCTCCTCATTTCTTCTGTATCGACATTACGTAACTGCTTTGGGAATAGGGCTTTGGAATTTTAAGCATTACTGGCAGAGCTATTTAAATTTTAGCAGAGACGCTCCGAGCCTGATTCGGATCTCACTTACATTGGTGGAAATCAGGTGTGACCACTGAAGCCAATGAAGTTACACCAACATTATACCAATGTGAGATCAGAGCCAGGCCCTTCAAGGACAAATCTAAGGGAATAAAAAATCCCAAATAGAATTTGCTCAGCTAATAACATTCACAAGGGAAAACACTTATTTTTCCCATTGTTTTTCCACTGAGTCATTAAATCCCCTCTCTTCCCTTATTTAGGTTCCCAATGTTTTCCAGAATGCCAGCACACACAGTCAGATCCCCCTTATCTGTCTTATACCAACAGGAACCAAATGTGCAACTTGGGTTCAGAGTTTTGGATGAGTCTATTGTAGACATGAGCCTTCAGCTGGATCCAGATCAGAACTTCTTCAAACTTCTGGGGTGGTGACCGGGGTCATGTAAGGATCCTGTGTTCTAGATTCGGGTCCACCTCTATTTTTTTTCCACATGACAACACTGCTGAGTTTTCTAGTTATAGATGGTGTATGGCAGCTTTAGGATTAATTAGATCAATAGTTCCCCATACTTTCATTCCCTGGCCCACTTGATAAGAGACAGATGCCCCCATGGACCACCTGCTCTCCCAAATTCCCCTGCACGGTTCTCAAAAGGATTAATTCTGCAGACAGAGGCCCACAGACCACGGATAGCTACAGCTCACAACCTGAGAACCAATGAATTAGATCTAACTTGTGAGGGAAATAGACACAATGCCAATGTAATATGTGGATTTTTTTTTAAATGTTCTCCTCCCCAGGCATATCATAACCAAGGTTTCTTTAGCTTTTAGCATTTAAAATTCCACAGGATACTGCATCTCTGCCCATTTTCTTTTACCTGATATTGTGACCTTGCCCTGGCTGTGTAGTAGTTACAAGTCTCATACTCAAATACATTAATCTTCACTAACATAACATCCTCCTCCCACAATGCACTTGGGCAGTGCTTACTTATATACTTCCTCCTCTTTTTGGCCAATATTTAAGCGTTTGCCCTTTAAAAAAAAGAATTTTCAAAAGCACTCATCATTGGTCTTCCCACTGAAGCCAAAGGCGGTGGCGTTGATAGGAGTGGAGTTAGCCAATGCTGTGCGCTTTTGAAAACCTCGCCCTAAACCCTGAAAAGTTAGAGACCCAAATCTTGCAGCTCTGACTCAGGCAGTTTTCATTCCTCCTGACTTCCCTGAGTCAGGAATGAGTAAGGACAACAAGATCTGGCCACAGGGGACTGCTGGATAGAGGTAAAAAGTCATGCTAACCCCCAGAAAAAAGTACCGACTGTTGCAAAAAGGAATTGATGTTGAATGCATTGATCACTTGTGTGCTGAGCCACTGAGCCATTAGAGCTTTCTGCTGATGTTGTCTGAGAAAATCTTTCCTTCTCTTTCCACCGCCGCAGCCTCCCAGCGATCACTCTAACCCATCTACCAGCATTTCTGCTGGCTGCTCGCTAGCTGATTTTACAGTGTCCGGGCTGCTTGTGTTCAGAGTCAGTCCCAATCTTTTAAAGTCAAACCCACCTCTAAGCACACTGAACTCATTGTCAATATGAGTTTAGGAGTTCTCTTCAAGCCTGCCACCGTGATTCCAAACTGGGTTCATTCGCCTTGTGCATCTGTTTAGTTCTGTTTTGCGTTCGGCAGCGATTTAAAAGGCCCGGGGCGCCAGCCACTGACACGGTAGGCGGCGGCGGCGGCTGCGAGCTCTAGGCCATTTAAATCGCCTCCAGAGCCCCGGGGTAGCAGCGGCGTCGGCTGGGAGCCCTGGGGCTCTGGTGGCGATTTAAAGGGCCCAGGGCTCCAGCCACTGGTGCAGTAGACAGCGGCAGCTGGGAGCCCTTGGCTGTTTAAATCACCACTGGAGCCCCAGGGCAGCTCTCCCCCCCACACACACCCCCTGCCATCAGCGGCCCAGCCGGTACGGTCAGCACTTTCATATCGGCAGGGCCGGCTCCAGGCACCAGCTTACCAAGCAGGTGCTTGGGGCGGTCACTTCGGAGAGGGGCGGCGCGTCCAGCTGTTCAGCGGCAATTCGGCGGATGGTTCCTCACTCCTGCTTGGAGCGAAGGACCTTCCACCAAATTGCCACCGCAGATCGCGATCACGGCTTTTTTTTTGTTTGTTTGGCTGCTTGGGGCAACCAAAACCCTGGAGCCGGCCCTGCATATCGGTACACCGGACCAGACCGGCTTACTTTCACCTCTGCTCCCCTCCCAAGAAGGAGGTGACCGATCAGTTAGGTTCCAATCCTGCAACGAGCGCTGCATAGCTTTCTGCTCCCACACAAAGCCCCACTGAAGTCAATGGGCTCCATGAAGGTGCAGAGCTGACTGCAGGATTGGGACCTGAGTCTTCAACCTCACCGGATGTTTTGCAAATTCAAATCTGGCTTTCAGTTTTGCCTGAGGAAATTTCCTGTTGGTCACAGTAAGGAACCAAGTGCATGTTTCAAGTCCTGGGAGAAGAGTCCTATCCAAAGGGAGAAGATACCCAGAAGATGGGCCATTCAGAACGTAAGAACAGAAGACGGGATTTTCGAGAGCACTTAAGGGAATTACTCAGATTGTAAAGGCAGGGACAATCTCTGTGTTCTGTCTTTGTACCGCATCCAGGACAATGGGATCCTGGTCCATGATTGATGCTCCGAGGTGCTACCACAGTCCATATAATAATCATCATCATCATGAAGGAGATGATGTAGCCATAGCAGTAGTGAGCCCATGTCAATGGAAACTGCTCCTAACTCCCTTTGACATTTTGAAAATCCCCCCCAGAAACCTTTTATTCCCTTTCTTTCCCCCCCACAATAATTGTAACTCTTTTCCAAAACCCGCTCTCGGAGAGGAACTGTAAGCAAATCCAGCTCCAAAGGGGCGTTAATGCTTTGGAGCTCTTAGTTCCATCTCGAGAGGATTACAGATGAGAGAATAAAAAGAAACTGGCCGTCTTTTCCTTCTCTGAACCAGCAGTGTTCTGAAGGGTAGCAGCATTTAGCCTCCAGGAGCCTGATTCTCTTCCCTACCGCAACGAAAATGAAGAGTAACTCCACTGTAGCCAGTGGAGTTAAACCAGTGTGAAACCAGCATGAGTCTGTTCACTGACAAATTGAGAACTGAAAGTGAAGTGAAAAGTCATCAGATAAATTAACCATGGTGAATTATTCACCCAGCTTCAGTGACAGGAATGGAGGAGTCAATTTACATCCGCTGAGGATCTGGCCCTTCATGTCTTTTAAGGGACTCAGGCCCAGATTCTCAAAGGTATTTAGTTCCATTGATTTCAGGTGGTCCATCTGGGCATCAGATGCCGTGAAGCTGTAGGCCCTCTAAGTACCTAGACAGACACTGATTAGGGACCGCAGGATTTAGCCATTTAGTCATCACAAATAATATGAGTCTTTATAAAAAAAATACCGCTCAAAGCTTTGTTTTCTAAAAAAATCACAAAAGTATCTGAAAACTCCCGTCTTTTGAACATCCCCATTGATGTGTAAATTAGCTGCACCTCACAAGCCGTTGCTTTGGCAATGTCTGAGTCTGGTCATAAAAAGCAGGCAACGAGACGCAACACCTCGAACGCTAGGTTCAAAAACACCCTATTTTTTGTTCGGAAACAAGTGAAAAAAAGTGGATATTGGAAAAGCTATTTAAAAAGACAGCCAGGGTCATGAGATTACTGCTGAATGTTTGTAGGTAACTAGGCAGATCTTGTGACAAATATAGATCTGACGTTTCTCATAACACCTGCTGTGTTGTACTGAGTAATGAATGCGTCATTGCAATAAATTGTCACAATATATTGGTAGGCTTCTGTTTACTGTTAATGCATCCTCGTTTAACCCACTTTTCAGAGTGTGTGTTATCTGCGCCCCTCTGTCCCTGATCCACAGAGGATATGTAAGATGTATTCAAATTGTCAGGGCCTGATGAAATTCATCCGAGGATACTTAACTAGCTGAAGCTATTTCAGAACTGTTAGCAATTCTCTTTGAGAACTTATGGAGGAAGTTCCAGAAGACTGGGGAAGGGCAAACCTTTTCTTGAAAAGGGGAACAAAGAGGACCTGGTACATTATAGACCATTCAACCTAACTTTGATCCCTGGAAAGGTACTAGAACAAATTATTAAACAATCCGTTTGTAAGCACCTCATGGATAATAGGGTTATAAGGAATAGCCAGCATGCATTTGTCAAGAACAAATCATACCTAATTTCCTTGTCTCTCTCACCAACAGAAGTTCATCCAATAAAAGTCATTAGCTCACACACCTTGCTTCTCTAATTTCCTTCTTTGACAGGGTGACAAGCGGATGGGTGGAAGCAGATGTGATATATCTTGATTTTAGTAAGATTTTTCATAGAATAACAGAAAGGTCATCTGGAAGGGACCTCGAGAGGCCATCACTTCCAACCCCTGGTGCTGAGGCAGGATCAAGTAAACCTAGATCATTCCTGACAAGAGTTTGTTCAACTTGTTCTTAAAACCTCCAATGATGGGGATTCCACAGACACCCTTGGAAGCCTATTCCAGAGCTTAACTACCCTTAGAGCTAGAAAGTTTTTCTTAATATCTAACCTAATGATGGGAATTCCCATCACTGGAGGTTTATAAGCACCAGGCTGGACAAACACCAGTCAGGGATGATCTAGGTATATCTTGTTCTGCCTCCGCTCAGGGGGCTGGACTTGATGACTTCCAAAGGCCCCTTCCAGCCCTACGTTTCTGTGATTCTACAAATTCAACCTGAATGTCAATGGGTCCAATTCAACTGGCTTTAATGAATTTATGTCCATTTACATCAGAGCTCAATTTAGCTCTGTATATTACATGGTTATCCATTATTCTCATTGGGTGACTGTCTGGCTCCATTGAAGTGATGGGAGTTTTGCAAATGACTTCAGTGGGGCAAGGATTTCACTCATTAGGTATATTAATGTTAAAGCAAGAGTCGGAATTTACATTCACAAGAATTGCAACAATAAGGTGCACACTTACCTCCTTAGGACTTCTGCTATTGCAGAGACAAACATTTGCCTAGCAGGAACATTTGAAAAGTACAGAGGTGATCTGAGACTCTTTGGGTTTATTTCTCCAAACTCACTAAGTCTGCTCCAGACATCACTGCAAAATGACTGAGGCGTGGTCTACAATGGGAGGGGGGGGGAATCGATCTAAGTTACGCAACTTCAGCTACGGGAATAACGTAGCTGAAGTCGACGTACTTAGATCGACTTACCGTGGTGTCTTCACCGGGTTGAGTCGACTGCTGCCTGCACCTCTCGCCAAGCTGGAGTACAGGAGTCGACGGGAGAGCACTTGGGGATTGATTTATTGCATCTAGACTAGACGCGATAAATCGATCCCCGCTGGATCAATCACTGCCCACCGATCCAGCCGGTAGTGAAGACATACACTGAGTAGACTGTGTCATTATACCTGTAGTTAAAATACTGCCAGAGTAACAAAGTTCATCCTATTTGTGGATTTAGGTGAACAACAGTAATCAGACAATTGCATACCACTCTCAGGGTAAATCATTTGCGTGGTTATTTTGATTGCACAGATTGCTCATTGACTTATAAGAACATAGCTATTAAGAAATCATGAAGTATATCTGAAGGTTATCTTAGATGCTATGTACTCAAAGTAAGACAATAGGGACAGACAAATGCATCTTTTCTATGACAGTGTTATTTTAATAGATGAGATTTAATTCCAGTACGTAAATGGAGGGACTTGCATCAAAGGTTGTTTCGTTTTTTTACATCTTTTGTTTTGCAGTGTGTGTGACCAAGAGCTCTCAGATTGTTCTTTGCCAGAAGATTAAAGAGGATTTTAAAGGGTCCTTATTTATTAAAAGTAAAAAGGCAATTTAGCCTTTCAAAGTAATCCAGCGAAGAAGACTTTCTTCTCTTCGCTCTGTACTTCCATTTATTTTATCCATATACTTGAAAGCCCTTTGGCAATGGGTTAGTGGTTTGGGATCAGAGTGACAAAAAGTGGCCCTTTGGCAATAAGATCACCTGATGCATCAAAAGTCATTGCCAAAGAACAGGTAACGTTTGTGCCAAGAGCAGATACGTCATCTGAACACTCTGCTTGAATGTTGGATGCGTCTGATCTTCCAGTGTTGACTGAAACCCTGCTGGAAAATATACGGCCCATTTTATTTGAGGACAGTGGGATCTGCAGCTTCCCAATGTTGTTCTGTGCTTTAAAGGCCCAGTCCTCCAAAGTGCTGAGCAGTCTGGCCCCAATCCAGCAAAGCATGCAAGCATCTGCTCAAAGTTAAGCATGTGCTTAAGTGATCTGCTGAATGGGGATGAGTTTCTGACATCAGGGCGATGAGAAGTCCCGTTGAAGGCAGTGGAGCTACTCATGCGCTTACCGTTAAGTGGTTTGCTGGCTCAGGACTAGAGTGATCAGCACCTTGCAGCATCAAATCCCATGTTCCCAGGGACAGTAGTTTCTGGTTCTCCTTACTCTATTTTCTAGCCTGGCATATTCCTAGAATCACCTCTACAAATGATCAGAGGGGTAGCCGTGTTAGTCTGAATCTGTAAAAAGCAACAGAGGGTCCTGTGGCACCTTTAAGACTAAAGTTAGTCTTAAAGGTGCCACAGGACCCTCTGTTGCTCTCTACAAATGACTATTTCTAGGTCATGTAGTCTCCTCTGCTACATCACGAGAAGACTGATATAATCTCTACACCATCCCTGACAGCCAGCATCTAGTCTAGTCCTGAACCTCTTTAATGAAGATGATTTCATGACCTCCTTCTATTGCTTTGCTCGTCTTACAGATAATAAAATTGAATCAAGTAATAAATTAACCTCCCTTACGGAAAAGTACTATGGCACTGAACAGAATTGGTAAGTTTTTTTTTTATGCACCCGCTTTTAGAATTTAATAAAGAAGTTTATTCCTGCTGTGGAATTCTGTATGGTGGTTAAAATAGTGAAAAGTTATAATTTTCTATTAATTTCTAGAGGTTTTTTAAGTATTTTCTATAGAATCCTATTAAAATCATAGAGGATGCTACTTCATCATATAGGTCTTCTCCATGAGGGTTAAGGTCCCACTTAAGAGCGTGCTCAGCTGTAAACATTTAAAGCCATCCCTATTTAGCAAAGAACTTACACATGTTTATCTATAAGCATGTGCCTTGGTCCCACTGACTTCAATGGGATTTAAGCATGTGCTCAAATGTTTTGCGGAACATTCATTGCCTTTTTCAGATGGACACATTCTGACCATGGTCCAAATTATCCATCAATGGCTGGTGATACTTAGATATTACCTCACCTTAGAATTATAGAATATCAGGGTAGGAAGGGACCTCAGGAGGTAATCTAATCCAACCTGCTGCTCAAAGCAGGACCAATCCCCAGAAAGATTTTTGCCCCAGATCCCTAAATGGCCCCCTCAAGGATTGAACTCACAACCCTAGGTTTAGCAAGCCAATGCTCAAACCACTGAGCTATCCCCACATCTGAAGCAGGTACAATTCTGCATGCAGCATCTGATTTCGGTGAAATGTGCTGTTGGAAATGAGCTCTCCCCCCCCCCGCCCTTTTAGAAACTATCTTGCCACTTTTTTTTAATAACTGTTTTCAGCACAAAGAAACAGGGCTCCATAAACTGTTCTCTGGCATCAGGGATTCTGGGATTACAGCACGGACATATCGGTGAAATGTCTGAAATGTCTGTCTGCGCATTAATAATCTGTTCAGCTTTGATAACAAATCATGTACTTCTCATTTTTTTTTCCAGACTAGGAAATGTGGAGCAGCAGCAGCTTTCTGAGGGTCATGTATTGAGCCTGTCACTGCAACTCAATACCCTTTACAGCTCACCCACATACCTTCTGGTTTATCCCGGTCACCTCTGACTTTATCATCAGCTGGAACTCAGGCCCAGCATGTGCAGGGCACTGAAAGCAGCTCACCAAGGAGAACTTTGCCTGGGTGTTCTAGTCTTTTTTCCTTCTCATTTAAGAGTTCCCTAATGGAGCCAACTCCCTTCCTCTTGTCCAGCAACCTTGATGTCAGATCTTTCAAGATGATTGGCCAAGGAGCTCTAGCAAGGAGTCCCTTTGTTTGTTTCAAGCAAAAAACCAAAACACAAAACAAACCCCTCTCCCCCAACAAATCCGTTGTCAGCTTTTCTTAGATCAGGTTTCTGTATGCCAGTAAAGAGCATGACTGAAATCCAGGCCCGGTTGAAATCAATGGCAAAACTCTCATTGGACTTCACCCCATGTTTACAAGGCTCAGTCAAAGTGAAACGTATTTGATCATCTGAAGCCAGCTGAGTTGTGCCCATTGCTACGCGGGATGAATTTAGCCTATAAATATTCCATCAGTGGGTTCTAGTGAGAGCACAGATTTCCAGATCTGAAAACCACCGCACAGGGAGCCATAATTGGCCTTTTAAGGCAACGTCTTCTTAAAAAAACCCCAAAGACTAAGCTTTGATGGAAAGTGCAAAATATACATAGCAGTCCCTTGCCACATGCTAGTGTCACTCAGTCAACGTGATTTCATGAGCAGGAAGATTTGTTCAGATATGAATTTTATAATAAATTGATTATTTGAGTTTGCTTAAGAAGAACAGGAAACAGGAGCATGAGGTGTAGAGGGGTGAAAGGAGAGACATTGGGATGTGTCCAGAAGCAAGATATTAATAAGATTTATTATTTGTTTTGTGGTAATGCTTACAGGCCCCAGTCATGAAGCAGAACCTCATTGTGCAAGATGCTGAACACACAGAACAAAAAAAACATTCCCCCCCAACGAGCTTACAATCCTGATCAACCCCAAAGGGCTACGAACAGTGTTTATATCATACCCGATTTTCAAAAGCCATGAGTCATCTTGGAGCACCCAGCCTGAGACACCTTAGTGAGGTCTGGTTTTCAGAAAGAGCTGAGCAGTAGCTGCCCTATTAAGTAGTGGATCGCTCTTGTGTTGCCTCTGCCCAGGGACTGAATTTCACCCCTACATGTCTACAAAATATAGGGTCAAATTCCTCTGTGTTACACCTGTGCAATGCCATTTAAAGTCAAATAGAGTGGTGCTGAGAGGAAAATTTGTCCTACAGCATTAATACGGCAAGATGTAACCTCGCTTTAGGGTTGCCAACTTTCTAATCACACAAAACCAAACACTCCTGCCCCGCCCCTGCCCCACCCCTTCCCCGAGGCCCCACCCCTTCCCTGAGGCCCCGCCCCCACTCACTCCATCCCCCCTCCCTCCCTCGCTTGCTGTCCTCCACCCTCACTCACTTTCACTGGACTGGGGCGGGGAGTTAGGGTGCAGGGGTTGAGGACTCTGGGGTAGGGCCAGGGATAAGGGGTTTGGGGTGCAGGACGGGGCTGGGGCAGGGTGTTGGGGAGGGTGCGGGCTCCGGGAGGGATTTTGGGTGCAGGAGGGGACTCTGGGCTGGGATTGGGGCGTGGGAGAGGGTCTGGGGTGCCAGGTCCCAGTGGCGCTTACTGCCGCTCCAGGAAGCAGCTGCCAGATCCCTGCAGCCCCTAGACACATAGGTGGACAGAGAGGCTCCGTGTGCTGCCTTCGCGCCTGCAGGCACCACCCCCACAGCTCCCATTTGTCGCGGTTCCCGGCCAATGGGCGGTACAGAGCCGGCCTGCGGGGCAGTGGCAGCACGCAGAGCCTCCCGGGCTGCCCATGTGTCTAGGGGCTGCAGGGACCTGGTGGCCGCTTCCGGGAGCTGCGTGGAGCTAGGGGAGGCAGGGAACCTGCCTTAGCGCCAGGCCCCCGCTGCACTGCTGACCGGAGCTGCCAGGGTCCCTTTTTGATCAGGCATTGCGGTCAAAAATCAGACACCTGGCAACCCTACCTGGCTTTCAAAGGCAGCAGTTCCATTCTTTTGCATTCCCACTAGTGACATTTCAAAAAAAAAAAAAAGATTATTACCAATGCCGTCCTCCAGCATCCTAAGATGGCACGGCTGTAACAACGCGTGCGGAGACAGATCCAGGTCTGCGGGAAGCTAAGCCTCCATTTCAGGTCTCCTAGCATGTGGGAGACCGTGAATATTCATTACCTCTTAAGACGTTTGGAAGTGTAAATTCAAACCACGATCAAGTGCGCTCATTTATTCACACAGCTGAGTCACGTTAATTGACAGGCTGTGACCTAAATCTATTAGTCCAGCACTAAAAGACTGGTGAGTTTTAAAAAAATATTAGTTGAATAGATCTGAACATTTAGGAGTTATGCATGGGGTCTTTTTCAAACAGCAGTTCACACACGGACAGGCATCATGATAAGCCTTTTTTTCTTACCACTTCCAAGAAGCGGCACTGAACTTGTTTATGTTGTCTGATGCATAGTGACCCATTTAACAGAGATTTCACAAACCTGCCTGGGAATCACAGCAGCTTGTTATAAAGTCTCTGATATGCTAGGCAATAAATATCACTGAAAACTCACCTAAAGGGAGCTATCGCTCTTTCATTAATAGCACAAAGCACAACCAGCCTCTACTATCAGGAGGGAAATAGCTGTGTTTAAACAGTTGAGAGAGGTACAGTCCAGTGGCCAAGGAACTAGAAACTCCTGAGCTCAAATCTAGGCCAGGGGTAACATCTTCAAAAGCACTTAAATTACTTGGGAGCCTAAGTCCCCTTTTAAAAAGTGACTTGGGCCCACAGGAGCCTAAGTTCCATTGACTTAAGTTTGTAAGTACCCAAGGAGCTTTTAAAAAGCAGACTTAGGGCTTGTCTAAACAACCTGTTGGTACATGGCCAGCTGGGATGGAAATCTACAGCGTCCCAGCCTGCCGCACACTGTCCGTATGGACCCTACACTAAAAGTTCCCTAGTGGGTTTTGATCTACTCCACTTTGAAACGGAAGTACGTCAACACGCACTAGGGAATTTTTAATGCATGGCAGCGGGGTCCACACAGATGGCTACCGTGCGGCAGGCTGGGACACTGTAGGTTTATGTCCTGTTTGTCTAGACAAGCCCTAAGACTCTCACATCATTAAGGGTCAAATTTGTTAAGGTATTTAGGTAGCCAAAGATGCAGATAGATACATAGCCACTTCTGAAAATCCCACTAGGCAACTACTTTCATCGGTAGGTGCCTAAATACTTTTAAAAATCTGGCACATTTTAAATGTTACCTCTTGTCAATTATTCCCTCTGTGGACTTGACCAAGCCATCGAAACCTCTGCCTCAGTTACTCCAGTGAAATGGGGATCAGAGTATTTACCTTCCTACTCATAGGGCTGCTATAAGGTTAAGTTACATGTGCCTGTGGGCACTGTCTCTTTATCTGTGTTTGTACAACACTCAGCACTTGGTGCCTTGATCCTGATCAGGGCCTTTGAGCACTACTGTCATATGAATATTTCAAAATTATAACAGCAACATAATTTGCCCCTTTATAGCAGTTACTATCAGAGGATTACACAAGCTTTACAAATATTCATTAATTTTTCTTCACAACCACCTCTTTGAAGTAGATAAATGCTATTGACAAACACAGAGAGTCACGCAGGATGCAGCTGTGATAATTTTGTTGGGAGCCTGTTCATGTCTGTGAGGTTTGCCTGTTAAATAATATTTGGTGTGTTTCTTGAAGCCCAGCTCCCCGAGTCCTGTGATAATGTGAAAATCTCAGTTTTTATTTTAAAAAGAAGTTTTTATCCTTCATGGCTGAAAAGGAAAACTGGTAAGCATAAACCCTAAAGGCTTGAAAAACAACCCACACCAATGCACACATTATGGAAGAAAGTCTATGGCAGAACCAGGAATAAAACCTGTCGACTCCCATTCCTATATTTTAATAATAAGAGCATCCTTCCTACCTAAGGCACTGGACGTCTAACTAGATCCTTGTGGGTGGTCCCTGGCTGAATGAAATTCCACAGACACCAATGGGACTACGCTCAGGCATAGTGTCCACCCTACACAGATCCCATTGCAGGTTCAGGGCCTAATCTTTGTGGCTATTAAGAGCTCCTATAGTCTGGGGAAAAGACAAATTCTACACTAGACAAAACATATTTGCAGGTAAACTACAAATTTAGTAATGAATTGCCGGTCCTGGCAATTCATATCAAGACACTGGGATTTAAAAGGTCAGTTGCAAAACCAACGCTACAGTGAAAACTGAACTAAGCTAGAAATGTGCCAAAAGCACTAACCGGGTCTGGAGGGAATTCAGTTTAAATTTATCTTTGTGTGCATTTCCCCCTCTTGAAATCCCTTAGCATTTCCTGGTTTGCATTTGCATCACTCGTATCAAGAATCCCATGAAATCCATGGGGAAGAATGGATTTTTAAAAGGTTAGTTAAAACTCATTCCTGTGCTGAACTGCCATCAGAGTCTGCTTACTGGGGGCACTGAACACGTATTCTGATCTTAAATTAATTTCCATTCCAGCGTGGCAGCTTCTCTTTAAAGGCCAGTCCCTGCATTCTGGCAAAGTTGTTTTAAAAAAATATTGTATCTATGCTAAAGTGATCATTCTTGGTATACTTATCTCCCCATATTTCCTTTGTTTTTACTGTTGACTATCAAAATATTTATTTGCAGAGAGAAGATTTTCCTTCCCTTTACTCTTAGCCTGCTCCATCCGCCTGATTCAGTCAGTGAAGCCACAGATCAGTGTGGGTGACAACACACAATGGATGTTATTGATGACAGTGCTGCTGAACTGAATCAGGCACAATGAGCAAAAGGCTGCACATAAAAGGCAAAAGTTTCTATCTATAGCAAGAGTGGGAGAGTAAATAAAGAATTGGAAGTTTAAGAGGGTTTCCTCCTATTGCTCCAACACCTGCTCTCTGAGGATTGGATCATGCTTCTCAAACACTTTGCACTTCATAATACCTCTCGGAAACAGGTAAAGGGAATATTATTATCCCCATTTAACAGACGGGGAAACTGAGGAATGCACTAGTTAAGGCCTAATTTTCAGACATGCTGAGCACTCATCTCTCCACTGAAATCAGCAGGAATTGCAAGTGCTCAGCCTCTCTTAAAATCAAGCTCTAAG
This sequence comes from Malaclemys terrapin pileata, assembly GCF_027887155.1. Taxonomy (NCBI): domain Eukaryota; kingdom Metazoa; phylum Chordata; order Testudines; family Emydidae; genus Malaclemys; species Malaclemys terrapin. Next base: position 9,655,813 of record NC_071517.1, read on the forward strand.
ACCTGATTTCCCATTCTCTGCTCTATTCTGGAGACCCCCCAGTGGCCCCCATACTTTTACTGCTAAAGTTGCTCTTTGCCGGGCCTCAGTGCCAGCAGAGGAATGGGAATATTATACAGGACATTTACTGCCCATTTGTCATGGCCTGCAGGGCACTCTGACTCTTCCCTTACCTCATTCCCAAGAGAAAAGTCAGCCTAGAACACGTGCTTGGTCAGCTGCTATCCCCCCAACTTTTGAGATGAACTTGAGGGCCCAGCACCCCAGTTCCCAACTCCTACTAGCTGCTAGCACTCTTCCTGCTCAAACCACTAACGACAATTGCCAAGTTTCCCTGCCCTACCCACAAAATGCGCTACACAACCGACAGAGGTCTCACTGGGACCCCAAATATCTCACACAGGGTTTCTCAAAATCTAGAGCTGGTTTTGCCCCAGAGCTGCTGTGTCTCTGCCTCGCATTTGGAGCTTCCTGGAATGCTTAACTGCGTAGCCTGCATCCTCCTGGCTGAGGAGATTTATGCTTCAGGACCAGGAATAGCCTCTGGGGAAGCCACCCATGGAATTGCTTCCATGGGCTAGAGAAGTTGAATGTCAGGTGGACTGGACCTATCACAGCATGGATAATGGGCCTAGTGTTCACCTCACACCAACGAATAGAGTTACCTCGGGGTAAGCGAGAGGCAAATTAGGCCGAATGATTTCGTAAGTACCACAGAAGTAAGGCAGAATCTGAAACCTATCCCCTTGGCATCCAAAAACAGACACTACAGAAAATGCTCTATTGTGAGAGGTCAGTCTAAAATCCTTCTCTCTCTCCCCGACCCCCTGAGAATCCAGGGCAATGCGGCTAGAAAATAGAGTGGCATCTTCTAAAAAAATGCAAACAATGGTAAGCTCTGAATTAAGAGATGTGCCATTGAACAACACATATTGTTAAAAAGCCAGTGGCATTAATAAAGAGGGGCGAAAAGCAGCAGGCTGCTGTAATCATCCCAGAGGTCATTTATAGTCACATTATTCTACCGAGTCAACTCTGTCAAGCAGGGCTTCCACCTGAAATGTTGTGTAAATCATTCGTGTTTATATCTACTTTGACTCGTCCAAAGCTACACATTTACCTCTGACCGTGCCAGTTTAAATCAACTTTAGCCACCTACCACAACACATTGAGATATAATGAGCCCAAAGAAATACCAGCAAGGGAATTGCAGACCCTCTGAGTAGGGACGAACTCAACTGGGCTGGAAAAGAAAATGACAGTACCTCCTAAGAGGTGCTCAGAGACCAATGGGCCAACTTCTGCCCTCAGCTCTGCCAGTCACTTATATTCAGTTATACTGGTTCGAAGGAATAAGTCCAACTCCGTATGTTTATTGTGGGCTCCAGCCAACTGACCTCCTGAGACAAAGAGAAGAAGACTATATAACAACTCACTGTCCTTCTTTTCTTTGTGTATTGTTAATTTCTGGGTGTAGTGGGCTTTCTGGCTTGATCTTCATGTGGGTTCAGTGCTGGGTAACCAGAGTACACAGCAGAGGAGCTATTGGCATTTCTCCATAGGAAGGGATTCTTGTTTCATGTCGCCATTTGCACAAAATGGCCAATTTAATTCTCATCTCCTTCTTTTACATTCGCCATCACACGTTTAATGGACTCACGTGTATTATTCTGTTAGTAGGGAACACTGGCTGTGTGCTAAAAGCAAGTGTGATTGCTGGAAGGAGGCTTTTTCAGCTGTCTTCCAGTCTCTGGATCAACGGAGTGGAATATCATAGTGTCTAGATGGGAGGGGGAGGAAGAGAAGTGGATAACTAAAAAACGACATATAGGGATGGGCAAGCATACAGTGAGACCTGAATAATGTGCATAGGTAGCCCTTTGAATAATATCTAGCAGCATGGGGCAGCCCATATAGGGCCAACAAATTGTTTGAGATCATGAAACAGAGCTGGTGATCTGCACTAGTACAGTCTGTTCACACTGATTCCCCTGAGGTTGTCATCAGTTCTGATACTCTATATGCTGCTACTGTATGGTTCCTCTGTCCTCTACTCCTGGTAGCACGGCACACCCTTAGGCAATGAAATGCACGATGCAATCTGGATTCACGTGTGCCAATGTGCAGAAAATCAATTTGACTGCCCCAAAGGAATTGCTGACATGGAAGATCACTAAGCAGTACCAGCTGTTCCTTGGTACTTGGAGTGAGGCAACAGAACAGGATTCATCCACACAGAGCATGAGCCATCAGTGTTAAACAAACGTCTCTGCAGAACACGATCTGTAGGTGTCCTGGAACATCCTCAGAGGACCACGGAAGGACTGAAATAGACCCGTGACCAATAGGATATCCATTGCATAGTTATAATTACTATGTTTGTTCAATGACAAAAATATATTGGAAAGAAGAGAAGTCACCTGGATCTGGATTTGAAGGAAGGAAAACATGTTTGTGTCCAATACTTTGGACTGAAGATTTTTCGCCAAGTTTTTACTTTCCACTAAGATTATCTGTGTGACTCTGTTTAAAATCAGGGAGAACTTAAATCATTTACCATGTCTGCATAAAGCTCATTTCAAGCAGGTACCCACCTAGCCCAGCCATCACTGATTAGCTGATTTCTTAAAGGCATCACAGTAGAGGTGGGTACACAGAGGGATTTGGGGGAGGGCATTGGCTTTATGGATCAGAACATGAATTGTTTAGATTGGCAAAACTGCCGTTGACTTCACTGCGGGCAAAGCTCAGTTATTTTATCACCCACGTTTTTTTTCGGATGAAAAGGAGTATTGTTTCCTTTCTAAAGTTGGTACTTCCTATGAGAGAATTTAATATCAATTTGTCATTCATGAATGGTTTTCCTGGCCACATCCATCTCTTTGGCCCCAAGAGGTGGTTTTCATATTCCAGCCCTTTGACGTGCAGAATTTATGACAGACACCATATCTGCTTCATACATAGTTGCCAGGAGCAGATAGAAAGCAAGTTTAGATTTTTTTTTTATATGATGGCTGCTGGCAACAACCCATGCAAACCAGTTTCATTCTCTAAACTAGGCATGTTAGACCATCTGGCTGGGAGCAAATGAAACATCCCCTTTCCAGTAAATCTAGCAAACTGGACACAAGAGCTTTGAACGGGCCACAGAGACGTAAGTTGGAAGTGAAAAGGCATCACCCTTTCAGAGTGCAGTTTTCCTCCAAGGAAATGTTCAGGACTAGTAATTATCCAATGAGAAGAGCAAAACTGTGTGGTTTAAAAGGATTTATCATTTCAAATTAATAAAGATCAAGCTGCCGATTCTCACAATATATCCAGCTCCTTCCAGATGCCTCCTGACTCGCTATCTGATTCTTTGCTTTCAAACAGAATGTTGTATTTTCCAGTGAGATGGCCATCCTGAAGATCTGAGGCCTTTCCTTTACTCACTGGTTACCCAGCCAAAGGGCTGAGGCCTGTTCCACTCCTACTTGAGACCCATGGCAACCATGCCAGCTTTAAACAGACCAGGGCAGCTTTAAGGTCACTGGGCACTTCTCTGGCAGTGCAAAGTGGCCTTAGCTGAGCCAAGGATCTGGTCCTGGGACTCTCCCCTAAAACCAGAATGGGAAGCGCTGGATACCTGGCTACTCTCTGACTGCTGCACGCTCAGCTCTAGCTCTCAGTCTCAGCAATCTTTTACCACATGTTCCTCCATATGCCTTTCTCCAGGAAACCCCACTCACAAATAACAGGATTTGTCCATATGTGCAGGCTCTAATCCTTCAGAGATACTCTCCCTTTATCATCCGAGCTAAAAATTCTGAGATGGAAGAGACAGATGATGAAAAGTAAGGGAAAGAGGACTTATTTTGCCAGTAAGACCTCCCCATTTTCTTCCCAGATAAAATCAGCACCAGCTATGCTCAGTTAAGCAGCAGGCATTGCTGGGAGCGGCTTTAACACACACCAGGGACATTCTTAACCACTTTTGAAGTCTGAGAATATAAAACTCCAAACCAGAAAATGGCAGGAGAGAAAAACTAAGAGGAAAACCAACCAACCAATCAGCCCCACCTGCAGGTGACATTATATACCAGGTCATGGAGTTCACAGGAATATAGTCACTAGGGAGACCAGATGTCCCGATTTTATAGGGACAGTCCCGATATTTGAGAATTTTTTTATATGGGCTCCTATTACCCTCCACCCCCATCCCGATTTTTCACACTTGCTATCTGGTCACCCTAATAGTTACCCACAATTTGCCTGACATCTACTTCCTTAAGAACTCTTGGGTATTTCTCAGTGAAGAAAAACACAATTGCTCTTCTCAGTGTAGTTCTGAATTTTTTTTAAAGGGGGCTTTCAGATCTGCTCACTCAAAATCTTGATTTAAGGCACCAGTGAGAATTCCTTCTGAAAGCACCCCAACGGCTATTACTGTTTCTACGGTGGTAGCGCCAATCAGGGACTGGCCCCCACTGTGCAAGGTGCTGTCCATAGAACGTTATGCAGGTACAATGAAATCTTTTACTAGTGTTGAAAAGATTAAAGCAGGAGCAAATACTCTTTCCTTGCAGAAAGTTCTCAGCACGTTAGGTTTTATCAGCCTCAGTCACCGTCTCTCCCAGTGCGCTGGCCCAGACACACTCCCTCAGCTCCCCTGGTATTTCTGCTTAGTGCAAAGTGATGGAATGAACCTGTGATTAGTTCTTCAGAGCAGAGCCTCACACTCAAGACAGGCCACAGCAAATGCTACACCCAGCCAGAAACTCATGTGCTCAAGACCACAGTCTGAACTTACAACAAAGTACTGTGAAATGAAGGGAGCAATAAGGCAACCACGACCCAGACCTATGGCAAACTACAGCCAAAGAAATGATGATAATATTGGGAGAATCCTGCAGGGCTTATTCTGGCAGAACTCCCCCTGACACATAGGAGGGGCTGGAAATGACCCACGTATCTGCCAAAATTAGGCAGAAAGTGCAGGGAGATGCACTGAAATGGGATCATTCCTCCTCTCCCTAAAACCCACAAGTTTATATGGATATATTTAAGACTCTGTAATATTCAGAGATGGAGAAGAGATATTAGATTCTCCAACTGGCTTCTGGGCCAATGCAGTATTTCCCCCACAGAGCATTCACACTGATACACTAACAGCCTTGGTGTTCTCCTGACTCAAGCAGTCCAGTCAAATCAATAAGCCATCCAGCAGCGCAATTTCTTTCCTGAGATTCCCCTTTTATACCGAACGAGAGATGCCTCTGCGTATGTTCTACAAAATTCTTCCAGCTGCTGCTGCTACTTCTACAGACAAACCGTAATTTACTGACCCATAGACGCATCTGTATTTACTTAAAGTTGCTCTCTGTCCATTTAAAGAAGGGTTTAAGTCCAGAATCCAAATGTCCATGGCTCACAGCGAATTGCTGAGTTGATTCTCTAGTTATCCACGGTGCTTTCGTCAGCATCATGTTCTCTCCCACCCCAACACCGCTGAGCTGTCTTCTCCAAGGTGTTGTTCGGCAATTATGCTGCCATTCACTAAATGCCACTCTCCTTAATGTGAAATTGGCCTATAAAGTTACTACCCTCTGCAGAGACACAATCCAGTTCAGCAGAGGCGTCACGTGGCAAGTAAATGCAGTGTTACTTGGCAATCAATACTGAGGCTGCATGCAGCCTGCAATAGCAGGGTGTGAAAATTAAACTACCATGAAACAAAATTTTACAGAATACAAACTGCTTGGCTCCAACTACCTTTCAGCCACTCTCACTGCCATTGCATTTGAATGGGCTGGCCCAGCAAACCTCCCTGTCGCTGCCCAATGGGAGAGGGCTGTCAGCATGCCCGCTGCTGCAGTGAATAGTCAAATACGTCTCTGCTTGTGCCATCTTGGCTGATACACCAGGTATTGAACTAGAGACTTCCAGAGTTAAACACATACAGCCTGAGCTACAGAGCCACAGCTTGCTTGCTGGAGCTATGACAGGCACATATCCTCTGTGGATTGGGCACAGCTACATTTGGGAATGGGATTCTATGGTGGGATTGCTTGCAACAGTAGGGGACTGGACACTCTGAGCTAGGAGGTCCCTTCCACCCTATGTTCTACATTTCACTTAGTCTGTTGCACTCTATATGGCACTGCAACTGTACTGTAGATTCAAAGGAGACAGGAACAGTGCTCATATGCCATACTCTTATATTAAGCAGCCCCATCAATGGGACTAGTCAAGGGGAATAAGGATATCACAGTCTGGCCCTTACTAGAAACGTTTGACCCTCCTCCTCTGAGACAGGTCAAATCCAAAAGCTCCTCTTGGCATAAGGTGGCCATTTCTAGAGTTGTCTTGAGGTTGTGGTTATTTGGAAGTGCCATTTGCAGGGACGGAATCTTACATTTATATGGAGGGAAAGAGGAAGAGTTTGCCCTGCTGACCAGCTGGAATGTGGTAGAATCCTCGGGTCAAATCACGATTCCCACTGAAATGTACTAAAATTTCAATAGTGATTTCAGTGGGACCAAGATTTCCTGGGGGGCCAGTTTCTGCCACTCTTCCTCACATTGATGCCGCTCGTAGTCCCACTGAATAGCGATGACAAAATCTCCCCCTTGCCATTTACCCTTTCGTTTCCTGGGATCCCTTCCTCCACATTTGAGTATTCTTTCCCCCGGATTATGTATTTAGCCAGTCTTTGAGTGGCCTCCACTGAATTTTGATTCAGTGCTTGGAACCCAAGCAAGTTCTAACAAGGAAACGCCTATAACAACTGTACTGCAGCTTTCTACGGCATTACAGTTCCCAGTAGCAACGTTGATATAAAATGCAGAGTTGCTGCCTTTACTGTAGGATACTGTCATATTTTCCAATCGTGGAACAGACTATTGAATTGGGACCAAAGAGGAAACAATGAGTAGAGGCTATTTTGTCCCTCTCTCTATCCATCCTCTTGCCATCAGATTTTCTGACTGAAATAGCTCTAAACTCATAGCTGTTGCAGAGATTAGCTACCATGAACTACTGGCTGTCATATGGTTTAATTAGGTAAAATATGTTCTTCGAGTGAGCATTTAGTCACTTGATATGTAAACAATGAAAACAACAATATTTTGCTACAGAGATCCTGAAATCTATTAATAACATGCAAACAGTAAGAAAGCTGTTTGTGTACGCTTTTTTTTTTTTTTAAATCAGAACAACAGAAGTGGAGTAGGAAAAAAAAATCATATGTTCAAAAGACTGTCTGGATTGTGTCAGGAAGGGTCATTTCACTGTGATACATGGAGCTGCAGCAGAAACTGGAAAGAAAATGATTTGTGTGTTTCCACTTCCTCCTTGCAAAAAATAAAATCCACAACAACCCAGTGATTGCTGATGCTCAGAACAACCCAGAGGGAGTGGAGAAAATATGCAGTAGTAGGTGTCACAGCAACAGAAGACAAATAATGGTGGGTTTCCAGGGCTGGGAAATTATGAAGAATATTATTGGTGAATATAAATCATAAAAATAAATAAGCTATTTGTGGTTTGGTGCATAAATAAACAGAATTTTTCAGAATTTTTGATAAGTAAATGTTCCAAAACCCACCAGTTCTTTTATGGCAAAGTAGCCAAAGCAAGGAACAAATGAATGTGTGGTGATGGGCTGAGATACGTAGCTGGAACAGACATACATAACTAAGGAAATAGAACCATGTCTTAGACACCAGAAAGGCAGCAATAGAATGGTAATTATACATGATTAACATGGCATCCTATTAGGACTACAATATGCATACAGAGCAGCATGCATTTAATTGTACTGTCATACTGAGTCCAAAACATCATCCAGAGTTGTATTGCTAAAGCAAAAGGAATATTAAAGATAAATTAGCATGGTGGTTAGAAAGCATAATCATTTAGATAATACTTTAAAATATAATATCCTGATTCCCAGCCCAGTGCCCCATCCATTAGACCATACTGTCTCACAGGTATTTTGGATAAGTATTTTGTCTGTGCATTTAATTGCCATCACTCATTAGGAGGCAGAGAGTGCTGCAGAACTAAACTAAAAATCAGGAGTTAGGAAGGACTCTTGATATTTTTGTTTTAAATCACACTCATTTATAATCACAGGGAAACGCTCTCTTTCCCTTCAAGTGAGGCCCTTTAATTACGTTTTGAATGGCAAGTAATTGAGATGTATTATACAGTGCTTTTGTTTATAGTCACACTGTTGTTATAAAACCAAATTCTATACGACCAGCGATTGTGTCTGCCACTTCCTATTATCTACCTAATCACACCCTGGACTGAGTTAGCTATGTTGCCACACACAAATGGGTATTTATTCAGCAACATCTGCAGGTATCGAGGCCTGAGAACATACCTCTCTCAAAAGGAACTGCAGTTTAAACACTGCTATGATTTCATTTGTAGTTCCTGCATAGATGAACAAAGTTAAAGTAGTCTTATGAAGCTAGCCTACCTTACAAAGTAAAAATCCAAGTTTCTAATGTGCTCATTAATGTTTGGCTTTGGAATCAGATGCCATTAATGGGAAACATGGCACTGTTGATTGCACAAGGAATAATGAAATCATTTTACTTCGATGAACATTGTAAGGGAATTAAATGTGTGTCCGCTTTGTTAGTCTGAAAGGTTTTCTGCAGGTTATCAATGGGTTGTGCTAAACTGCAGATGACAATGGAGCCTTGAGACCATGTTAGCTTCTTCTAGCATCCAACTGGAAATTCTCCTGTATCCCCCAAACACTGCACCTTTCCTTGCACAATTTTGCATAACTCATTTTTCAGAGCTTAATCATATTAGAGTGGTAAAATCCATATGCACTGGAAATTTGAATACCCTCTAGAGTTGCATAAGCAAATTTCTGGAGAACACCAACACACGTCACACCTGAAGAATACTAGTTTTTAGGGCTGTCGATTAATCGCAGTTAACTCATGCGATTAACTAAAAAAAATTAATCGCAATTAATCGCAGTTTTAATACACTGTTAAACAATAGAATACCAATTGACATTTATTAAATATTTTGGATGTTTTTCTATATTTTCATATATATTATATTATGTGTTGTAATTTAAATCAAATTATATTATTTTTAATACAAATATTTGCACTGTAAAAATGATAAAAGAAATAGTATTTTTCAATTCACCTCATACAAGTACTGTCATGCAATCTCTTTATCATGAAAGTGCAACTTACAAATGTAGTTTTTTTTGTTACATAACTGCACTCAAAAACAAAACAATGTAAAACCTCAGACCCTACAAGTCCACTCAGTCCTACTTCTTGTTCAGCCAATCACTAAGACAAACAAGTTTGTTTACATTTACAGGAGATAATGCTGCCCTCTTCTTATTTACAATGTCACCAGAAAGTGAGAACAGCCATTTGCCTGGTATTACTTTTGTAGCCAGCATTGCAAGGCATTTATGTGCCAGATATGCTAAACATTCATATGCCCCTTCATGCTTTGACCACCATTCCACAAGACAGGCTTCCATGCTGATGACACTCGTTAAAAAAATAATATGTTAATTAAATTTATAACTGAACTCTTTGGAGGGAAATTGTATGTCCCCTGCTCAAAAAAAATCTGTTTTACCTGCATTCTGCCATATATTTCATGATATGGCAGTCTCAGATGATGACCCAGCACATGTTCATTTTAAGAAGACTTTCACTGCAGATCTGACAAAACGCAAAGAAGGTACCAATGTGAGATTTCTGAAGATGGCTACAGCACTCGACCTAAGATTTAAGAATCTGAAGTGCCTTCCAAAATCTGAGAAGGATGAGGTGTGGAGCATGCTTTCAGAAGTCTTAAAAGAGCAACACTCTGATGCGGAAACTACAGAATCTGAACCATCAAAAAAAGAAAATCAACCTTCTGCTGGTGATATCTGACTCAGATAATGAAAATGAACATGCGTCGGTCTGCACTGCTTTGGATTGGTATTGAGCAGAACCCGTCATCATCATGGATGCATGCCCCATGGAATGGTGGTTGAAGCATGAATGGACATATGTATCCTTAGTGCATCTGGCATGTAAATATCTTGCGACGCCGGCTACAACAGTGCCATGAGAACACACCTGTTCTCACTTTCAAGTGATGTTGTAAACAAGACGCAGGCAGCATTATCTCCTAGCAAACTTGTCTGTCTGAGCGATTGGTTCAACAAGAAGTAGGACTGATTGGATTTGCAGGCTCTAAAATTTTACATTGTTTTATTTTTAATGCAATTTTTTGTACGTAATTCTACATTTGTAAGTTCAACTTTCATGATAAAGAGATTGCACTACAGGACTTGTATTAGGTGAATTGAAAAATACTATTTCTTTTCTTTTTTTTACAGTGCAAATACTTGTAATCAAAAATAAATATAAAGTGAGCACTGTACACTTTGTATTCTGTGTAATTGAAATCAATATATTTGAAAATGTAGAAAACACCCAAAAATATTTAAATAAATGGTATTCTATTATTAACAGTTCAAATTATTTAAACACGATTAATTTTTTTAATCGCTTACTAGTTTTACATTTTAACAGCATAGACTGAATCTAGCATGGAGAGAGAGAGAGAGAGAGAATCTACATAGAAAATATCCAGTCTTGCCAAGCAGCTGGGTAATTAACCTCCCTAATTTCAAGCCGTACCTCCAACAATGTATAAAATGGAAGCGGCATTGGATTGTATTTGCAGGATCTACATGTTGAGGTTTTTCTCAAGTAGATTTTGCATTTGATCATATGACAACACAATGCTACTGTAGCTATATCAAAGATAATCTCTCAAGGTAGCTCTAAAGCAGATTTATTTAAATAAAAAATTCAAGAATGACTATTAAAACCATGTGTCTTTTCTCTGGTTTTTAACAAAAGCCTACTCATTGTGATCACTGGCATAGAGTATTTCAGAATACAGCAGTAGCTAATTCTTAAGTGTGTGTGTAACCCACTCTCAGTGCTTGTAGCTCTGAAATGCATTCCTATTACATAACAAATTAGACTTGTAAGTGCACAGCAAACCTTACAACATTTCTCCTCATTACAGTGCTGTAGCAAACATATGATTAACAATAAGGACTAAGCCTACTTTATGTCACCTGGTTGGAAATACATGGTTGGATGTATCAGTAGGTTTGTTTAAAGCACACTGCAGTACTGGCTTGCATTGAATTAGGAAAGCTACCGCAACTGTACCTTGACTAATCCAAAATCCCTTAAGCATCCTAGCGTACCGTTTTCAGAGTAGATTTTTTTTTCCTACCCAGTCAAAACGATATTAAATATCTGATCATTAGCAAATTACTTTAGTGAGTCAAAATGTGCACCAGCCTAGGTATTTATAAGAGAACGCTGTTGCATGGGAACTGCCCTTCTGTCCTCAGCATGGCTGGGTGAATATTTATTTGCTCTTTCAAGAAGTATTTCTCTGAAAAGCAGAGCACGAGGAAAGTGGTAATTCTTTTCTGCTTCTATCATTAGAATAATACCACCCTTTGGTCATGCTCTAATACTTTTCCTTTGAAGTCTCAATGTTACAAGTCTTATTTTCCATATTGGTAGGTGCTTATTATAAGGCTACAGCATACATTAAACTATTTAAAGACATGGCTGGATTCTGTTTTCAGTTACACTAGTGTAAATCAGGAGGAATTTCATATACCTCAGTGGTTTAATTCTAGATTGTCACCAGCATAGCTGAGAGAAGACTCTAGGGACGTAGGTGCTATGTAAGACCACTTCGGCAATGGAGAAGTGCTTTTTGTACAGGAAGGCCATTACAGAGCAGTTCTTTACAGTAGACCCTCCGCTTCAGTGCATGACCTCAACAGATACTCTTAGATCAGAGCAGTCATTCTCAACCTATTTACCATCACATGCATATGCAGCTCTCTATGTGTTATGTGTGCCACATCCATACAATACATATACACTATCTCTATGGCCCTGAGAATGTCACACGGGCCGCAGATATATGCTGTTTGGGCCGCAAGCGGTCTGCAGGTTGAGAACCACTGCCCTAGAGGATCGTTTGAGAGCAGATCAGGATGGGGTAAGACGTGGCATGACATAGATCCAGGGTTACAACCTACGGTATGGGTGTATGTGCAAGGATCATGGCTCTAAGGAGCCAGGGTAGGAGAAAGTGGAGGGGCAAAGAAGAAGATTCCCATCCCCCATAGTTTGATGCTTTGCTACACTCTATTGGTCTCTATATGCCAAAGGAGAAAGGTGCGGATTTGCTCTTGGGATTCTGTGTACATCTGGCCTGATGCTGCTCTCACACACACCAATTCTACACCGCTGAAGCTGACTCCAGTGGAGTTACTGTCAATTCACAACAGTATAATTGATAACACCCTACAGGTTTTTATTTGCTGCTGAAGTTCCCTCTTAAGTGCAATACTGTTTCTATTCCTGGCAAGTATTTGTTGATCTTAATATTACGCACACTGCTGTCTAAGTCTGAACACCTGTGGCTTTTAAAAAAAAATGCTCCAAAAGGTGATTACTTCTCTGAAAATAAATAGTCAACATGTTTATCATATTTCACTTGTTGCTGAAAACTGAATGTACAGTTTAAATAGAATCTAGTATTATGAAACATTAACTGGCAACAGACTTGTGAAATACACGCTTTCACATAACCCCTTGCCAGGAACCTGAGTACATTTAACATGTAATTTGCAAGGCCTCTAGACACATCAGCTGCAAGTGCAACTATTTTCTAAGTAACAAGAAATCAGATGGCAAACAACTCCTGGCTTTTTCAGTGCTAGAAGTGTTTCCCCAACTAGTGATTACACATGATCCAGCCATGGTATTTAAAATGCAGTGTGTTTTCCACATCTTTCTTCACAATCCCTGGTGAGTGGGCATACGTTTGGCAGGCTGGCATTTCCACTCCTTATGTAACAAACTGCTCAGCAACATGGAAGTTTCAATAACAGCTATCTGCGGGGTGGGTTTTGCATGCAGTCACCAAGAACAGAGCCAGCGTTGTCTAGTGGATAGACAGGACACTGCACCAGGATTCTAGAGACCAGGCTCAGCCACTGACCTGCTGTCTGACCTTGGTCAAGTCATTTCACCACGGCTTTCCCTTTTATTTAGATCTTTGGGGCAGGGACTATCATTATATGCGTGATTGGGGCCTCTGCATGCTATTGGAGTATAAATAATAAGAATTCACTGGTGAAAGGGTTACACTGTTTCTCTTTTAAACTGTTCTGCATTGCAGCTCTCAGGTGTAAAAGAGACCATGTTACTTCAATTAGGCCAACATGTAAGTGTTGCATGTATTAAACCAAAGCTCAGTAGAAATGTTTCCATAATAAAAAGCAATCCAATGAAAACAGTTGTTTTGAACCCAACAAATATTGCCTTGCAGCATTTGAAACCTCAAGCACTGTATCGAGGAGAAAAAAGAAAGTGGCACTGACTATAAACAAAAGTGAAACTGATGTCACGGATTTCCAGCATCCAGAGCTAAAGGAAAAAGCAAGCTCAATAGTGGAAAAGTGACAAGCAAATTGGAACTTTAAACTTCTTTTACTTGTAATAATCTAAGGGGGACATTTTCAAAAGGCACAATTGGGCACCGAATTCCCATCAGTGCTTTTGAAAAGTCTCCCACCCTCCACTGTTCCTGGGCTCATAGACAATAAATGTGTCTGTTTGCAACATATGGTTTTCAGTTGACAATACCTCCTTAAAAACAACAGCTATATGTAATCTTCCTGCTCTCACTGAAACCAGTGAAAATTTTGGCTGGGAGAGGCAGCAGGGTTCGGACCATATGTTGTAAAGTACTTGGGGAGCCTTTGGGTTAAAAGCACCATGTAAATTTAAGATACTTAGTATTATTTGGCCCTTAATGTTTAATATGAATTGCTCCTTCCTGTATGTATTAATATCTGTATTACAGCTGCAGCCCCGATGGGCCTCATCACGCCAGGTGCTAAAAACTAAACCCTGATCACACAAACACTTATGCACATGCTTAACCGTGACTATGAAAGTAATTTAATTGACTTCAGTGAACTACAATAAGGTCCCAATCCTGTAATGAGCCCTGCCTGGGCGCAGAGGTCCACTCGCATGGAATTCATTGCTAGATCAGGGTCCAGTAATAAAACAACAGACCCTGCCTCTATAGAGCTCAGAGCCTAATTTAAGACAGGGTATGAAATCAAGGCAATACTTCCAAAGACTTCAGTGAAGCCAGGGTTTCATCTAGGGTGTATAGCAAAGAAGGAGTGGGGTAAAAGTTGCTGCAATAGAGAGTTTTAAATAGGGCAACAGAAAAACAATTTAATCATCAGTGATAGGAGCCATAAAAAAAAACCCCAACGTTTAATCATATAAAAGCTAAAAATTTTCAAGTTTCACCTCTGTTATTTTGACTGTGCAGATGAACAAGAGGGCTGCTTATTCCAGGCAAAAACCTGCTGTTTTGCTGCAAAATTTTGCCTTGGAGCAAATTTTCAGAAAGTTCCTGATCTCTTTTGAATGATAAATTTCATCAAGTTGACCACAAACCAACCAAACTACCAACCACAGAAAGGGTAAAAATGTCATACTATGTTAAATTCTCACAAACTTTGGCAAATAACTCAGATTTTTTTCCTCAAGAATTTGTAATATCAAAGTTTTGCTTGGCCATGGCTACAAATATATGAAGCCAAGGAGGAGGATTGTCAGATTAAGTATGGCAAGACTGAATTAACCAAGCCAAATTTCACTCTCATTACACTAGTGCAACCTCATGACTATTTGTGCTGAGAGTGTTATAGATAGTGGGGATGCAACAGTGCAAATTCTGGTCCTTCACATGTGAGGTATAAGATACACAGAACTGAAAGGCTAAAATCATTAATATATAGGGTCCAATCAATCTTCTGTTAAAGCCAATGGAAAGATTCTCATTGATTTTAATGGAGCTGGATTGGGCCCAGAAAATGTAGAATGAAAACCAAAAGTACATTTAAACAATGAATTATCATGTGTTAGAATACATTAAAGAGGACAAGGCAGCTCTCTGGCAGCGTCTCTTAGGTTTAATTTAATCTGACACATTGCAGATTTTCCTGCACAATCGTTATTAGGCCCCTGTGGAAGCGAGTTTGGGATGGCTGTACTGTTTTGGGGAACTGATTGTTTCCGTCTCCTGAGGTCACCAGTGATACATAGTAAACAAAGTTCATTTTGAATGACACTTTTTTAAACAGAATGGCAAAGTCATTATCCACCCACGATAAGGTATTTACAGTACATTTGCACTAGGATCATTGCCTCTGTCTGTGGTTTCATAGCAAATCTCTCCCAGTGGTTTGCATATCAAATTGGCTCAGCTGACAAGTCCAGAGATGATTTTTCAAACTGCCCATTCTGCAAACTCTGCCCCTGGGCTCGGAAAGCCAGCGGGGCTTTCCCTGCCTCTTACGTTACTGCCAGCAGTGAAGATCCTGCAGTCAGAAAGGAGCAGGCATGTTTGTCAATGATGCATGGAACAGAATAGCGTCCAGCTTGCTGTCTCTTAGCTAATCTGTCCGTGCCAGGAATAATCTTGTCTTTGTCAGTGAAATGAGCAGACCTGATTCAGCCATCGCTAAATAGCACAATGCAGTTTGTATATCATCACTTTTCTCAGTTGGGGTCCTAATGCCTTGTCTGATTTTGGACATCCCTGTCCTCCTTCCCTTTTCCCCATCTTTTCCTCCCTTCTCCATATTTCTCTGCCTGCAAAGTTCTTCCTCCCTCCACGTGCCCTACAGGTTCCATATTTCTCTGCCCACAAACTTCTTCCTCCCTCCACGTGGCTTACAGATTCCACTAAATCCTCCCCCTCACTGATCACCCTACACACCCTTCATATTGTTTCCTGCCATGCATGTTCCATATTTCCCTGCTGCTGTTCCCTGCACTGCCTCATGGCACACCTATTTGGCTGAATTCCACTGGGAAATCAATAACTTGATTGGGAGTGGAGGAGGCCATCCTTCTTAGAGCACTCAGTCTACTCCTCTGATGACCATGACACCATCACTGCATCGGAAATACAGCCTCTTGAAGCATCATGTCAAAGAACCGTGATTACTTAACGTGGGTACTGGAAAAGCTTGGTGCTGTCTATAAAATAAGGATCCTGCGAAGTTGGAACAGCTTCAACACACCCAACCCTCCTTATTTCCTCCTTCTTGTAAACTCTCAACCCCCTCCCCCCATTTTATTTGGTGATATCCAGCAAGAATTAGAGATGAATCCGAGAAGGCAGTATTATGATCAGGATCAGGCTTCGGTTGTGGTTGAGACCAAATCGGGGCTAAGGTTTGGCAGCAGATTCAACAGCACTGAAATCACATATGCGAGTCTCATGAGATTTTGGCCCCAAATGGTAATATTTTAGCTGCAGCAACCAAACCTAGAAAATAGCACCAAACCCTTCTGGAGTAGGAGCTGTCCCAGAACCAAAACTGTAGAGGCAGAGGACATGAATCCACATGCACATAACACTCTAAAATTAAAGGAGTTCAGATGTGAAGTTCTGATTTGGTCCATCCAAATCTAGCAACAATGTAGTATACCAACTACTGTGGGCTTGATCCAAAGCCCAGCGAAGTCAATGGGAGCCTTTCCAATGACTTCAACAGGCTTCAGATCAGACTACATATACAAAGAGAAATTAAGACAAATTGTAATATGCATGCTACTAAAGATATAGAGGTAAATTCCGTTCGTCTCATCTTTGTAAGCATATTTTTCAAACATTGTCAGTTACAGCTAACGAGAATGCAGTGATGATTACAGGGCATTTCTCATTACCATTCACCCTGTTTAGCTAGACATATGCTGCAGTCTATAGTTTAATCTCTTATTTGCATATTATTTATTGTTCTGGCACCTATTCAGTAATCTAGGCCCCTCCCAAAATTCAGAATACACCATTCATGGTTTATAATTTCCCAATACAATACTTTAGTTCATCAGTCCCCCCCCTTTACATATTTCTAATACATTCAGCTACAAAAAATAAAGACATTTTTAAGACATCATCTGATTCAACCTTTTATCTCCAGTTTATTCTCCCTGCTCCCCTCCTAATAACCTGGTAGATTTCCATAAATTCTAAAGTCAGAAGGAACTTGATCATCTAGGCTGATCTCCGGCAAAACAACGGCCAGAGAATTTCACCAACCTTCCGAACTGCCAGCAAGAAAAGGTTATTGATGTAGGAATGAAATAAATACAGTAGTACAAAAACCACCCACAGTACAATGCTTCTTGCAACATGGATTTAAGAATTTAGGCCCTTAGTTTATATAGGAATGGATAACTTTTCAAGGGACAAATAAAAACAGAGAGATCAATAGAGCTGACTCCTATTAGTCCTTTCTTCTCCTTATATTACTGGTTATGGAAAAATAACTCTCGTCTCTCATTAAAGAAATATTCAACAACAGGTCTATGACTAGATATAAGAAATGGAGCCTCCTGTATCCTCTTTCTTTAATTTAATTAACAAGTCTTGTTCCATTACCAGTGCTAATCCAAAAATTAGTAACTTGATTTGACAATAATTATGAATTTATTATGCTTTTTGGCTATAGTACTTCCTTGGAACCCTTTTATAAACGTATCTCTCTTTACAATCTCCGCAGATTAATTTATTTTACCGCATTTTAAAAGGTCAGAACTTTTCATCCCAACACCAGCTGTGTTTTGTTGTGCTGCTTCCTTTTTTCAAGTGCCAGAGCATTTTGTTATGTAGAGACCCAGCGATGAGGTACCAAATTCTGAAGGGGGGAATCTTCTCATGAAATACAAGATTTCATATCTGGTTAATTTTGTTTGAGATTTCTCTCTTTACTAAATAATTTAAGAGGAACTGTTTCAACTGAAATTCGTGTAATTATTCTAATAAATATTGGGCCAAATTCTGTTCTTACTTACACTACTGTAATGCAGTGATAATGGTTCCACTAAAGTAATGGCTCCGCTGAAGCCAGTGGAGTGACTCCAGATTTACACCTGTGTCAACGATAGACTGACTTTGGTCCATAATTCTAACTCACACAGCTTTTCTGTGAGTGTCATTGCAGATTAATATGATGCTGCTAAATGGCTCCACGGGCATTCCAGAACACACTGGTGTGTTCTTTAAACACCAGGAAAGCCAAACGGGACTTACTTGTATAAGGAATTATGACAGACCCATGGCAGAGTAACAGGATTTGCAATAAAGGCACTCATTTCGAAGGAGAGTCTTGTTTGTGTAATCTATGGAGCCTATTTTCAGATTGTCCACATAGCTAAGGAGGGAATGGTACCATGCCAGAGAAACCTTTGCTTTCACCAGAACAGTCATGCCTGGCAAAATAACGAAAAAGAACAACAACAACAAAAAACCAAACAGCAGAACCATCGCATCTGTTTGCTAGTGCAGGTGTATTTCTGCTTAGAAAGTCAATGCTGCCATTGAACGAAAGACCAGTTTTGTAAACAAGGTCAAACCCAGGTGTTTCTGAGAGTCAGGTGGCTATCTGCATCAGGACAAAGGAGCAGGGCAGGAAATAAACTAAAGAAAATATGAGCCTGTCCCTGCAGTCTGATTCAGACCAAAAAAATGGGCTGAATTCTGTGTTGCCTTACCCCCAACTGTTTATTGGCATGGAAGGCAGGGCAGGGTTTGGCCTGTTTACCTGCCTGGCCGCAGGGTGGTATGTTCAAAGACAGAAATCCCAAATATTGACTTCAGTGAAGTTACTCTCCGTAGGGACAAGAGCAAGAGAACTTAGACAACAGAATCAAGAATAGGGGCAAAATGGGTGGCCTGCATAAACATCCCCGTCCCCCTTGGCAAGCGAGGTCTGGAGTCAGATCAGCAGAGAAGTAGCCCCACGCTCCCTGATTGCTCTCTTCCTCCTCTAGGCTGCAGGAGAAAGTGCATTTCCAGGCAATCCCCTCAGACGTGCTTTGACCGAGAGCAGCCTTGCCCTGCGGTACCGGGCGCCTCAGGGGAGAGCCCCCCGCCCGGAGGCGAAGCGCTGGTGACAGGAGGTGGTGGCAGGGGCAGCCCAGGGGAAAGTTGCTGCAAACGGGCAGAGATGCTGCAGGGGGGCGGGCTGGGGGAGGCTGCAGGTGCAAAGGGAGTGGATGCAGGACGGGGGAGGGGAGGGGATGGGAGGCAGGCGGGAGCTGCCGGGTGAACTGGGGCAGGCAGGAGCCGGGAGCCAGGGATGGGGCTGGAGGAATCGTTGCCCCGCTCGGGAGCTCCCCGCGCCCCGAGCCCCTCTCACCTCATCCCCTTGGCCGAACTGCAGCCCCAGGGCGACGAAATGCTCCACCCGGATGAAGCCGTCCGCATCCTCGTCGCACACGTCGAAGACCTCCTTGAGCTTCCGCAGGAACCGCATCCAGTCGGCCTGTTCCCCGAGCCCGCCGGGCTCCATCCCGGGCACCTAGCGGCGGCCCCGCGCGAGCCGCCAGCCGGCAGCAGCCATGATCGCCCGGCTGCCTCCAGCCGCCGTGTGACATCAGCCAGCCGCGGGGAGGGACCACAGAACGGGGGGGGGAGCGGGGATGGGAGAGGGGAGGGGGAGAACCAGGGAGGGGGGATGGGAGAGGGGAGGGGGAGAACCAGGAGAAGGGGAGGGGAGAGGAGGAATGTGAGAGGGGAGGGGGAGAACCAGGGGAAGGGGAGAGGAGAAGGGGGATGTGAGAGGGGAGGGGGAGAACCAGGGGAAGGGGAGAGGAGAGGAGGATGTGAGAGGGGAGGAGGAGAACCGGGGGAAGGGGAGGGGAGAAGGGGGATGTGAGAGGGGAGGGGGAGAACTAGGGGAAGGGGAGAGGAGAGGAGGGATGTGAGAGCGGAGGGGGAGAACCAGGGGAAAGGAGAGGGGAGAGGGGAGAGAGGGGAGGGGGAGAACCAGGGGAAGGGAAAGGGGGGATGTGAGGACGGAAGGGTAGAACCAGGGGAAGGGCAGGAGAGAGAGGGGAGGGGGAGAACTAGGGGAAGGGGAGAGGAGAGGAGGAATGTGAGAGGGGAGAGGGAGAACCAGGGGAAGGGGAGGGGGAGGGGGGATGTGAGAGGGGAGGGGGAGAACCAGGGGAAGGGGAGGGGGAGGGGGGATGTGAGAGGGGAGGGGAAGAACCAGGGGAAGGGGAGGGGAGAGGGGGGGATGTGAAAGGGGAGGGGGAGAACCAGGGGAAGGGGAGAGGAGAAGGGGGATGTGAGAGGGGAGGGGGAGAACTAGGGGAAGAGGAGAGGAGAGGAGGGATGTGAGAGCGGAGGGGGAGAACCAGGGGAAAGGGGAGGGGAGAGGGGGGATGTGAGGGGGGGGAGAACCAGGGGAAGGGAAAGGGGGGATGTGAGGACGGAAGGGTAGAACCAGGGGAAGGGCAGGAGAGAGAGGGGACGGGGAGAACTAGGGGAAGGGGAGAGGAGAGGAGGAATGTGAGAGGGGAGAGGGAGAACCAGGGGAAGGGGAGGGGGAGGGGGGATGTGAGAGGGGAGGGGAAGAACCAGGGGAAGGGGAGAGGAGAAGGGGGATGTGAGAGGGGAGGGGGAGAACCAGGGGAAGGGGAGAGGAGAAGGGGGATGTGAAAGGGGAGGGAGAGAACCAGGGGAAGGAGAGAGGAGAAGGGGGATGTGAGAGGGGAGGGGGAGAACCAGGGGAAGGGGAGAGGAGAGGAGGGATGTGAGGGGGAGGGGGAGAACCAGGGGAAGGGGAGAGGAGAGGAGAGGGAGGATGTGAGGGAAGAACCAGGGGAAGGGAGAGGGGGGATGTGAGGGAGGAGGGGGAGAACCAGGGGAAGGGGAGGATGTGAGGGTGGAGTGGGAGAACCAGGTGAAGGGAGAGGGGGGGATGTGAGGGCGGAGGGGGAGAACCAGGGGAAGGGAAGGAGAAAGGGGGGATGTGAGGGCAGAGGGGGAGAACCAGGGGAAGGGAGCGGTGGGATGTGAGAGGGGAGGGGGTGAACCAGGGGAAGGGAGGATGTGAGAGGGGAGGGGGAGAACCAGGGGAAGGGAAGGAGAGAGGGGGGATGTGAGGGCGGAGGGGGACAACAAGGGGAGGGGGAAATGAGGGGGAGGGTAGAACCAAGGAGAGGGGGATGGGGGAGAAGGAATGTGAAAAGGGATGGGGGAGAGAACAGCGAGTTTTAGTGAATATGGGGGAAGGAGTCAGGCGAGACCATTCCTTAGAGCTAAAGGCAAACAGGTACCAGCAGGAGACACAGCCACCTCCCCAGGGGTCTCTGGCTCCGCTTGCGCCCCTAGGTACAGGGCTGCACTTTGCAACCAGGTCAGCAGAGAGATGCGGCTGCAGCTGCTAATGGGAGGAGAGCCAGGAGGCCTAAGCAAAGCCCTCCATTACCCTGGATCTGGTAAGGGAAGAAAGGGGAACTCACATTGCTAGGGGGTGAGGGAGAGAAGGGCGCATGTAAAATGGGGAGGAAGAAAGAGAAAAGCAAAGAAAAAATGTGGGAGGAATGAAATAATCTGTGGGGACAGCAGCCAAAGGATGTTTTTGTGAAAGAAAAATGGTAGGGGCCACTCACCTGGTATAAAGTGCATGAAGGGAAATGGCCCAAAGGGGTTAGAGGAAAAATTGGGGGTGGAAGAGAGAGTCAATATTTCCTGGGGATGGGGAAAGAACAAGGAGACAGGCTGGGGTAGGGTGAGAGCCTGAGCAGAAAACTAAGAGCAAAGTGGGCAGCATGCTTTAGTAGTGGGAGCGTGGAATTGAGGCTCAGAGAACCTGGGTTCTATTCCCGGCTCTGCCACTGGCCCACTGAGTCACTCCACCCCTTTGTGCCTCGGTTTCCCCATCTGTAAAATGGGGGTAATACTTGCCCTCCTTTATAAAATGCTTTGAGCTCCACAACTGAAAAGTATCATGTAACAGCTCAGTATTAGAAGTCATAGAATATAAAATAAAGAAGAATCAGATTAAATTGAGGAGGGCTGGGGATGAAAAGAAAATGTGTGGCTAAGATAAAGAGAAGGCAAGCACCCATCTGGTCCAGATAAAGTGAATAGTTGCATCTTACTTTGTCAAGTATCAGAGGGGTAGCCGTGTTAGTCTGGATCTGTAAAAAGCAACAGAGGGTCCTGTGGCACCTTTAAGACTAACAGATGTATTGGAGCATAAGCTTTCGTGGGTGACTGCCCATGCATCCGACGAAGTGGGCATTCACCCACCAAAGCTTATGCTCCAATACATCTGTTAGTCTTAAAGGTGCCACAGGACTCTCTGTTGCATCTTACTTTGTGCTACTCAGAAAACATCCCGCAGCAGTGTTGGTTTGTAAGCGGGGACATTGCATGGTGATATAAGTCAGACATGACTAAGTCATTTAATGACTCACCTGCCATTGCAAGTTAGGCTTTCCTGTTATTCAGTGTAAATTTATCCTTTCTTAATTTAAGCCCTTTGCTACTTTCCCTGCCCTCCGCGCCCCTCCCCCCCCCAGTTTAAAATAACCCTTCTAGGCTATATCCATGAGTGTTCTGAGGAGTGGGTCAAAGGAATGGACAAAGAATGGGTCCCTCTTTCTGAACCATGCCTTCGGGCCCGTTAATCTTGGGGGCAGCCTTTGGAGCAGGTACTGTGAGTTCATTTAGGCTCAGGTACTTGACGGCTCAGAATCTGGCCAGACACACTTACTCTTGCAAAAAGCACCCGGTCGTTAATAAGTACAACTGGCCATTACTTCAGTTTTACATTGCGTGTGATTTTATGAGTGATGTTTTGCAGGCTGTCAATAAGGCTGCTCACTTAAAATGCTCTGTGCTAAAGATTTTACAGTTAGCGCTGGACTTTGAATTGAAACACGATCTCATTCATTTCTTGCTTTAACAAAGCAAAATAACAAAGGCCTCACATTCCACCTAATGTCTCTGGAAATGCCATGATAGAAGGAAGCCAGCCAAAATGCTTTCCTCCCCTGGGAGGCAGGAGGTGTACACCCCCCAAGAAGTTTTGGTTCTCCAAAGGGGCACTTCATCCTAAATGTGTGTACATGTAATGTTCATGAAGAGGGCTGGCTTGACAGCCCTGTGGGCTGATGTCTTCTGTTGATCCATAGAACGCTGACAATGCAAGGAACAGAAGCAGTGTAAGCTTCCCACATCCTGCCACCTTAATTTGAAGGGGTCACATATAGAGGGCAGGGGTTAAAGTGACACTGTCACCTTGATACTTCTTTAAATAACCTATTTTAAAAATTCCAGTTTCTGTAAAACAGCCTTTAAATAAATACTCTGTCCTGACATTTAAAAAAAATGTATAAGGTTTTTCTGCTCCTGTACCCATGTTTACCAGTAGGCTGACCAGATAGCAAGTGTCAAAAATCGGGACAGGAGGTGGGGGGGTAATAGGTGCCTATGAGAGAAAAAGACCCCAAAATCGGGACTGTCCCTATAAAATCGGGACATCTGGTCACCCTATTTACCAGGGTCTTTCCATCATGGAAGAAACTGACTTTGAAGTCAGTGGGTGTCAGGGCCAGGATATAAGTAGCCAGGGCTAGTGGTTAGCATAGGGCAGGGTGCTGGGTTCCCATGCCAGTGGGGTTCAGAACCAGGAGGTCAGGAATCAGGCTGAGTCAGGGTCAGGTAGCGCTCAGTGAGCAGCCCAAAGCACGGTGGAGCCCAGCACTTCCTTCTCCTGTCTCCTGACCCTGACCTCCTGATTCCTAGTATCTGACTGTCAGTTCATGACCTCCTGGTTCTGAACCCTGGTTGGCATGGGGAGATGGTCCCTCCTACCCCATCCTACATTAATCACTGGCCAACTTCGTCCCAGTGTCAACAGTTTGTATGGATGATTTCCTGTTCCTCCTTCTGGCTTAAGTAGGGGGAGCGGGCCAACCAGAAGCTCCAGTGTTCCAGGCTCCGGGGTGATGCCCACTATCTGAGCTGGTCTTCAAGGAGTTTTGATTCTAGTACCTGCCAGTAAGTTGTTGGCTGCAGTGTGATGATAGGTAAGAACGCTGTGGATCTGGATTCAAGTTCCATGGATTGCAGGGATCTTCCCAGCAGGCAATTGTATTTGTACAATCGAACTTTAATGCCCCTTTTAATTTTGTTTTAAACACTCAAAGGTACCTTAGCCAGCCAGGGAATAGGAGTCCTTTTTATTCCACCTTTTCCCAAATCTGCAGATTGAATTTGCCAAACCTTATGGAAAAACATAAACCCCTTGAGTTCAACTGGCCCTTTGCTGATAAGAGAAAACGGGCATCTCTTCTAGGAGCAGAAAACAAAGAGCAGAGATCTCAGAAGCGAGATTTTGATAGTTGATGCAAGAAGATGGGAACAGTCAGCTGTGAAGCAAGGGATAAAAGAGGAGATTTGAGGCCAAAGAAGTGGTGAGAACTAAGAGAAGGGAAGCAAAGTGTTTGATCAGAGAGTGGCTGGGAACTAAAGGGTTGTGAAGTCAGAGCAGCACCCTGAGATTTCAGGACCATTGTGATGGACTTGTACTTGTAAGCTCCAAGTTCAAAACTGGCTACAGGGAGAATGGATTTGGCAATCTCCTCCTCAGTGTTGTCAACCTCCAGCATTCAAAAATCATGAATAGGGCCTCCAAAATCTAGAGATTGCCTCTCAACTCATGACCTGTGAAAGAAATAATACAGTTCAGATTCTTTTATCTGCTTTCTGGTTTTGGAGCTTTTAGGGCCAATTTTCAAGCTTTTCTCCACAACCCTGATATCTAGAACATAAGAACGGACACACTGGGTCAGACCAGTGATCGTTCTAGCCCAGTATCCTGTCTTCCAACAGGGGCCAATACCGGGTGCTTCAGAGGGAATGAACAGAACAAGGCAATTATCAAGCCATCCATCCCTTGTCATCCAGTCCCAACTTCTGGCAGTCAAAGGTTTGGGGAAACCCAGAGCATGGAGTTGCGCCCTTGACCATCTTGGATAATAGCCACTGATGGACCTGTCTTGCATTCACTTATCTAACCCTTTTTTGAACTGTTATACTTTTGGCCTTCACATCATTCCCTGGCAATGAGTTGACTGTGTTGTGTGAGGAGGTACTTCCTTTATATTTGTTTTAAACCCACTGCCTATTAATTTCATTAGGTGACCCCCGGTCCTTGTGTTATGTGAAAGGGTATATAACACCTCCAGATCTATTCACTTTCTCCACACCATTCATGATTTTACAGATGTCTATCATCTTCTTAGTCATCTCTTTTCTAAGATGAACAGTCCCAGTCGTTTTAGTCTCTCCTCATATGGAAGCTGTTCCATACCCCTGGTCATTTTTGTTGACCTTCTCTGTGACTTTTCCAATTCTAATATATCTTTTTTTAGATGGAATGACCAGAACTGCATGCAGTATTCAAAATGTGGGAATACCATGGATTTATATAGTGGCATTATGATATTTTTCTGTCTTCTTATCTATCCCTTTCTTAATGGTTTCTAACATTCTGTTAGGTTTTTGACTGCCATTTTACATTGAGCAGATGTTTGCAGAGAATTATCCATGATAACTCCAAGACCTTTCTTGAGTGGTAACAGCTAATTTTGATCCCATCAGTTTGCATATATAGAATTTTTCTTGTGGTTTTTATATGAAAACTGAGATTTTCTTGTAATTAATTGTCTCCAGGAGCTGGAGCTTAAGGAAAATCACCAAATTGCACAAGAACTGTGATACAATCATGAGTTTGCAACATGGCAGATCTTAGCCTGCACTGGTGTGCATTATATACTGCACTAGAGATGTGGGCATGATTGGTTGTGCCTGATGAGCACAAAGGAACACATTCTCCAGTGGCTGAGTAGAAATAACTTCCACTGACATCAATGGGAGTTCCTCCTGTCCTATGATGAGGGAGCAGTAGCCCTGGGCTGGGAGCTGCAAGTCAGGGTGGTTACGCACTGGCAAATATGGGGAAGCTTGTATAAAATCTGCCTGCTCAATGTCTGGATCACTTTGTCTCATATTTGTCCCTAACTGTAGATACATTTACAAAGAAGCACTGGGAGCTAAGGCAGTAAATTGAAGAGCTGGTGCTAAAGTCTGAAAACTGACTCGCAAAACTGGTGTGCTGGTGAGATCTGCAAGAAGGCGAATATCAGAGAGCCGCAAAATATGGTAAAGAAACCGTCACTGCCGACAGCTGAGTTTAGAGCTGAGATCCGGGAGCAGATACGACAGCACTGGGAGCTGAGATGAGAGAGGCAGGAACTAGATGCTGGGAGTTGAGGCCTGAGATCTGAAAGCTGGGAGTAGCCCAGGCACACTGAGGCAGGGACACTGAGCTGAATGTGTGCTATACTCACTTGCCTTGCAACTGCAATAGGAAGACACAGCATGAAAGGCTGAACTGAGTGGGAGTTCCCTTTTATTGTCAGTGGACCGTATGTGGTAGGCTTAATTTCTTGCTGATGTTCTATATTCTCCAAACCTTTTTAGGAGGTATCTGCTAGTACAAAGGGCTATTTCTCCCTGCCAGAACAGGTAGTTATTATTTAACAAGTTAATCACCTACGTTAGTCATCACAACACTTGACTAGGAGTGAAAAGGCAAATAGCAAAACATTGAGGCTGAGATTTTCAGAGCTGCTGTGACAGTTTGGGGAACCTGTCTATGTACAACTTATAAATTCCAGATTGGTTTAATCAACTGTCTGTATTCCTTAGGTCTTATGATTTTCTTTACTGTGTTTGAATGCCACATACTCCTTGCATGAAGGAAGCAGGGGAGTGGTGACTAAGGCCCTTTATTTTTTATTTTGTTTAAAATTTCCTGAGTATCTATCAGCCTTTATTACAAATAGTTAAAAAAGAGGTGAAAATTAGTGCACAAAATTAACTTCACAGTTTTCTGGGTAAATATCAGGGTTCATATTAGGGGATAGGAGGGCAGAAATAAAGCAACAAATAGAGAAAGTACGAGTATTGAAAGTTAAAGTAGTTTAATGCTGCGGTTTATTTCATGAACTGCACGTTAACAGTATCTTCACATAGGCACATACATGCATAAGCATGGGTATCTTCCATTACACTGCCTTATTTTAACACACAGCCTTGCATTTACACCTAGATTAATTTATAATTAACATAAACACATATACTAATGTAATGTAGTGGATTTGCTTAACATAATCAGTATTTTCATGTACTTGAGTGGTCCAAAATTTGAGTGAAAACCAGCAAAACCTAAATAACAGTTTTGTAAAACTCAGGAATTTTTCAGTAAAAATCAGTAAAAACTGAAAATGAAGGGCCTTCTCTATGAATAGATCAGTCATTAAAGGCTATCAGCACCTGAATAGATCTTGCTCAGGCAGAGGGAAAAAAGAACTGCATCCTAGCTAAAACCAGTTTTCTCCAACTTCTCTGAAGAAGGCTAGGGTTTGAAGGAATAGAATATTTCCAGGAGAGGGAGCCACGCCATCAGGTGTTGGTACATCCCTTTAAAAACATAGAAATTGGGTGGGTTGGACTGACAAAGGAAGCTTGGGGCAGGAGAGTGGGACAAGCTTTTGGAGGAAGAGGGACTTTCTGGCTGTGAAACCAGACAAGGCTGAAGGAAGCTGGCTGCACGAGAGAAAGGAGAAGCCATGAGCTGCAGGAGGGGGGATTGTGGACATCCTAAAGGACTTTGATGAAGTCCCAAAGAATGTTCAAGACTGGTGAGGAAACTGAGACAGGTAATGGCTTATGGGTGTGTTGCTGTTTTTACCTAGAACTGTATGGCTCGTGTGCTGTCTAGATTAATTGTGATGGACACAGGCTTTGCAAAAGGTTTCTGTTTGCGTCAATTATTACATGTCCCTACAGAGGTAAACTGTAAACCAGAGTGCCTGCAAGGTTGGAGCTTTGGGAAAGGTGTTTAAGCAACTGAGGCATCTGGAGGAGCCTGCATCAGTCTTGGGACCTGGGCAGTGGGACTGCAGGGGCTCAACTCTCAGAGGTGGGTGACAGAAAGAGAATCTGCACCCCATGAGCATGCCTAGAAACTATGAGCCTGGATTCTGCTCGGACTCCAGAAAGGTTAAAAGTGCATGGTCCAGCATGTGGGACTCGAAACGCAGCGATCTGGTGAATGTCCAGCAGGGGGAGCTTGACTAGGGCCATGACAGCTGCTTAAAAGATTTGGATACCCCGTTCCCATTAGAAATTATAAGGAATTGGACATCCAGAATCTGGATGCAGCTTTGAAAATCCTGCCCTAAAATCTATTTTACACAAAGTTCCTTAAAGGCTTCACAGGTAACCAAGGGATGGTTTTGAATAACAAATGTCCCTTTAAAGTGTCTGCAGGATCTTAGTGCAAAACATCACTAACCTGAATTCTGCAAAAGTGCAGGATGCTTAACATGATCAAGGCTACTAATATAGCTAAGTGTCACTAGGAAAAGGGAGATGAGGTGGTGATGATATCATTACGAATAATTGTGGCTAGCAGCTTCCATTTGAGGACCTCAGAGTAATTTAGAAATATCAATGAAACAAGCCTTGCAACCCCACTGTGAGGCAGGGAGGTATTACTACCTCATTTTACAGACAGGTTAAGTAACTGGCCCAAGATCATAAAAGAAGTCCATTAAAAGCTTGATTCAAAGTCTATTGAAATCAATAGAACAATTTCAAGGGGGTTTGAATCAGGCTTCAGCAGAACCTGAAATAGATCCCACATCCTCTCTCTCGTGGGGCTGTACTTACTTGAATCACAAGAGGAACCTTCCCACTCAAGAGAGGGAGAAAGATATGGAGCAAGCCCCTCTACTGGATACAACTTGCACTTCCAACAGAGAATAAAATCACATGGGGGTGATAGCACCCTAAATTATTTCACATCGTACTAGTGTAACAGCCTTATTATATTATGGAACATTTTTACGGCGAATACATATTTTGTTTAGTATTTCTGAAGTAGAGGCTTGCAGAGAAACTCCTATCAGACCCCAGAGCACAATGCATTCGAATCTTCAGGCAAGATATTCAAAAAATAATTAAAATCCTGTCCTACTCTGAAAAGTGACTGTGAAGATGGCCCTGTGGGGAACCACGTATATTGTCTCTGGTAGACACCACATCACATCTGCTTGCTTTACAAGTAGAAAAATGCTTTTCTAACTGGCAGCTCTGCAAACTTTCAGTTGGATTTTGAAATCACTCTGGCTTCTTTCTTCCCATGTGTCATCACCACTAATAAAGATTCTGCAAGTGGATTGTAGCTAATTCTCTGGGTGATATCTGAGACAGAATAGAATCCATCTCAGTCTCCCATAGTGGCACTGGCTGTGCAGTGATAACAGGGGGGGAAACTAGCAAAAACTTACGGTTAGATATAGGCTCAGTCAGTGGCAAAATCTGGATTCCAATTTTGAGCACACCAAAGTTCAGAGGCATTTGGTTCTGTAGGGTGTTGGTTCAGGTCCATCTCTACTTATCTTTTGTCCGTGGAGTGAGTAGTGCTGAATAGAATGATCTAATCTGTTGACTGTGAAAGTGCCATTTTTATTTACATTGTAAACTCTTTTTGACAGGGAATGTTTTTTTGTTATGTATTTGTACAGTTCCTAGCATAGTGGGGCCCTGATCCATGACAGTGGCCTCCAGGAGCTAATGTAATACAAGTAATATTCTCATTGTCACTTTTCTGACCCATAGCTGCTCTTTAAAGAGTTTTGTCCCTGGCTCAGAGAAAAGGGAGGATTTTAATTATGGTTGTGTGGCGTAGATATTGCAGAATTCCATATTAGAAGTGGCTGCATTTCAAGGTATATCAAGTGATCTTTCAATATATTTTATTCAGTGTTTAGATTTCTCCTAGCTTAAAAGCCCCTACATAAAGATAAGGTATTGTGTGGATAGTACACTGTCTCTCATTCTACTAGTCATTGCCAGAAGTCCCCTCCTCTCAGTTGCGATACTTTGTAGAACTGATCTTTTAGAGGAAGCAAATTAGGGTTTCTGCATCTGAAATATCATTTCTGGTGGGGCTGCCATCATTGCCTGTTAAGGGTTAATAGTTTGGGACGTGATATATCATTGAAAGCCACTGGGTGTTGGCGGCACTTGCGGGATTTCATTACAATGAGCTGCTTTTCCATCAACGTACTGTGTCAGAATGATGTCTGATGTCAGAAACTGTATGTAGAAACTGCACTACCCATGGCAGGTGACCTTATGATTTGCAATTCTGGTTGCCTTCCAACATATACATCCTTGGATATGACATTGTTAGGTATAACCTCGCAAAATATCTTCATGGGATGAATTCACTTCTCGGAACTCATATTATCACTCAGTGAGGATCTTACTTTATAACAGTTAACCCTCTGCCCCAGGATGTTGCCATTAATGACATTAGAGAGTTGCTATGGTAACAGTAGGATGCAGGTTCCAGTTTGTTGTTGTGTTTTAAACTGTTAGGGGTAAATCAGATGAAGAGAAGAGATAGTGAGGAAAGGTGATGTTGGCAACAGTCAAAGGGGTCTCATGTCCTATTCTACTCCTGCTGTCCTCTAGGGCCAAAAAATTCTTGAGAGGTAGTGGAGTTCTGCCGGGCTGGTTTGAAATTTTGGGAAAATTTCCCAAAAATGGATTTTTTCCCATTTTTTTTTCCAATTAAATTTTGAAAATTTCCATTGAATTTGGGAAAATTTCTGTACAAAACTATGACAGTTCTTCCAGAAGCTGTAATGTCCAGTGATGTTCCTTAAAAACATCCCAATGGACTTAGACGGACCCCCGCCCCATTCTGCAAAGTCATAGGCATAGGTTTAACTGTACACATTATGAATGGTCGCAGGAACTTAAACGGCACTACTCACAGTGCATAAAGTGAAGCGCATGCATTAAGTCTTTGCAGGATAGCTAACTGGGATGACCTCAGTATGGGCAGTATTTCTTATGCATTCCCTTAGCATGTGCCATATTCCTTGTAGTAGTAACTGTAGGGAATACTGTACACACTATGGCAATGATACCGGTTTACCAAGGTGAAATGGGAACGTTTTTAAGGGTGACCACTGCATACTCTATTTGAAGAAACAATGTGCTTAAATATAGGTCACAATATAGAGTGATATGTTGGGATTACAAAAGCAAGGAATATTCTCCTGTCATTTGTACCTCTCTAGTCTTGTTGCTGTCATTTGGCTTGGATGACTGTTACTAACTCAACAGCTATAAATACAAAGGACCCAATTCTTATTCCCAGGAACCTATTGCAAAAAGCTCTGTGCTAGTTCAAATCAAACCATTTCCAAAGTAAAATCCTATGGTTACATTATCTTCTCATTGACACCAGTGTGACACACATTGTCCTCATTCGGCTTAGCTAGGCTGTCTTGGTGTCAGCAAAGGGAGAATTTGGCCTATGGTGTCTTCAAGTGCTGTTTGAGTATTTGTATTGATTGAACTGGCCCCTGACTTTGTTCATGACAATGTTTTCCCATGGTATTTTAAAGTCTCCTAATTCCACCAAGTGGATGATCACTTCACTGCATTTCTACCAGTAGCCAGATGAACATGCAAAAGAGCCGGGAGGTTGGCACCAATCACAATAGCCACTGGTCTCCTGGGAAGCTGAGATAAAGACCGGATTGGATAAAATAAGCCTCCCTTGCCTCCCTCCACCCGAGTGTTCAAAACACTTAAGAACAAAACCTCCTCTTGTTTCTGGCATGCCCTGGCACCAAATGTGCCACAGCAGGTTGAGAATGTTTTAATGGGATTTCCAGTCATCTGCAGACTGGGTTTGGGTGAGAGGACCCCATCAGCTTTCCTTCCAAAGGACTCCGAGCAGGGTGGGAGGGCTGCCAGTTGCCCCAGACTGTAAGACATGACTCCACCAGGCTGCACTCTAACAAGGTAAAGCAGCCAGGCTGGTGGTCACCCCAAAAAGCCATAATTGGGTAAGTATCTGAACTGTGTCGGGGCCCTGAGGCTTCGGAGCAAATATCCAATATTCCTGTATCTCTGAACAACAGGGCAAGAGGGTGCAATTGTTTAGGGTGATCCAAATGGGGCATGAAAAGGAGCCAGGGCTGGCCCTCTATTGTGTGGTGTTCTCAAACACTACGCCATACCTCAGGGGTGCGGAGAGACATGAAAAAGGACACTGCCGAATCCTGCAGAGTCTGTTCTCCAGATTCTTGGAACCGTTATTTTAGAAATTAAAGCTGAGATTTTTCAAAGTCACCATTAGGATTTGGATCCTCAACCAGCCCCAGCCTGTACTGACCTCAGCTGACATGGTTTAAGCTAATTTACCCAAAATGCACCTGGACTCGCAGTGAATTATTTAGTACATTATTTTTCATTGCTGAGGAGTTTTAAAGAAAAGTGTCTTTTTAATGCCACCTAGTCTTGTCCTGTCTGTGATGGATTAGACAATTGAATAAATCTTCCCCATCTGGGATCTTATGATATTTGGCAGCAAGGTATACAATTCCCACATACTTGTGGATATAGCAACTAGAATTGGAACAGGACAATAAAATTAGATCACGATAGAGCATACTAGTAACTAAAGCCAAACAGCAACTTGTATGAGCAGAAAGTCCAAGCTCACTGACTAGTATCGGGGTGGGGGGATGGGGGACAGGGGCGTGTCAACAATATTTATGCAAGAGTATTTAGGAGCAGTGTCATTACAGTTCTGCCCAGTCACGTGATGATAAGCATATATGAAAATAGTATGATTATTTCAAAGACAATGCAAGTGACCAAAGGCTTACAGGGAAACATTATTGAAGAGGAAATTTTAGGAATGGGGAAGCAATTATAAAAGGAGCCTAAATAAGCTGTTTCTGGAGCTGTTCATAATGCTTTTGGAAAATGATTGTGGTCGTCATTTTTGAAGGCAGCTTGTAAATAAGATTATTCCAGACAGCTGACAGCAGAATTGATTCATAGTGTCTTAAAATCTTATTCAGTCCTACATAGTATGGTGCCTACCTATCAATTTTGTTCGTAAGACTTGGGGAGATGGGGGGGGAGAGAATGTAGGCAAGGCCATAGAACTGAGTTAATACATTCAAATCAATCAGGGTTCCTGAAGACACATCAGTGATGATAAGTTGGTTGCCCCTCTACATTGCAAGTATTTTGGTCTTGTTTTTCAAGTGCTATATGAATTTTTACTAACATTTACCAGGTTAGACTGCAATCCAATCTTACAACTAGAAATGGCTGGAAAATGGTGAAAAAAAAAGTCATGAAATTCTTTTTCCAGTTTTTTTAATCAAAATTTGAGATTTTGATAATTTTTTTTTTTTTTTAATTCCCATCAGCTCTATGTGCAATCTATAAAACTGGGGCCTACTCAGGAGTTGGATGAATATTCTGCAGGAAGTGCTCTTGGTGATGGAAATGCAGTGATTGAGTCTGAACCAGTTACCGATGCTATTGTTAGGGATGGTGGGATTAAGGGGCTACCTGCCATTATTCAGATGAAACAGAAGACAGAACTTGACCACTTGTTGTGTAAACTTCAATAGCCGTTTGGGCCAGAAAAGATACATTAAGGGTGGTGTCCGCGCCTCATTTGGTCTCTAATATGCCCATGTATAGGTAGACTGGAAATCATATTGCTCTTGTTTATTATGTCCATTATGACTTATATTTTCAAAAGGAATGAGTGATTGTGGGTGCTTACCTTGAGATACCTAAGAGAGGTCTAATTTTTCAGAAAGTGTTGAACATCTTCTGAAAATCAGAACCTATGAATGTATCTCAAGCTGGGCACCCAAGAATCAGTTGCTCCTTTGGAAAATTTAGGCCTGTGTTCCTTGCCTCCTGTCCTAGGCAGTTCAGTGATGCTGTACAGCATTAAACAGCCATTGCATTCCACTCCAGAGGTAGTTGAACCACAGTGGTGGATCCAGTGTTTCCTGGGTATAGTTTGTAAAGAACGTTGTGATGAATAAATACTCATTTGTTAGTAATTATACTGGAAAGACAAAAGCCTGGGGGAAGTGAATGGGTACAAAGCTGCCTTGAAACTCGTATGGTGAGACCGAGAGCAGATTGTACCTCAAAATTCTTTGGATCAGCACATGGACCTTCCAATAACCACTTCATCCGAATGGCTCCTGAGCACCTCCATCTCCGTAAGCACTGAAGCCTTCAGTTCACAGCGCTCTTGAAAATATTAAGTGATTACATATTCTCGCAGTCTCAGCATATTTTTTCCATTTACACTCAATTCTCAGTGTGATACGTAGACATTTATATAGAGCAACCCTAAAAAAAAAAAAAATCCCAACACCAAGACTTGAGTGACAGGTACAGTAGCTGCTGTGACTAGCATGTTCAGCCTTACAACTCCTGCTGTTTAACCAAAATATCCCTTCTGGGTTGCAGCAGCATCAGGAACATTACTGAACTTACACTGCTGAGCTGAACATACCAACTGTACTTGAAAAGCTGGGCTCCCTAGTGTGTGGGAAAAGGCATTGAGCTCAGTTAATTAAACCCCAATGGACTGATTCAGCCTCACGGTTGCTGCACTACAGGGACACCCAGTGTTTCAGAACAAGCGCCAGCCTGGAATGGCTGAGACTGCTGAATGGCTTTTGCCCTGTTTCCTCTCCCACTCCAACAGCTCTCTAGGACAGGGGTGGGCAAACTTTTTGGCCTGAGCGCAATATCGGGGTTGTGAAACGGTATGGAGGGCCAGGGAGAGAAGGCAGTGCCACCCCAAACAGCCTGGTCCCTGACCCCCTCAGAACTCCCGACCCATCCAACCTCCCGCCCTGCGCCTTGTCCCCTGACCACCCCCTCCCAGGATCCCCGCCCCTAACTGCCCCCCAGAACCCCACCCCCTATTCAACCCCCCCTCCCTGTCCCCTGACCACCCCCTCCCGGGACTCCCTGCCCCTAACCACCCTCCTGGGATCCCCCCCCAGCCCCTTTCTGAACTTGGCCCTGCGAACATGGGCTGGAGGACTCAGGAGGAGCAGGAGCAACCGTGCAGCCAGAGAGAAGCAGCGATTTCCCCTTCAAAGTGCCGCTTCTTTCCGTCCGGCTGCGCAGTGTTCCTTCCGAGTCCTCCAGCCCGCGTTCGCCGCGCTCCTGCCACCCGCACCGCCCGCCTGCTCCCCTGCCCCCACAGCACAGCTCCTTCCCCCATGGGGGGAGCACCAGTGCTGAGCTGCCCGAGTGCCCAGCCCTGGGGGCCCCTGTTGTTGGGGGGACCATGCCAGGGCACCCTGAGCCGCGCCACCCAGCCGGAGCCAGCCAAGCCACCACGCTGGCAGCACAGCGAGCTGAGGCTGCGGGGGAGGGGAGACAGCAGGGGAGGGGCCGGGGGCTAGCCTCCCCAGTCAGGAGCTCAGGAGCCGGGCAGGCCAGTCCCGCAGGCTGGATGTGCCGTAGTTTGCTGACCTCTGCTCTATGGGCTTGATTAAAGTAGCAGCAAAGGCTTGTCTAGAAAGAGTTAGTGCACAGCAAGCAGGAGTGTAAATCTACAGCACACTAACCTGCTGCGCATTAACCAGCCAAGCAGACCCCGATACCCAGCACGGAGGCGATTCCTAGTGCACTTTGGCATACAGTACTCCTGCTAGAAACAACTTCAGAGGAAGTAATCGATTTTCAAAAGCTTGCAGGCTAACAGAACTACCACCATCTACCTGGGGCGATGACTAAGAAAGGGGAAAATGACTCCCCATTGAAAAAACAAGGGAAATTGCTTGTATCCCTCCTGTTAAGGCTGAATCCCCACTCTGTCACTCCGAGTGCAGAAGTTTGGGCCCGCAAGGATTTTAAAAGTTAATACTTGCCACTCTAGGCTTGTATTAAATTCCCAGGTTACAGCTTTTCTTTGACCTTGGCTTGGTAAACGCTGCCACCACCTAAATGCAAAAACTCCCTTTGAACCCAGGAAGGAACACTTGGGAATTCCTCCCTTTGGGGTATCCTCAAGCCCTTTTACTTCCCCTCACACTCCGGGGAAGAGCTCAGAAAGAAAACCAAGGAAATTAGCTGTGGCTATCAGCTAATCAAACAACACGCATAAGTCTTTTAGGACACCAAAAATCCAATCCTGTTCTTAAAAAAAGGTAAATTTTATTAAAAACACAACGGGGAAAAAAATACATTTGGAACTCAGGCTTTTTGCTAGATCTTAAAAGAAACAATTACAAAAATTAAGCACCCAAAACCAGCTTTCTTGGGGGTTCAGCTTAAAGGTTACAAGCAAACAAAAGCATCAGGGGTTAGCACAGAGGAGATCCACAAGCCTTAAAAAATAAACAGAAATAAACCTGATTGCATGTAGCTAATCATTCTGATCTACTTACACCTTTGGAAGTCAGAAAAGTAGTTCTAGGCATGATTTGATGATTTATGATCATACCTGGCTTAAAGCAGCTTATAGCATGGCTGCCCTGTCCCTCCAGCCCAGAGAACAACCAACAAAGGGAAAGATTCTTTCCCCATTTTAAAAAGTTTTACCTTCCCATTGGCTCTTTTGGTCAGGTACCCACTTTTTTTTTCTTTAGCTGGGGGACTTTTTAACCCTTTACAGGTAAAGAACAGCTACCAAGAGGGATTTTACAGCTAACGCTGGCTGGGTGTCTATCAAAGGGAGCCAACCCCCAATTTATTTATCATATCTCCCTTAGATCATAACCAGCTGTTCCTCTAAGTCACTGGTTCCAGGTGGATTCTTGCCCTCCACACTTTCTCTGCATTGGGCAAGGGGAGAAGAAACTTGCTGCTGTTAGCTACCTACCACTTATACCTATAATGTATGGGGGCACATGGCAGTATCCTCCCATTGCTGCTTTTAGGCAGAAAGTGCTATAATCCATTACAATATTGGCTTTTATTTGGCTTCAAGAACATGTTAAAAAATGTGACAAGAGCAGGATCAATACATAGATCAGCATAGTTGTAACTATTGGATTCATTATTTAGCACTGAGGGTTTTATTCCCCAAAGCCAGACCATAGAGGTACAAGGTTTTAGGCATCAAATCAACTTGTTTCCATGAGGTGCAGCATTTAAGTGAGATCCACTGGTTTACTGGAAAGGTAGATTGTTTCTGCATTGCCAAAGTTCCCCATAGCAGTTTCAGCTTATTTATGCTCTAACAGCAGAGTTTGTGCACATGCGTTTACATAGCATTACACTGCAATAGTTGCTACGCTAATACTCTTACGTTTCACATGTGGGGAGGCACAGGGCTGTTTGCTATTTATTTAGGATTCTGACAACTGGAACAAGCTGCCTGAGTGTCGATAAAAAGGGTCATTTTCAAAGGGGATTGCAGCTGTACACCAGGAATGAAGTGATTCAAATACCTCATGTGTGTGATTGTTTTCCCTTGGGAACTGGGATAAGTACACTTTATAAAGAATTTTCACTTCAAATGGCAAAGCCAATAGCTCACTGCAAGACTCAATCCAAGATCTAGAAAAATGTGGATGGGGTATTTGTTCTGACTTATGCCTCCTCCTTATCGCTTAAATAACCTTCTCCTATTCGCTTTCTGGGTTGAGGCCAGAAGCCCAGCAGCTCTTATCCATTAGAACTTTGGCTCATTCTATGACGAGAAAGTATTGGCACATTGTTTATTCTCACATTAAGTACTGAGCGATGATTGTGTGGCACTGAGTGCATTAAAAAACAAATCTTAGATAATGCACAAGAAAAAGGAGGCGAAAGAGTAGAAAGAGTGGTTCAGTATGAACACACACCTCAGTCCAAACTGGATCTGTATCCAAAATGAAGTCCTAGCACAGCCACTCTGCGGCGTCTAGCTAGAAAGCAATGCTGTCTGACTCAGATGCCAAGTCATCCGTTTAGGAAAAAGCATCCGCAGCTTATGGAAGCAGGCTTGCTGCCTGAGGTTGAATCTTTAGAGCAGCAAACTCATCTTAATAGTGGTGCATAAACAGACAAAGAGCATTTGGGCAATCCTCAAAGAAGCGTCGGAGTGTGTTATTTATCAGAGTGAAGTTCTCATAGGAAAAGTCAGGGTGAGCAGTATTGAGGCAGAGAATCACAGTTTACAGATTCAAAGGCAGCATTTCATTTAAGAATAACCATGCATCTCCTTAAATGCCTTGCACATTACCAAAGTGTAAAAGAGGCTAACTTTCCACAGAGTGATTGCTCCTTCTGAAGTTCAGTCTGTGGCACAAGTTCTGCTAAAGCACCGGAGTTGTATGTGAAAACCATGCCAGCTGGCATCCATTTCACCAGTGTTTCTGTTGTGTCACCATCCTGACCATTTTCAACGCCATGTCCCCTTGATCGGATGGTACCTACCATAGGGAAAGAGAGTGTGTTATTAATTGCTATGCGGAAGCAGACTGCTAGCTCTAGATGTTTCATAGTCACACTAATATTTAGCTTGCTTTTCTAGGACAGCCTTCACCTTGCTCCCTGGTATTAGTGCATTGTGAGAGTGCCTTCCAAGTGAGGACTGCAGTCAGGTAAAGATGGGGAAACAGAGGCACAGAGAGGTTAAAGTGACTTTCCCAGGGTCAAACAGGAATAGGTGGCAGAGCCAGGAAGAGAAAACAGGTCTCCTAACTCCCAGCACTAGCACTAGTGAAAATAAATTGGATGCAGTTCAGAGTTTGGTTGTTTTTTTGTTTCCAAGGTTGCGGGAAGGAAGACAGGGGGCCTGATTCTGATCTCATGCTAGTCTTACACCAGTGGGAGTAACTTTACTAAAGACAATAGATGTATTCCCATTTAAAAAAAAAGCCAGTGAAAGGATAATAAGACTTTTCTGCTAAGGAGGGAAATAAGGGGGGAGGGACAGCTCAGTCATTGGCCTGCTAAACCCAGGGTTGTGAGTTCAATCCTTGAGGGGGCCACTTAGGGATCTGGGGCAAAAATCAGTACTTGGTCCTGCTAGTGAAGGCAGGGGGCTGGACTCAATGACCTTTCAAGGTTCCTTCCAGTTCTAGGAGATAGGATATCTCCATTAAAAAAAAAAAAAGAGTGCAACTAGCAGGGCATTAGGATGGTGGTCACAAATATACAATGAGGGCCTAAAAGTAACTAATTATGGGAAATTCCACAGCAAGGCCAAGAAACAAGTGAATTAAGGCAGCTGGATTCTGAAACTCTTTCTTGTTTCAGGAAGGCTGGGAAGCTGCTAGATACAGTTTGGTGGTCTTCACTTAAACAAGCCTCAGTGTGTTGACTGAATATGC
The DNA here is from genome assembly GCF_027887155.1 of Malaclemys terrapin pileata. Taxonomy (NCBI): domain Eukaryota; kingdom Metazoa; phylum Chordata; order Testudines; family Emydidae; genus Malaclemys; species Malaclemys terrapin. The sequence continues at coordinate 9,695,007 of NC_071517.1, forward strand.
TTCTAACATTTTGGACTCTGCAAGGAAAGTGCAATTAAGATTTGCCCTCCTCCCATGGTTCTGGATTATTGTACAGAATATAAAGATTACATTTTTCTCAATACAGTAGATACATCTACACCCTGTTACAAAGATGGATGAAATGCAGATTACCGCTCTTTGTTCAAACAATTTAGAGAGACAGTATTAAATTAAGATCTGATTTTCCATTACCTTATTCGATGGTCAATTAAACCCGAGCAAAGTACTGGGTGTAAAATGCTACCAAACCAGAGAGGCAGCGTTTTACAACCTGTGCTTCACACAATGCATAGTCATTGACACCAGTACAGAGAAAGGGAGAATAAGGCCCATTAAGTCTGTGCTGGGTATTATGCAAAGTCTGAGTGTAAGCCACATCTCCAAACCAGGAAGTTAATTAACCAAAGGAATAATCTACATAGTCTGATTCTGGAGTGTTCATGCAAATGTGGGAAAGCATTTAGCCATATTATGCAGGCAAAGCAGACAGATACATCATTCACAATTTGACTAATATTAGGTTTCTTTTGTCTTTCAGCAAATGTGCTATTTACCATGTGCCCAGCCTTTAGAATCCAGTAGAAGGCCAAGTTCTCATAGGACTTATGGAAAGCAGCTGTCTCAGAGGACTCTGGAGATCCATACAGAGCCTTCCATTTTTGTTGGCTGAACTGCTTCAGTTTAGGCCATTTCAGTTTCTGAACCCATGCCTCCTGGCCTAAGTTAGGGATAGAAGAGTTATGTTTCATTATTAATTGTTTATAGTAAGGCAGCATCTAAAGGTCCCAACTGAAATTGGTGTCCCATTATTCTAGACGCGATATGAACAAATATATAGCAAGTATAGTTGGTCAAAAAAATTTGAATGTTGAAAAAAAAAATTTTGCAACCACAAAAAAACCTTTTAATAAAAAATTCAAAGGATTTTCTTCCCCGTGGGTCAATGTCTTGTAAAAATTCCAAAAGTTGACCCGAAGGTTTTGATCAGTTCTAACAACAGACGGTCCTGCTCTGAAGAGCTCACAATCTAAATAGACAAGACATACCAACTGTGGGAGGGAAAGACAGAAACACAGAGGAATGAAGCAGCTTGTGCCTGGTTACCTAGCACAGTGATTCTCAACCAGGGGTATATGTACCCCTGGACGTACGCAGAGGTCTTCCAGCGGGTACCTCAACTCATCTAGATATTTGTCTAGTTTTACAACAGGCTACAAAAACCATAGCGAAGTCAGTACAAACCAAAATTTCATACAGACAATGACTTGTTTATACTGCTCTATATACTACACACTGAAATGTAAGTACAATATTTATATTCCAATTGATTTATTTTGTAGTTATATGGTGAAAATGAGAAAGGGAGCAATTTTTCAGTACAAGTGCACTGTGACAGGTTTGTATTTTGATGTCTAATTTTGTAAGCAAGTCGTTTTTATGTGAAGTGTAATGTGGGGGTACGCAAGACTCCTGAAAGGGGTACAATAGTCTGGAAAAGTTGAGAGCCACTGACCTAGCAGGCTAGTGGCACAGCTGGACACAGAACCCAAATCTCTTGAATGCCAGTCCAGTGCCCTGCCCATTGCACCACACTGCCTCTCAATGGCACAAGTCTGACTCTCCTGACACAAAGCGGTCTGTGTACCAACAACATTCGGGTTTAAACAGAAACGCAAGGTAGAGAGGTGTCTCCTTGGAGAAGTGGCAGCATTAGCAACTCCAGCATATTCTCATTCCCCTTCGCACACAACATCTTGAAGCCCTCCCTTGCTCCACAGAAACCTAAAGATGGAAACACCGGCAGGTAGGAATTCCTCAGCTCAGGGAGGCACACAAGACCAATGTTAGGTGGTTCCCACCATAATGCATGCTTGGGCAAAATAAGCCTCATTCTGGGTCTAAATGTATATCGATACCAATACAAGCACCGGTCCGGCACGTTGCTGGACTCCCTGTCCCCCAGGTTGTAGGAATCGAGGCTGTTCAGCACCCTGCAGGATCAAGCTGACAGCACAAGCTGTGATAGCACAAGCACACGTTGGAAACACGCTCTGCATTAGGGCCAGTGTTTTGCTGTTTGTTACAGTCATTCAAACAGGAGAGTCTGAAAAGGCGACATCTGTTTTCAAGACCAAACTAGGGAAGAGAAGAGTGTTGAGACAGCAAATAAAGAGACCAGTTCCAGGACATTTAAAAAAGCTATTACTGTTTTTAAAACCACCGCTCAGTTACTACAGCAATTCATGCTGTAAGAAGTGCAGCTTAATTTTACCTCAAAATTAGCAATTTGTGGCACTCCAATTTGTCCTACCAGTTTTGACATCCTAAACAGCATCTATTTAAAGAATTATTGATTGCTGGGCTGTCCATGAAAAGGAATTGAAAAGGAGAGCTTTGGGTCGTCTATTCTTAGCAATTAGGGGCTGAGAGATTACAGCAATAAAACTCCATAATACGAGAGGATTGTTTGCCCAGATCAATACAGGAGACTATTTTAACAAAGGAAAAAAAGGAAACAGAATGAACTCTGGGGATTTGCTGCAGAGTGAGATATTCCAGCGACACCTAATGTGGCCCACAAGCTTCATTTCACAAGTGCGGAGTCTCTTAAAGACGAGAAAAACTTTTGAGCAACCGCGATGTACATGCTGAGCAAGCATGTGCTCTTGGGCAGGTGCACATGTCCTTCAACCCCACCTGCTCCAGACTGATCATTAGGCTCACTCATTGTGTCACTTCTGACACCATTATTAATTATTTCTGTTGTGGTAACGCCCCGAGTCCTCAGTCAGCATTGGGCCACCTTGTCCTAGGTTCTGTACAAACACATAATAAGACATGGTCCCTGCCCCAAAGGGCCTGCCATCCAGTACAATCAATATCAGTAGGGCAGGAGAAAGGAATGAAATCAATATGTCCAATTTTATATATGCACCAGTCATGTTTTGCATGTATAAATAAATAGTCACCTGACTGCTCCTTAGTTTGTGATTAGTTAGTTGGCGAATTATGTGGAGGCATCATGGAAAAAGTAGGTTGTGAGGAGTATTTGATGTGAAGGGAGGGGGGCATTGGCTTTACTGCTAAATTTAGAGGGCCTTCCTCACGTAGGGGGCTGCCTGGAAGTAGGCCCATAAATTCTTGTAGGGGAAGTAGACATAATGGGGGAGCAAGGCTAGAGTGGGTGGGGTGATGTGGTAAAACGTATGAAGGGGCAGAATTGTGAAGGACCTTAAAGGAGAGGGCAAGAAACCTGCATCTGATCTAGTGGGTAAGGGGCATCCAGTGGAGGGATTCAACTAGGTGTGGCTCTGTGCAGGGGGATGGTTGACAGAGTCAGAGCATCAGGTCAGAAAGATGATAACTCAGTTATTTGTGCTTTGGCAGATGAGGGGCCACTTCTTTATTTGTGCTATAAAATACCTAGCACGTAGTAAAATAGTTAACAACAAAATACGCCACCAGCGTAACCTGTGATGCCTGGAAAGACATAAGAGAAGACAATGAAGTAAATCACATCCCCAATAATGGCTAGGGTCAGACAGCAATAAAAAAAACAGGATCCACCCTTATTGTTGGCTCCATCTCAGGAGTAGCAAGGTTTGGATTGCTGCCTTTGGCAAACTACAGTATGTTGACATAGTTAGGAGTTATGTCATAGTATGTAATTCAAGAAGCTGGAGGTAAGCATGGCAGAGATGTAACTAATGTGATCAAATTCTTAGAGTGGGGGGACATCTCCTAGCACCAAATCTCTGTGATCTGAGACCTAGCCCAGCATTTCCCTTCGAACTTAATTTCTACCTCCCAACTCTGTTGCAAAGCTAGTTTCCAACAGTGAATCCTATTCCTCATGGAGCTATGGTTAGCAGTGTCCTCAGGACTGGGGGACAGATTCTGAGCTGTATCTCTCAAAGGTACAACTCAGAGGTACAGCCCAACTGGAGGATGGTTGGGGAGACAAAACCATCATTGTGCCTCCCAAAATCTGGTCTGGCTTGGGGGTTTATTATAAATTAGAGTAGCCACTAGGGGCTAACTATTTATAGGCTTACCTAGACCATTTAACACTGTAATACCTGAGCATCTCATAATATTCATGAATTTATCATTGAAAATCCTGAGGGCAAGGAAAATTTATAATCCCCATTTTCAGATAGTGGAGGAGGGAAGGTGGTGAAACTGAGTCAGAGCTTAAGTGGCTTCACCAAGGCTCACTTAGGAAGTTTCTGGAACTGTTTGGAACAGAACCCCTCTCTTCTGAATCCCAAGGCAGTGGCTGCATCACAAGACAGTCCTTCCTCTTAGGCACTTCACGCTCATATTAGGACGGGCAAAAATATTCTGTCAAAACTGTGTTCCAACAGAAGATTTGGTATTTTGATTATATGAAACTTTTCACAAAAAGCGGCTGCTTCCTGTGGTAGATTTTTTTTTCCCAACAAACAAAAAATCTATCACAGGAAGCAGGCACTTTTTGTGAAAAATTTCATTTAATCTAAACACCAAAATGCCTGGGAAACAAAAATATTTTCAATTTGGCTAGTCTGCTGTGGTGCCTCATGGGAACTGTAGTTTGGTTTCCTCGCATCCCCATTCATTTTTATGGCTTGGGCTCCCCAGCTGGACTACATCTCCCATGATGCAACCACCTCCCGTCACTACAAGGTGAGACTGTGGTGCATCATGGGAGGAGTTGGGTGAACAGGGAGCTCAACCTGTTGAATGGACACATGAATGGACGCATGAGGCACCTCAACTACAACTCCCTGAGGCACCATGGCAGCTTTTCCAAATTAAAAGATTTTGGTGTTTTTTTTGTTTTTGGGGGTGTGTATGTCGGGGATTGGGAGAGAGGGGGAAACAAAAGGTCAACATTTTCTGCAGGAGGAAAAAAAAAGCTTGTTTTCCAAACAACTCTACTCAATTCCCCTGTTTGCCAGAAGAACTGGTTGCCTTGTGGACAGCCTGAGTGTGCAGCTGTTACTTTAGATGGCTGGATGAGGAGAGTAGACTGAGCTGGAACTATTGGCACATACGGAAGCGTTGCGTGATTTACTGAGTGACGCAATGTGCCCATTTTGGTGCATCTTTTCGGATGTCTCAACCACTGTGTGTATTTTATAAGCCACTTGGAACTTCTGAAAGAAACAGTCCTTGTTTAAAAAAACTGCTTGAAAGCCACTTTTCAAGTCTGTTTTTAGTGATCTTATTTTGCCATAGAAGGGGGAAAAATTGGCCATCATTTACTACCAGTCACATCAGCGTAGAGTTAATGCTCCCAGCAGAGTGGGCTTTAATCTAATTAACTGAGAATTATTTAGGGATAGTTAACTATCCAGCACGGCAAACAGACTTTTCTAGGTCTGTTCAATAGCTTCAGTGGAACGCTACATGGAAGAAGAATGAATCCTTACCCATGGTGTCCACAATGAGATCCAGCTGTCCGTTATAGACAGTAACGTTGACATTGGCTGCCAGCAGCGCATCCACAATATCAGTGACAGGCTTCATGAAGTCGTCGGCCATGTGTAAGAAGACTTCTTTTGACTGACCTATTCAGACAGATCCAAACATGAAAGACAGAGCAATTGACTAAGTGTGTCATCTTTAAATGGAAGCATCAGCAGCAGGGCTTGCCAAGAGTTGTGAAATGCAATTTGTTGCTGCAGAAAAGCAAGCACTGGAACGGTACATTCCAGACCACAATGATCAGTCTGAGTGACTGGAGAGAAATGGAGAATGGCCAAATTCCACATATATACAGGGGATATCAAAGCAGCACAGGACATGTTTCTAACAGTACTTCACATGCGGATTTGTCAGTTTCCATCTCCCATTACAGATCTGGAGGGGTGTTGGCAGGTATTCAGCATTGCTCTGTTTCCCTCTGGTTTGATTTACACCCTCCTTTCCCTGAACTCTCACAGCACTGCCTTTCTGGCAGAGGAGAATGGCTAGGAATCCTTTTGGCAGACTGAGTTGCACAGATAGGTTTCAGCTGCTCAGGCATGAGGCATACTCTCCGTGCCAGGGTGTGCACCTAGTTAGACCCTGGCAGGCTAGAGAGGAAGACACAAGGACCAGAATCATGCCTATGCCCATAGGCCTGCCCAGTTCCCTGTTGTGGGTCTTTTTAGGAGCTTGTCCCACAGTTGGGCCCAAGCGGGATGAGAATTTTAACAAGCAAGTCAGGGAGACTTCATGTGGTACAGCATCAAGACTGCTTTGAACAGACTACAATATTGTGTAAGTGACAAGCTGCCCATTAGAGCCATGTCAGAGGGTAGGAAGGTACCTCCCCATGTGACAGAGTCAGGAATGATTGTCAGCTTCTTTCGGATGGGTCCATTCATCAGGTCACTTAAGCTGTCCTTATGCAGACGTTCGACATGGCGCTGGTAAAGTTTAACTGAAAGGAAAGAAAAGAGTTTATTCTGCGGCACAGGGTGTTGGATTTAAAGATGATTGATAGGCATGAAGATGGTGTCTGATAAACAAACACCACAAGGCAAAAACAAGTCTTATCGAGGCTCATTCAGTTCAGACCTAAGAAACTCTTTGCTGCTGAAACCGCAATAGTCACAGAGGAAGAGATTTGCTGATTTTTAAGAGGTCTACAGTAGAAGAGAGAATCAGCCTATAGCATGGTCAGAAGATAGAAGAGGAACAGAGTCATTATCTTGTTCCTTTTTCTGCCAGGGCATATTGTTCCCAACAGTACATTTCTGGGGCTAAATTTCTGCTTTAGCTAGTAAGCCTGAACATCAACTCTTCTCATCACCAGACGAGTTAGTTTTGAGCTGCAACCAATTGTTACTTTTAAAAGTAAGGAGGGCTCTTCACCTCATCCCTCCACTCCCATCTGTCTCTGGGAGCCAACAGAGACAGTAATAAAAAATTATTTTATTTCCATGTCAACATTTAAAGGCGATGAAGAAGTGATGGCGTGAAGGCTGATGGAGGCAAGTGTCTAATCAGATCATCTCATGCAAGTGTTTGGAGGACATAGTTAGTTCATAGGTTGTGAAGTTCCACAGTAATGTATTTACTACTGCCTGTGACTAATATCCAGGGTGCACAGGGTGTATCTAGGTGGAATCATATGCCACAGAAGAGCTGTGGTATATCCCTCAAGAGTATTCTTCAAGCCCTCCTTGTACGGAGGCCAGTAGGTTCAGGACTTGAGAACACTGGAGGCATCTTTGCAAGATGTGGTAGCCACTGACAGTTCCTACCACCTACAACCACACATCTGGGTGCTCAGCACCTCTGCAAATCAGGCCCTTGGAAGCTTAACTTCATAAACGTGCTCCTCTCAACTTACGAAGATGGGTATTTTCATGTTTCGAGGCTTTGAGATCTGGAGAATTCTTGGCTAGGATGTTATAGAAATTCACGTTGTCAGTGTTCTGAAAGAGGGAGAGAAGAGGATATATCAGACTAGACATTTGGTCCCTTGCTCCCCTCCTTTTTGATGATGGGTTTTGGGAAAGGGATTTTTCCAGTTCCCAAAGTTCACACACAACTGTGTGTGAGAGAGAGTGAGGGAGAGCATAGGCCTTGCTACTCATTTTCTTACCTAGCCTTGAAGAGGAGGGAATCTCCTTGAATCCCACCACCCCATCCATAGCTCCAGAGTTTCCACCAGCTGCAGCCATAGCCTCAGTGCCACAGATCTCTCAGATGCTCCCTTCGGCTAGACCTTCCCAATGTGAGGCTTCCCATTGCTCAGTTTCCTCCTATCACACCAGCCTCAGCCATCCCACGCGCTCCCTTCTGATAGTGACATTCAATATCTGACATCCATATTCTGGAACAACTGATGCAGCCAATTCATCATATCCAAGAATTGTGGATTCACCACATCCCTAATACAGCCAATAGACTGGACATGGACCAGAAAAGAGATGTGTTTCCATTAAAGTTACTCAGAATTAAAAACAAGATCCTACAAATTTCCCATAATTAAATTTTAAATATTTAGAAGTTCTGATGTAGAAATAATAAATCATTCCTTAGCAACAACCAAAGTGGAGCAGCGGTGCCATCCCCTGTTACATACACACTGCAGCTGGTCTTATTTATGTGCTTTACTTTAAATCATCTGTTTAAGTGCTTTACTGAATCAAAACCTTAGTGCTGTACTGCTTCGCACCCATCTGGGCCTCAGTCTACATTGCCTACCACCTTGTGTACTCATTAAATCAGTGCAAAGACAGTATCAAATGCTTTCAAGTCAGCATGGTAGCACACTGAGTGCACTGGTGTGAACAACTGCACAAGGAGCGGGATAATGGAAAATCTGCCCCTTCTGTACGTTAATAGCAGAGCGTTACCTGAATTTGTTCATTTCCATAAGCAATTAGCATAAGTAACTTACAAATCTTGATGCTAGACAGCATTTTCATACCTGTTCAATTACATCCTCGGTTTGACTCCAGAGCTCAGTGGCCAGTGTGTATTGCCCTTTATTCACTGCATTCATGACCTTTTTGGCAGCGGCAGTCACCTTCACTAGACCTTGATCATCAAGGAGAGACTGGAATGCAAACAGGGAGAGAACAACCAATTATTCATGGAAGGAATTTGATTTGAGGCCATAAGTCAATGTCATGCCCTGTTAATTACCAGTATAATTACCATTGTACTGGTTAAAAGCTAACCTAGAAATGGAAGACTCCTCTTGGATTTAAATTGTATAATATAAGGTCTTGAATGAAGCCTTCAAAACCAGAACAGTTATTGCAAATAGCAGAGATGGAGTAGATACTTACAGTGCTGTAAAGGTAAGGCCCCCAGGAAAGCACAGAATCTAGAGAAACAAAATAGGTTTCAAGCATCTAACAATTTCTCTGACAAAATTTTCCCTCTAATGTAGCAGGGATAATAGTGACAGCAACATAGAGAGGCAAAGATGAATTACTCAATAAAGAGGCATTGTCAGATCAAATTTAGTACAAAATGTAGGCACTGAAGCTGTTTACAAAGCCTAAACCCACCACCATGACATTAGCTCCCCACACATTAGCCAATGGAAGCTGTTTAAAGCAACCAATAGACATTTCTCCTGCAGCATTTGCAACTGAAACATTGCAGCACTGTGCTAGTGCATGAGAACATGTAGACAGATTTGCGTAGTCAATGTTCACCTGTTTGCAAACAGTGCAAGAGGACAAAAAATATAAATAAGTCAGATTTTTTAAGATAAGTTATAAGCTAGTGTTGTTATTTGTAGCACAGGTAGGGAAGATTGTTTAAGGTAAACCTATAGCTTCCCACCCTTCTAACTTCCCGAATCTAAATCCAGCTCTTCCAATGGGGCCTGCCCATGTAGATCTCACTGTAGGATCAGGACCCTAAGAAATGCTTTCAACTCTGCCATTTTCTCCCCAACCAACCAGTCATCCCAGCTTTGTTGACTATCACACTGCTGTGGCTG